>NC_090926.1:697391748-697694778 GCF_040938575.1 Ambystoma mexicanum | reverse complement strand
GTGTCACTTGATCGCTAGTGCATCAATCGTTGGTTTCTAATTTTGTCCCTGGTGTTGCTGGGATGAGGCTTATTTCTTCCTGATTGGTGTTCCTGATAACGTAGATCATTTGTATTGTGTTTCCCTTACACACACCTTTCACATTACAAAGTAAATAATAAAAACAATCAACATTACATTGATATCATTATACAATCTTTTATAACAAGTTAAAAAAAGCAATTTTCTAAATAATTCATCTATCTCATCCATGACCAGCAACATAATATTGTATAATTCATTTTTTCTTCGATTACCCTGCAAACAGAAATAGTCGTGGATGTAGGAGCGCCATTAACCATTTTGATTCAAAAGTATTCTGATAATAAAAATTAAACACAGCAACACATTTCCTTAGACATCATAATTTACTGAAACCATGTTATATTGGTGACCTCACTTCCTGTGTCCATATTGAGTCAGCCCAATCTCTAGCTGCAGGCCATAAGAGGCTCCTCTGGAAACAACAATCTAGAAGACATCGCCTTATCACTGCAACACAAGGGACAAATCAGAGAGACCAACAACTGATGGACTATGCCATCAGGTGACGTGAACGTGTGAATTCACTCTTTTCACTTATGAGCCTTCTATTTTGTCAGGAACACACAGGACAATAGATATATGTTGGCGTACACACTGCAGATTTGGGGTGACTCGGGATGCAACACTTAGCATACAACAGAAACAGGGTACATACCAGGCGGATCTTTGAGGAGACGGGTAGTCACAGGAACTGTAGGGGCAGGAGTGGGATGAAACAAAGTGACACAGAGAGAAAGCGAAGACAGGCAAATATACTGGCTAACACGGATTGATCAGAATAAAGGGTGTACTGAAATATGGTAAGGGGTCTGCATGAGATTAGGGAAAGAACTTGGGATCAGTACCAGCAGAGTATTCCTAACAACAATCATGCAGCAACATCATGGGTAAGACGTGCTGATGTGGATGGTTGTAATCAGTGAAAGGGTAAAGCTGGAGATCATATACTGAGACAGGTAAGACTTGAACGAACTAGACTAAGGCAAACCAAAGTCTTTCCCTTATCTGATCATAACAGATACCATCCTAGGGGTCACGCTGTATAAGGATACAGAGCTGAGAGACAACAGTGGACCAATTTGTATTCAAGTGGGAAAAGCAGAGTAGATAGAAATAATCAAGTACAGGACAGGCAGAAAAAGCAAAAAGCAGAAACTGTAGGCATAGACTGTAGCTGTGAACTTAGGCAAGGAAAGTTGCCACACATACACCTGGAAATGTAACCTTCTAGGAATATCGTGAAACATAAAGCTTTAGTCATAGGAAAGGTAGTAGGTCACTGCCAACTCAGTGAATACATGGTTCAAGGAACCCAGTGCACTAGTCATTGACAAGAGAAAGGGCAGAGCTCAGTGAATACGTGGTTCATGAAACTCATTGCTCTAGGAACAGACAAGACAAAATGTTGCAATAAACACCTGGTTCAGAAATCTAAGTACACTAAAAAGCAGGTACTATTATGGACAAGGGTCTTAGCAAGTAAAGCATGAAAGTTGGATTGCAAAGCAACATGGGGAAGGGACAGCTTTGCCAGAAACAAGGTGAGCCTGTGACTCGGTGTGGGGGAGGTGTCTGCTCACAGCAAAACAAGGTTTGAGGAAAGGCAAAAGGGCAACACAAATACTTTCAGAGAAAAGGATTAGCTTTAACAGCAAACAAGACAGAAACTGGAAAGTAGCTATAGTAGGTAGGAATTAGTAACCAGAAGCAAGATAGCATGAACGGTTCAAAAGCGCATGAAGCAGGAACTCCAGGTAAAGGCAGTTGATAGAACACTGGATAAACCTCAGAGTCACTGTATGAAATCCTCCCAGCACACAACCCAACAGGGTGGAGCTGATTGCAGCCTGGAGCAGCTTTGTCCAATTAAGCCCAGTCCAAACTTCAGTAGCTTGCAGCAGTGGACTGCAATTAAAACATCACCGTCTCTTGGTAGCCTACCCTGCAGGATCTGGTAATAGGTGAATGCAACCAGGGTCTCTCCAACTTGTAGTCCAACTTGTAGCAGCTTCTTGCAAGTTAATGTATCAGTATACATCCTGAATGGTACATGAAAGTATATGCAAAAGCATCCAAAAAGATCCAGGACATTGCGCCTTTTATTCATTTATTCTCATCTGTAATAGTAAATTTGCCCTTCTAAATTACATGTGTTTCGGCCCCTACCGGCCTTTTTCAAATCAAGCTAATACCCTCAAATCTATCATCTGCCCATCCATGTTACCAGACCTATCAAAAGATAATGAAACTACTTGACTTATCAAAATTGAGCCAGGTTTCAGAAAATTTGGTATCTGCACGATGTGCAAATTTGCGGGTGATAAAACCAGAAGCCCAGAGGGTCGGAATGGAAAAGTGTTTATGATTAAGCATTCAATTAACTGTAGAACACGTATGTTGTTTATTCCATCAGGTGCACTTGTGACAAACTGTATATAGGCAGCACTAAAAGAGAGCTCAGAACTAGAATTCGTGAACACCTGGCCAAAATTTGGAGTCAAGACCCTACCCTACCACTTGCAGTTCATTCACAAAAAAATCATCAGTTGGACAATAAAGCCAATATACAATGTATTGGTCTACAGTATGTTACAATGAACAAGAGAGGTGGAGACAGAGTTCGAACATTACATCAAGCGGAAGCTAGAATAATTTGTTTCTTTAACACAACTGTACTTGGTCTAAATTTAGACACTGAAATGGCATCATTCTTATAGAAACATAAATGTACTTAATTTCACCAAAGAGATGACCATTGCATGACATGTATGACAATGGTTCTCTATCATTTAGCTAACAGCTAACAGTTTTTATATCAATTTTGTATTCATAGGTGATTTATTGTTTCGACATTCATAACAATGACAACGATGCTCTATGATTTAGCTAACAGCTTTCATTATTTATATTTTTTGCAATATACGTGATTATTGTTTGAACAATTGTGACAGTACATACTAACACTTGTACTTACTAATATGCCCACTTTCCGATTAACACTCCTTATTGTTCTTGACTTGACAGTCCCAAAATAGTATTCAATATATGGGTTATGCACTAATTAGTGAGTATATACCTTTAAGGTACTTGCCATAACAAGGATTCCATGAATATATATATATACACTTGAGTAATATCTTTTTCAAAACCAGTTTGAGTAATGTAATGTGCCCCTTTACGCTACATTACGCAATGTGACTTATTATGGGGAGAACAGATAAATAATCAACAATAATGATCTTGTTTAGATTAGTAATCCGCACGCAAGTTGCTATGCAACGGGCGAAGCGGTGGATTGAGCGTCATATCACCATGGGAACAGATAAAAGAGTCCCAAGATGGCGCCCGTTTACAATTGTGAAGCAGACGCGAGTGGCTGCATTTCTTGTAAGTAAGTGGCGTTAGGTGTTCTCACAAAATAGCGATTTGTATATTTCCGGGTTCTGATTTGTACACACGAAAAGGCTGCAGACTAATACACGAATAGCATATGCAGGATCACAATTAGATCTAATACAGACACTGTAAAATGGAAGGAGCCACGCTGCGTTTGTACTTCTGTGCTCGAGTTAACCACGGTGCCAGATTTGTTAATCTGAAATACTTTCTGGATATTAGTTCATGCATGGTGCTATTGACTTTATCACTAGTGAAACCGGCTATAATATGTAGATATCGGACACTATATTATTTCAATGTGTATGAGACCTTAATGACATGAAGCCTTGAACGCAGCATTTTCATATGCAATAGATATGGAACACAAATACACAATTTTTGACATTTGTCTCTTGGTAACAGATTATAAAAATGGGATTTGACCCGATACACATTTGCTGAATGAGAAGTTAATGACCCCCGGTGTGGGTAAGTTATGACATGTAGTAGCCGTGACTTGCAGTGCACACCTTAACTAGAGAACAAACCTAACTAACGTAATATCCGTCTTTTGTCTCCTGTTTGTTTGTATGTTTCTTTTTCCCACTTTTTCTCACACAATACTTCTTTATAATTTACAATGGAATGTTTTCTTTGTTTCTCACTTTATAGTTGTATTGATGCTGTAATAACAGGGTTTATTATGGCTGCATATAATGTCATTTTGATTATTCATGCCGAATTTCTTTTGCTCTGAATATTTATGGTTTAATGACATTGTTCTGCATATTTACTTTGCCAGATTGGCATCTTCAAAAATATTGTTTTTTATCTTTTGTGCAACATTTATATTGTAATGTTCCTTTTCTAGTAGTATGATTACACCAGCCCTGATTTGAAAAAGGCGGTAGGGGCCGAAACACGTGTAATTTAGAAGGGCAAATTTACTATTACAGATGAGAATAAAATACATCTGCATTTACCATTAAAAGGCGCAATGTCCTGGATCTTTTTGGATGCTTTTGCATATCTTTATTAACTATTATTGACAGGTTTTTTTGGCTTACCGTCGATCCAGTGGTTTGCGACAAACCAATAAATGTGAGGAATAGAGGGGTGATTCCTGTCCCCTGCTTGGACTCAGCTTAAACTATTTTTTTGTATCAAACTAATGTTGAATGAGTCGCCCAACAGACCAGCTGTAACACGAAGCCAAGCAACATTTTCCTAAGGAACATGGAAGTAGTTTGGTCCAAAACCGCAGCAGTAAAATGGGTAAATGAATGCTGTGGCTGTTTGTGGGTTCTAACATGGCAGTTGAGCTATGAATAAAGTCTGTGAATAGTTGCATACAGTGGTACTGGGTAGCAGGTATGTAGATTCCTAACATATTTTGACATCCTCTCTGCTGCAACTGTAATACCGCTTGCTCACTAATTACTGTACTGTCTCTCTAATCTGCAATACTCAACCATTATTATTCACTCCTGCTGCTCCTGCTGCTCCTGCTGCTCTTCCTATGCATTTTCCAAGCACACTACAATATCCTCCCTTCCTATTGCCATCATGAAACTCACATCGTGAAACTCCCACTACTCTATCACTCTTGAACATCCTACTTGCAACAAACAAAGCTGGGGAGCTAACCATACCTCCCCTAACACCTATCTACCTTGCCTCTCTTCCTGTGAGACTAAATTTCTCTACTGAACATTGTAATATGAAATGTTCTGCCTGTAGACAACAAAACGTCTTTCATCATTGATCATTGACTACTTTCACTCATGACCTCCTCCACTAGACCTCCTTGCAATCTCTTGAAACGTAATTTCTCCATCTGACACCGCTACTCCAGCAGCCTTACACAACTCCAAGCTATCATTCATTTTCCTCATCTGACTTGGAAAGGTGGAGGCGTTGGACACCTACTCTTTTCTCAACTCAATACTTGACAAATCTCCAGTGCCATCTTCTCTCCTACCTCTTTTGAATTCATATTTTTACTATTGCTCTGCCTCACTCAGTTCACATTATCGTCATCCATTGCCACATGCCACTGAACCATAAACTTGCCAACTGCTTTATTTTCTTTCCATTCATTATTGCCTCATTCTCTTAGGTGACTTTAACCTTCCCTCTTTAACCACTTCTCAGAAATCTGAACTTCAGTCTTTACTTAGTGACTATACTCTGCATTCTATCTATAACCTTCATACCCACACCAGGGGTAACTCTTTGGATTTCTTCTTCATCTCAACCTCATCTCAGCCACTAATACTACTGTCACACCATCCCTATCTGATCACTCTATTGTTTCTACCACCATCTCCTTTCACCCTTTGACCTCCTCCTTACCACATGCCTCAATTATGACTAAAACAAATTGTAAACCTTTTGCCATTGCTCCATTTCCTTCTGACCTACAGTTTTCAATCTCCTCCTTCACATCTGATGCCTCTTTCACTAACACTGCCTTTTCCAGCTTCCAGTCCCTACTGTATGAATTATTCTCTCACTTCCCACTGCTAACTTTCAACCCTATGTCTCAGCATCCTCAACTATGGCTCGCCCCATTCATATTCTGTCTCTGCACAGATATGTTGTGGCTGCTACGCTGATGGAGGCATACCCACTCGCATGAAGACCTGCAACTCTACCTCTCTGCCCTGAACTCTCTCAAGTCCACTCTTGATAACCAGAGCAAAAACAGAATTAAACCTCTCTTTCATCAACCCTTACACCACCATACTGACTGGCTAAAGGGCATGCTAAACTCATTCCTCACTCCTCCAAAACCTATGACTATCAACACCACTCTCACAGCTAATGAAAAATTACAGACTATCTCCTGACCTTCCTAATACTCCGCCTCCTACATTCACACTCTGCCTACTGTAGCATAATCATCTGCCGCTTTCTCCTACTTTAGACACACTAATACTGAAGAGGTCCTATCTCTACCGATGAAGGCTAACCCCTCTTGTGCCCCATCAGACCCTATTACTCCTCAGCTAGTCAACCCTAATGCTCCTTAAGTGACCTCTCACCTCACTGAAGTCTTTAACCTGTATTTTGATTTTGCTTGCTTTGCGTCTATTTTCAAAACTGCCACGGTCATCCCTCTCTTAAAAAAGCAAGTGGCTGACCCCTGACCCACACCTTCCAGCTAACCTTTGCCTTGTGTCTCTCCTTCTATGCTACTTAGAAGTACTCAAAAGTGTTGTGTTCAACCATCTTACACATTTCTTAGATATCAATGACCTTAGAGACACCCTACAAGCAGGTTTCTGTTTCTGTCACTCCACAAAAACTGCTCTCATGAATTTCTCCAACTTCATTGCCTCTACTAAGCAGTCCAAACTATACTCTATCCTAATTCGACTGGACCTATGTGCAGCCTTTGACACTGTCTATCACTCTGATCTCCTCAATACTCCCTCTTTTCTTGGGATTCGCCCATGAACATTTGCCTGGATAAAATCCTACCTGGCACCTCACCAATTCTCTCTCTCATGGAACAACACCTCTCAACTCACTCCTCTAACTGTTGGTGTTCCACAAGGCTCTGTCTTGGGTACCCTCCTCTTTCCACTCTACACCTCTGCTCTTGAGGCACTAATCTCCTCTTTTGGGTTATTTTACCAACTCTTCATGAATGACCTAAAATCCTCTTCTCTTTTCCTGAATCCTCATCTGATCATTCTATCAACATTTCTAATTGTCTGTCAGCAAATACATATTTTATGGCTTCGCACTCTCTGATGATACACTCTACCAAAACAGAGGTGCTCTTTTTCCCTGCCAAAAACTCTCTCTCATCTCTTCCCCTGCCTATACATTTCCCACTTGACACTCTCCCTTCCTCTTCATCAGGTAGAAACACCTGTTTCATCTATGACGCTTCTCACACCTTCACTGCTTTCATCTCCAAAACTTCAATGATGGCGCGTATCTACCGCTGAAATGTTCATAAATTCTGGCACCTCCTTCTTTTTAACACCACCAAGCATCTCTGAAACATGCTTGTCTTCTCTAAACTGGACTACTGTGTCAACATCCTCTTTGATCTCCCTAACTATGCTCTCTGTACTCTCAACATGATCATTAACTTCACTACCAGGACTCTCTTTGAATTCCCTCACTTCACATCCACACCTCAGTACAATCACCAGGCTGCAGAGCTGAAGATGCAAAAGAGGTTTAGATTTACATGTTGTTTCCAAGTTCACAAATCTATACACTGTAAGGCACCACTGTATATAGCCTCCTCAATGAAATTCTACAGATTTTCTTGTAATCTCTGCTCTGCCTCCTCGCCTACCCTTGTGGCACCTCACACTGCATGTGCTTCCAATTGTTTCTGCACTTCTCTCTCTCTTCTTGCTCTACTTGAATGGAATTCTCGTCCCCTGGACATCTGAGAAACAGTACACACTGAGTTGTTCAAATACAAACTAAAAGCCTACCACCTGCCCTCTCAGTTACCTTCTTAACCAGTCTCTCATCTGCCTTCTAGTTAAAAAATGTCCATTGCCTCTAGTCTGTCTCTCTCCCTCAATTTCTCTGCCTCCAGTCAAGCACTTCATCCATCATGGTCGCATCCCTAACACAGGCAGTCCTACTGCCTACCTGCACTGAAAAATGTCTAATTTTGATTCTCCTAAATATTTGCAAGACAACCAAAGGTTTTATCAAATTTGATGTTGTATCTATTGTACATTCTTTTGTGATCTGTTCCTTCCTGTTTATACATAAATAAATAAAGCATTTGTTTTTTTCATGTACTACATACCCATTCACTGGAAGAGAGCCTGTGTTTTATATCTTGCAAAGTTGAAGAAGTTAACTGCACCAACAAATCAGTCTGTGTGAAAAAACATTTGGTATTAAAGAAAACACAAACGACTTCATTGAAATATTTTCGACATGACTTTATGCAGATAGAACCAAAGGGGGAAAAAAACCATTGTATAAACAAAAAACAAATTTGCTCAGTGCTATCTATAGCCTGGAAAATAGGTGGGGATGATCAAACTCAATTGAGGGGTTCACCAGGAGAGAATTCTGACCTCTGACTCACCACTGACAAAAAGGAGGAATGATGCACCCATGAAAGCTTGGTTGCCTAAGAATGGCGTTCCCATGTGTGTTGTGTAAAGGCTTCCATCCCTGCTAAATGTCAGGGAGACACCCAGTGGTGAAAATATAGACAGTGATTGGCATGGAAAGAAATTGGGGCCCACATAATGGGAGACATATTGGTGAGATAAAAATGAGCGATATATATAAATGTTGTTCACAAATACAGTACAGTGAACAAGGGCCACATTACAAGTTCAGTGTTGCAGGAAGAAACTGGTGGTATTTCACTTACAGTACTTTTATTGGCAGCAATGGGATTACCTCCATTTTTACCACACCAACTAACTACACGTTTGACCTTGAAGTGGAGGATTTTCCTTCAGCTATATGCTGGAGGTAAATGAACACCTTTAAGGCCAACTATGGGCTGGATTACCACGGCAGAATTATATCTTGCATTAATTCTGTCAAAATCCCCCAGGAGTCCTATGGACTACTTCATAAACGGGGAGTAACACCCCCCGGCCAACACATCTAATGCTGTGATAAACTAATGGGGAAAAGTGTGGTAACAGTAAATTAGTTTGGTTGTGATTATGTTTATTTACTGCTTAATTGCCACCACACTCATTAAAGTGTCTTATTACTGGTTGTTCATATTACTGTAGAAATATCACCAAACTTGATTATCATTACCAGCAATCATGAAAGCAGATTTAAATCATTTTTAATTTTCAATAGGGCAGTATCAATCACAATTTTGGAGTCTGTAAGAATCAACTGAGGATTTGTCAGACGTATGCAAATGTATTTCCTCCTGTATTAATCCCCCATGTATGCTGGTAAAGTGGAGGGTTTACTGCCAGCTATATGCTGGAGGTAAATCCCTGAACCCTTGAAGTTGAAATTTGGTGTTGCGGAAAACAAGCATTAAAGTTTGTTGAGAAAGGTGTTAATATGTTGGTATAGTCACTAAGTGGCAATTCTTGATCTAATGTTGCCTGGAATCCAATCCCACAATTCTGCGATGAGAAGTATGCTGCACGTATAGTTAAAATGCAAATTTATTTCAATAATACAAACATTAAATTACGCAGGGGAAGTCACTACAATAAGATACACACATTTTAATAAATGATTTACACAATTATAGTTGGCCTGCTTGTGACAGTCTCAATGAATGTAATACAAACATTCAGTCACACAACATAGATAATCATGCTGTTTCTGATTCTAATTGTAAAAATAAAAAACATCTAACATTAAAACACAATCGTGTGCCATATATGCATTATCGCTTACCAACCAAAATATTCAAACTGTCTCTTAAGTTAACATTTACATGAAATGTGTTTCCGGGGTTTTCAGGGTACCCCTCATTAATATTGATTAGCGAAAAGGTCCATACATTTAGAATCATTGTATGCAAATCTATCTCATGAATATTAATGAAGGGTATCATGAAAACCTTGCATGAGTCTGGCCCTCGAGGCGTGAAGTTGGACACCCCTACTGTATAAGTAATCATCATGTTTAGAACCTTTTATTTTCTCCACTACAAGAAAACAAGTATTGGTACCAAAGCAAGGATGCATGCCTGTCAATGCTGTTTTCATTCACAAGGAATCAACCCAACTGATTTAAATATGGTGCTGAGAGTGACTTGTATGTGTATGCAGTTTGAATGCAGTCTATAATGAGTTTCAGCTAATTCTGCAGGTTTGGGTTCGGAAAACAGCGTTACCAATTTAGAATGCACAGGATATTGGTTCACCCACCGAGAGAATGCTCAGTATTCCCAGTGTTTCTGCTTATATCATGGTGAATGCAGGATATAACTCAGACTTGCAAACTACCATATCATATTCTCATTCCATTAATGATAATTTGCTAACCCCTTTACTCTGTGCACCGAAAAATGCTGTTTCTAGAGAAGGTCAAATCTCACTTGGCTTTAAATATTGTGATGAAACACTGTTGGTTTTCACAAAAAAAATATCAAGATATTTTATTTTGAAGAAGCACCCCTTAGTGGAGCCCACCTCCTAATTTCTGCTCCAGGCAGATGATCCTAGAGGACTAATATATTCTCGCAGGGGCTGAGACATAATGGACCCACTTGAATTTTGAAGAAACTTCCAGTCAGCCTCTCCTCACTCTTGGAAAGCAGGTCTGTTGCAAGTCACAGTCTCCTCGTGGATAGGGCCCAACCACCCAGATAACATCCACGCATAGATTTCTATTAGGTTGCATCCCGTCTATGTAGTCTTTGATACCAGGGGGAGCACCATATGCCCAGTGTTTTTTCTGTTTTCATCAAGGGAGATATTTGTACGCTTGTCATCATTATGTCACACTTTTTAATTGGACAAAACTGCTGATTGGTTAACATGATAATCAGACACTTCTAGAGAATACACAACCAATTTTTCATAGGTTGATCGTAATTCTGACATGTAGGTGGGAGCTAATCTTGTCTTAACACTTTTGAATGCATGTATTGTTTAATTCCATATTTCATCATAGCAACATGCCACACCGATGAACTATGAATTTCTGGGATTCCCCAGTTCAGACAAATGACTGAATATATGGCTGCATTTTTGCCATCATTTTTCAGGAGGTTAATAATATTCATAATTCTAAATATTGTTTTAAAACATAGACAATTTGAATTTGATACATTCAATAGAGGAATTTATCATGATTGTACCACAGTTTTCAATTTGTTTCTAGGTTAAATGGTTGTGGATTATTATGCAAAAATAAATGTTTAAATGCATGAACAGTGTTGATTCAAATAGCCCATTATAGTCTTGAAACAGAGTTGCAGTATTAGGTTTCAGTTATTAGAATTGTGAAACCCCTGTGCTTGCATGATGAGGCATGAAAACAGCTATGCGAGGCCCACTGTCTAGTGTTCATCACATGGCATCTGGTATGCTTTATTGCCTTAAGTGATGTCAAGGGTGACACTTTATATCAATATTGTGTCTTTGAAGCCAGGTTTTCAAAGGCTGGCTCATCATGTGAACAGTCCTGATTCTTAGCAGCCCAATCCTCATATGTAATCATCTGCTTGAATTCCAAAATATATTTACTAGCAATAGTTCCTTGAAATTGGAGTCCTTATCCAAAAGGTCACTTGAATGCATGTGAACTTATTGTGTTTTAATGGTAAGAGACAATTGATCTTTTTACACTTCAAGGGCTAAGAAATTTTCCGGGGACATGTAAATCCATCCCATAGCAAGACTGAGTTGAACAAGAGTTTATCTTGTGGTCCGATTAGCAAGAAAACAAACAAAACACAAATTTGCTAAAGCTATATTAAAAACATATTGATTTCTTATACATGCATACAGTAACGTATTCCATATTTTAAAATATCACACATACACATCTTTGTATAAACACCATCAGATTTTACACGGATTTTGTAAATATTACGCTGCTATCTTTTAAATATATATTCTTGAGGGAATAACCCAAGGTTTTGCTGGCTGCTGAAATCAAATTAAAAAAAAAAACCTGCTTACAATGGAACATTTTTGACACACCTGGTATCCTCACATCTTTAGAAATTCAATTCCATGATTTATAAGGACTAAAGTACTTATTGATGAAATGCAATGCGGTTCAGACATAAACTGGCATTTATTTCTGATACATATTGCTAATATATTGTTTTAGTGCAGCCAGGGCAGTTTTCTCCTGACTCCAGAAGGTTACATTTTAAACTGGGACTTTTTGCATATTTGGTTGTGTGATATTTGAATATCTGTTTGCTTCACAATCAGTAGTGTTCCTGATATATGAAAAATCTGAAACAATCTACTTTTTTATCAACACAATGCTTCTCCTTACAATAGAATCATGTGCACCACACTTGGAAGAAACAGTGCTGTGTTTTTAGTCTCAGACTTTAGTTGAATGCATTTTAATAATTTAATTGTTTTTTCATAATGTGCCCCAGTGGTCGAAGTGAGCGGCAGCGGTGCTCCTCTACTTTTTTAAATTTCCTTTTACAGCTCCTATACTTTTATTTTAAAAAGAAACCATTCCGGAATGGTTTCGTTTTAAAATAAAAGTGTAGGAAGAAGTTGAAACGTGCACTTTCAGTGCACTGCACTGAACGTTGCCTTAAACAGCAGGTGCAAGTGTCTGGGCGTGTGTATTGTGTGTGGGAGGGGGCGGGGTGATTGGGTTTGTGGGGAGGGAGAGCAGGGCAGCAAGGAACAAAGCTCCACTACTTCTTTTCGTACACTTCGACCACTGCCTAACACCCTACCTGATTTCGATTTCTAAGCGAGAATCCGGGATTTCGAACCTCTGTTGCTCTGTCTGGTCTTGCTTTCAAGACCAGCGCTTTCCCCTGTGTTATGCTCTGTTCACTTGGGTTCCATTCCTCTTTATAAGTATCCATATTTTATGTACTGCAATGTTAACACCATTTTCCCTACACAACCGAATTCGCAATGAGGCACAACGTGTGTGTCAGACTGCATACTATTTGGCACATAGTTAGAATAACACATGAATAATATGCCACTACAGAAATTAAACTCAAAACGACAACCACTTACAATGACAGCACTAAAAATTAAGAATGGAGTTAAACACAATGTTATTTTGTTTAAAATTTGAAAGATAGTAAACCCTAGTAATATTAATGGTACTAAAACATAAATCAAAGGCTACAGAGTAAAGGTAACTGTGTACAAGAACATACAGTGAGATCTTAAAACCTTAAACAACTGAGAAAACTGCTGTTTTCCCTTTTTTGTAAAAATAAACAATGCTAGGCACAGACATTAATTGCAAAACTTCATTATTAGGGTTCTTTTTTATTATTGATCACATTACATTTAAAGAAAACACATGTGTATATTTACTTCTTCATATACATCACTTTGTTTTTTCAATGGGTTATTTAAACATAGAACCTGCTACAGAATTTAGTGACGTGGAAATATGTGCTACTGGCATGTCGGGAGAGTAGGGGGATGGGGAGGATGAAGGAGAAGATAGCCACATTTAAAACATGCCCCTAAACATGTGTGGCAATACAGATGGTGTAATCGCCAGAGATGGTAAAACACTGACACACTTTAGTTCAGAGTGGAGTCCTACATGCTCCATCACCTTTACTTCCAATTCAACACTAGCACACATAGGGCCTCATCACAAGGTTGGCGCTCCGGTAAGAGCGGCACCGGTAAGGCAATACCGGCATCCATTACCGGGCCGGTGTATCATGACCCTCGATGCCGTTGCTACCAGCATCGTCAAGGACCCGCTGTGGCCATGCACCACCGTACAAGCATGTGGGCACGCACGCAGATGGGGGGCCTTAATATCAGCATGCCGCAAAGAAGGGGACAAAACGAGTCACACGTACAAGTACATACCGGCATTGAGATGCCGATACGAAGGGCCACCATGATGCCGGCAATACAACCAAGTGCACACAATCAGCACAGGTGGAGGCAATGGAGTCAGGGTCAGCACAAAAGGAGCACACCCACACATCACACCCCCTTCCAAGGCAAAATGCTACCACTTGTACTTGCCATACTGGGCCTGGAGGACATGCCTGCACTGCTACTCCTTGAGCAGGCAGTACAACAGGAAATACAGAGGAGACGCAGGAGGAGAAGGAGGGTGAGACATGCCCAGCAAATCCCACCATTGCAGGCAGTCGCTCCCCGCAGACAGCCAAAAATCCCACGTATAAGGGCCAATCCATTTGACTTAACCCTGGCTCAGATCCACACCATGTACCGCCTGGACAGAGACACCATCACCAACATAGTGGAATTAATACAGGATGACTTGGTCAGCCTGATCAACATCCGCACAGCCATCCCGCCTTTGCTGAAGGTGTCATCTGTGCTCCACTTCCTGGCCACAGGCACTTACCAACACACAGTGGGCCAAATGCATGGCATGTCCCAATCATGCTTCTCTGTTGTGTTAAACCAAGTGCTGGATGCACTACTGAAGCACACACGTGCCTACATATCATTACCAAGGACACCACAGGAGGCAAATGCCACCAAAATAGCCTTCCATGCACTGGCAGGCATGCCCAATGTAATTGGTGCCCTTGACTGTACCCATGTAGAGTTGGTAGTCCCACATGCCGTGGAGGCGGTGTACCACAATCGGAAGCAATACCATTCCATCATTGTGCATATGGTGTGTGATGCCAGCCAGATAATAACACATTGCTGTGCCAGATACCCAGGATCCACGCATGATGTCATGGTGCTGCGTAACTCCTCACTACCCCGCTACATGGAAGGAGACGTTGTACGAAGTGGCTGACTGTTGGGTGAGTCTGCCCTCTGGGCCATGGGGGCAGATGGATTGGGGGGGGTACATGCATATGCAAGGGCAATGCCCTCTGGGCCATGGGGGCAGATGGATTGGGGGGGTACATGCATATGCAAGGGGAATGCCCTCTGGGCCATGGGGGCAGATGGATTGGGGGGAGGGGGGAACATGCATATGCAAGGGGAAGGCCCTCTGGGCCATGGGGGCAGATGGATTGGGGGGAATGGAAGTTTCTTAAGTCGTCCGCCGACACACAGCCCTCACATTTGCATGCAAAATGCCCCTAGCTAAGACATACATTGGGTGGCCTGGTGGTTTAAAATCCTAGGACCCTAGGTCGTGTATTTCACACAAGGCTCCCTCTATGGTTTGGCATGCACTGTACAGGGCTGACAGTCATGTGGATGTGGCTGCCAATTACAAGATAGTGCATCTGAACTTGAATGATGTACAGGCTGAGCACACCTGTCAACTGAGCTTCATCCTCACACATACCTCCTTCTGCTCCCATGTAGGTGATGCTGGATATCCTCTGAAGCCGTGGCTACTCTCCCCTGTCAGGAACCCGCAGAACAGGCACGAGAAGGACTTCAATTGTGCACATACACGTACACGTGTGGTCATTGAGCAGACGTTTGGCCTTTTGAAGGCACGGTTTCGCTGCATCAGCAGGTCGGGAGGGGTGCTCATACACGGGCTTCAGAAGGTGGGCAAGATCATCACGGCATGTGCAATGCTATATAACATGTGCATCTGGCGGAACATAGCCATGCCACCTGACGTGGAGCTGCCACCACCTGGTGAAGTAGAAGGAGAGCAAGGAGTAGAAGTAGGACATAGGCCAGGACGCGAAACTCCCCCACCCTACTCCCATGCCCCCAAACACCCCAGTACTACACACTATACCCACCACCCCTCCACCTCCCCCACCCTACTCCCATGCCCCCAAACACCCCAGTATTACACACTACACCCACCACCACCCTCCACCCACTCCCTAACACCCAAAGTCAACTATGGCACGACATGTGTCTGGATGTATGCCCAAAGGGATTATGCAGGGTGGCCCTGCTACTTTTGAGCCCCCTTCAGAGTTGGGGGTTGGATCTCTGAGTGGCGCGAACTCCGCAGGGACATGCGCACAGGGCTGGTCTGTCTCGAGCTCGCTGGCGTGGGTGATGCGGATGACCCAGATGGTTGTGATCCAAGGGGCAGTGTTTGCCGTTGTTCCATGCGGTCAGCAATCTTGGTGAGGATCTGACCCAAGGCATTGAAGCCATCACGCACTTGCTGTGCACTTGAGTTAATGGCCTGGATAACGTCCGCAGTGCTGTCCTGGATAATACGGCGTGTTGTCTCCCCTTCAGCAAGGTACTGCTGCACATAGCATTGCATCACCTCCTGCCGGGCCTCCATCCTGAAGAGATGTCCCGCAAGGTCCCGTATGGCAGTGTGGGCTTGTGGTCGGTGGGTGATGTGGTGGCACAGCATGGATCATGGGGCTGTGCATGGCTGGAGACCACTGTCCATGGCTGCCCTGGTCGAATGAGTCCCGCTGTGGTGTGTCCTGTGGGGTGGCCTGCGTGCTTGGTGTGTGCACTACAGGCTCTGAGTGGACAAGTCCTGCATCGCCCTCATTGTCCGGCTCAGCTACCACACCAACACTATGATCTGCTGATGCAGCCATCTCCCCAATTGTGCTGGCAGCAGCAGAATGTATGCCATCCTCCATGCCTGCTGTGTGGATGGTGTGACCACGGATGCAGGTGCAGGTGTCAGCTTGTCCTGTGTGCTTGTCTGTGGTGCTGTTTTTACACCAGTTCTTGGCCCGCTTCCCGCATGGCCCATCCTTGGTCCACTTGAGGTTGATGGACCTGTGCCATCAGATTGCCTTCTACGCCTTTTGGCTGGTGTTGTGCATTGTGCACTCCCTTGCGCTTCATCACTGTCAGCATCCGTACCTGTGGGGGACAGAGAGTGGCAGGACATCAGTGATTGTTCCGCTTGCATTGTGCATGCATTAGTCATTGGACATGTGGCGCCATCTGATCAGTTGCATTCGTGGCTTTGTAGGGGGCTGTGTACATGCAATGTTGAAGAGTGGATTTTGATAGCGTAGTCGTGTCCACATGTACGAATTGTTGGGTGCAGTTGGACATTGATGTGTTTTGGGAGGGTCGTCCTGGGTGGCACATGTCCATGAAATGTGTCTTGTGGGTGTATTTGTGTATGACCACAACATGCATTGGGATGGGATGGTGGTAGACCCAGAATGTGTACATGGTTATGTGTAGGTGTGCATGATGGCCCATTTGTTGGCTGGTGTAGCAGCCACATTTGGGGGAGGATGATTATGATTATTTTTACTGTTTCAGTAGGGGCACTCAACTTCATCTGCCGATGTTGGCACGCCAAACTCTGCTTCACCGACTCCTTCGATGGATTCCACATCTATGAGATCCGCCCCCTTTCTCAGAGATCCGCCCCCCTTTCGGGTGTTCTTCTGGCCCTACTGGTAGCGCCGAGTGTAACGTGGCCATCAAACAATAGCCCCTACAAGATGGTGGGAGGTACAAGTATGTGTGTTGGCCCAAACACCCAGTAGTTTTCCATTAGGACTGCCGTGCCCCTCTTCATGTCTGAAATCAGCAATGTACTGTTGCATCACTCGTTGGATCCGACAAAGGCAGTTCCTTCGCTGTGGAAGCACAGCTCATAGTTCTCCCCTCGGTGCACTTTCGCTGGCTTCTCCATTGTTGCAATTCATGTCAGTTTTCTGATGTGCTCTGCCAATGTTTCACATGTTTTTCCCATGAATGCCACAATGTTTTCTTTGTATTCCAGAAGGCCTTCAGCTCAGCAACTGAACGTTGCCTCCTGCCACTTGTTTACATATTTCGCTCCCTCAGTCACTAAGTATGGCTGTAGTTAACAGTTGAGGTTCTTCGGATTGTTTTTGCATTTCAGGGCATCTGGATCAATAAGCTCTAGCAGCACACTGTGTCCCTGGAAAGTGCCTCTTAAGCTACATAGCGCAAGATGAACCAAGCACTGTGCCTTTATAATTGGGAGAAACTGTGGTTCTAAAACCTTGGGAGCCCCAGAACCGTGCGGTATCAACAATCATACATAAAAGCTACTGATGGTCATTCACCTTCCCACCTCAGTCATATCTGAATACCAGCTATTTGAGTGTTCGGAATGACCAATATCTTCAATAGCATCCAGGCCTATGGTATGCATCGTATTTGGGCCTGTGCGCTTGCCTTTTCATTCTTTCATGGCACATTGCATTTCTCCTTGTTAATGGGATACTGATAACAATGCTGCTGTTACTAACTGTTGTGCTACAAAAAATATTTCTAATTGTGGGGAATAATATTTGTAACATTCTACTCATGCCTATACTGTGGGTACTGCTATTTCTGATTTGGGAAGTATTATACATATAAACAGGTGTGTTGCTGGTTTCATTTGATAGTACAGTTGCGTTTAGTGGTGAAGTTCCATTCATGTTCTCCCTCACAACCTCTTGCCAGATAAAAGATGTGCCCCAATGAATTCCTCGTATTAACATAAGTATGGTTAACAGAATAGCAGTAAAGTGCAGGCCACAGTTATACAAATATAATCTTGTAGAACTAATAACATTTCTATCACTAAGCAATTAATAATTTGATGTTGAGAACTCCATGTTATTTTTCCCAAAACCGGAGGAAAACAAAGGGTGGGGGAGAGGAGGAAAGGGAAAAAGCGAAAGAGAGAGATTGAGAGTGAGAGAGTGTGAGAGAAAGAGAGAGATTTTGTTTTAATTTAAAGAGTTTATGCTTTTAGCAGTGATGCATGTGTAGTATCTTGTCCATGCACTTATATTTGCAGGATTAAGCTTTTAGGATACTGGTGAGGAATTTGGCTGTGCCTTGTGAATGTCTGAGAGGTGTTTCCAATATCGAAGCCCTTTCATCTTTATCGCAAAAGGCGTGAAAAACACCATTCATAAGGCCTGTGGAACCCAGGGTTGTTCCACTTGCGCACAAAGGTCCTGACATATACTAGCTCACTCAGCAACAATGGTTGGGTGGGCGTGGTGTCTGTGGTAGGTTGATATGCAGGGCTTGGTGGACTGTCTGGGCGAGGTGGCGTGATCTGTCGAGAGACATATTTGATCACACAAGTTAAATTTGTTTAGTATTCTTTGAACTCCTCCCCCAAACTGCTGCAGCTCTATGGGCATTTGATGCCCACCTTATAGGGCAGATGAGTGGTGCATGTTCCTGCATGTTACTATTTCCCGTGGTGAAAGGTGATGTTCTTTTCTTGGCTGACTGGGCAAATTGAACAGGACCAGGGGCAAACAATGCACTCAGTTCTTTTTGAGGATGGTGATATGTTTGGAAAGCTTACATTTGAGAAAGTTGTCGATTCGTTCCACAACGTCATTTGCTTGGGGATGATAAATTGAGCACATTCAGTGTTTAATGCCAAGCAGTGGTGTGATTGCTTTGAAGAGCTCATTGTAAAAGTGGGTGCACCTTAAAACATCGCACATTTGGCATCTGGCTGGGCACAAGGGTCAGCCTCAACCCACCGAGAGAAGGGTCACACCACAACAATATCTGCATAATCAACATGGAGCTCATGGAAAGGCCCCATGGGGTGGGTAGAGTTCCTTGTAACATGCAGAGCATCATTCCCGTGTTGAACTCTTTACATGTTGTGCACTGTATGACCATTGCTGTGATGTGTTCCTGGAGGTTTGGCGTGAACCAGTCCTCCTGGATGTCTGCTGCCATGTGTTGTTTCAAACTGTGAGGAGGGTAGTGTAATTGCTAAAATTCCATTTGCAATAGTTCCATGGGCATTACTGCTTCGACGGTGCATTGCTGCCTCCATAAGAGATCAGCGGGTGATTGAATGTATCATCACTTAGCCAAATGCTCCTTTCTTCCTGTGGTGCTCTACATTGGCGCTCTATTATTTGTGCTGTGGGCAATGTTGTGTATGGGTCCTTCTCTGGTCCTTCCGAAGGGGTAGTGACAATATACTCAGCAGGTGTGGGCACTGGGAAATGAACTGCCGCATTGGCCACCACATACGTGGCTGCGCTTCCCAAAGAAAGGTTTGTCGGTTTTATTGGTATGGGTGGCGCATTTTTTTAACGACCGCCACTAAAGAGGGCTCTGTCAGGGCTGAAATCAGTAGTGCTGCATGTTGCATGGGTGAAGCCCCTTTTTTCCAGAACGAGAGACCAGTGTGCACCGTTGTGGTGACGTATGCTGAGTATGAGTAGATGGTCACAGTCCTTTGATGTTCGAAGCGCTTATATGACCGCTATGTGTTCTGATACTTGTGGTGAGTAGTGCATAGGTAGTCTTTTCATTATTAATGCTTCATATTTCCCTGCTTATAAGCGCACCGCTACCACCCCAGTATGTCTTTGTCCTGTGCCCTGGTCAATTGTCACTGACCCGTCCACAAAGAGCACCTCACCCTCCGCTAGTGGACTGTTTACTTTATTGTATTTATATCATGCAACCACTGACCTGAAGGCTTAAGGGCACCCAACAGGATAAACACACACAAAGGTGGTCAAAAGCGAGCAGAGGCCGTGGAGGCCCGTGCCATTAAGGAAACCAGGAGATCATAGAGCAGAGCCAAAGAGCAAGCCTATCTTAATAAAAATGTTTTACGCCTTTTCCTAAACAGGGCAGTATAACCCTGATATCTAAGTGGATTGGATTCCATGCAAATGGGCCTGCTGCACTAGGGACATCCTAAAGACTGGGATTCTTAGTTCAGCGGTGTTATTTGATCTGAGATTATGGGCATTTGATTTTAATTCCAGCACTTCACTCAGATACAGTGGCAATGAGCCTGTCAAGCACTTATGGGTAATCAGGAGAAGGCGGAAATCAATTTTAGATTCCATCAGGAGCCAATGCAGGCTCCTTCTTGCCTCTGACACATGGACTCTCCTTTTTAGGTACATGACGGTTCTAACAGCATTGTTCTGTACAACCTGCAGCCGGCCCATATCAGATTTAGAGAGGCCAGGTAATAGACAACTACAATAATCAAGCCTAGAACCTATCAGGGCCCTGGCTAACAT
Source organism: Ambystoma mexicanum (assembly GCF_040938575.1). Taxonomy (NCBI): domain Eukaryota; kingdom Metazoa; phylum Chordata; class Amphibia; order Caudata; family Ambystomatidae; genus Ambystoma; species Ambystoma mexicanum. The sequence goes on along the minus strand of NC_090926.1, from coordinate 697,673,786 downwards.
CTCTCGGTTGACTTTAGAGATAGATACATGGACGTGCTTATGCTATCAATTTTATGTAGTAAGATATTGAGGACACCAGACTACCAACCTGTGCTTTCATATTGAGGTTACAATCAAAGAAGACACCCAAGGTTTTTTGTTTTTACGATGCACCTCCAATTTGGAGCTGGGAGTACTCAGATCCCATATCTTGGGTTCTAGACTCTGTACCAACTAACATCAACTTAGTTTTACTGGTGTTCAGAGCAAGCCTATTGTTGCTCGTCCACCGCCGGATCAGTCCATAGATCCTATTGATGGTTTTCTCATCCTCAGAAAAGTTACCGGAGTGGGGGATGACACATTGTGTGTCATCTGCATAATTTGTGAAATCTATTTTATTTTCTTCTAAAAGATTTAAAAAAGGAATTGTGAAGATGGTATAACAAGCAGGGGACAAGCAGGCCCTCGGTGGTACACCTTGTTTGAGCCCGACAGGTTCTGCATCTGCCATTGTGCTACTGACTCTACACCATCGATTGCTGAGGAACGATTTGGTCCAGCATGCCGCTGACCCCAAGAACACTGCCACCTCCCTTAACCTAGAGACCAGTAACGTATGATCTACCTGGTCAAAGGTATCAGAGAGTTCCAACAGCATCAGCATGGCCATCGTGCCATTGTCCATGAATCGAAGAAATCTAGACTTTAAATCCAGTAGGCAGTCTCTGTACCATGATTCTCCCTGAATCCTGACTGCCATTTGTTCAAAACATTATTATTCCTGAGATGTGTCATAACGTGTGTGTATGTCACACGATTAAGAATCTTAAGAAGGAATAGGGAGTTAGAAATAGGCCGGTAGTTCACCGGATTCAATGCACATAGACCTGTGTCCTTGAGATGTATTCTTAATGCCAGACGGGACATGGCATTCCCTGAATGAAGCATAAACAAATTTGCACATAGCGCCAATCAGCATGGGTGAACTGGTTTTTACAATCATGGCTGGGCGCACAACCCCGTTACAGGAGGTTGGTTTAGATTTTCTATTATCAGAGCCAATTCTGATTCTGTGACTGGTTTAATACTGTTCATCCTGCTCCCACAGCTTTTGAGTAGTGTTTGTAATTATTTCCACACTAGGCGTCATGGCTTTCTTTGCCAATCCAATGTTAGCTTTAATCATTGCCTCTCAGGCTGCCATTTTATGGAACAAACTCTCCAAAACAAATCTTTTGAAATTCAGGAAAGAGGAGAAAATTGCCTCCTGTCTTGTCACACACGCACATCTAGCTCACAGGTTTGCTTTCCACATTTGGTCAATTCGGGCAGCGGAATCCTCAGAATGGTAGTGAGGGGTCTGACTGGACCATTGCAAGTCTCAGAACAGGTACCTGCCACAGGCTATAAGGTTCTAGAAGAGGGTACATTAGAAAGGATTGGGGGTGACACACAAGGCTTCCCTCTTCGTGTTTGAATATGGAGTAGATTAGAGAGTGTCACTTACTACTTTCCCCAGGTATTCGCTGGAAAAAAAGGGGGAGAGCCCTCTATAACCCTCTTCCTGCACAGACCGGGGAGGGTGTGGGGGAGAGCAGGGTGCCAGGAGGAAATCTGGTGATACTTGGTTCACATGCACACAGAAGTTCTGTGAAAATGAAAACAACCAAAGGCGAATTGTCATTTAATTGAGTACCTTAAATAAGGGCGCTGACTCGCGCAAAGCAGCTCTGCTTCTTCCAGCTAGTTGAACACAGGCACATAGGAATACATAGATTTTTCTGGGATCGCAGAAGTTGGTCCAAGGTCATGGTCTGAAGCCACACTTTATATTTTGTTAGCCACTCGTTCAGATCGCTTGCACTGGGGCCTTGGTGGTCTGATGGCACAGTGAACGCCAAGGACTGCCTTTTCCACGTGGATTCTGCTGGTCACCTCGATGCCCGGTGTGCTTTGGGCTTTCTGAGCATGGGGGGGGTGGCCTGGGCCACCATGGTAGATAAATGGAGCACAACCCTGCCTGGGGGAGATGGAGGCCACTGCAGAACTCCGGTAGGCTTGCCTTGGTAAAATGGATGTAGCAGCCATCCTCGCGCAGAAAATTGCGGACGATGAAGGTAAAAAGTTCTAGCTGGGTGGTGGCTGTACATGTGCATGTGAATGCATTTGGGGATATCTGTCACATGTGGTCTTCCTGGGGTGCTAACCGCTTGGCAGTCTCAATGAACCCTGTTTACTGTGTTGAGGAAATGTATAGGTGAATGTAGATTGACAAGTCTTGCAGGGGGTGCATTCCTTGTAGAGTGTGGCACCAGGAGCAGACATGGCACTTTCCTAAAGTGCCTTCTTTGTGCCTGCTCAGTCAGACTTCAGTGGACTGTGTACAGAAACGTCATACGCGATATATAGATGATGGCGGTGTATGTGCAATCGGCAGGGCCCCAGAGCACCATTCCTCGCTACAAAAGGTCAATTGTGTTGACAGACAAAAGCCTTGGCATACAAAAAACACAATGCCAGAATATCTCTGGCAGAGAGAAAGAAGAAGTCAGGCCTTAAATAAAATGAGTCTGAGTTGACTGTGACCCTTGGGTGGAAAGAAGAGCTGGAGGCTAGCAGGGTCTATGCTTCTGCATTGAGCAGGGTAGGAAGAGAGAGTCCACATCTGCTGCAGGATGTATGCATGAGCTACTCGTTCCTCCGTAGACCTGCCAGTGCTAGTAGTGGGGGCATATCTCACTGTGTATATTGTGGCAGGCAAAGTACTTGACAAGAGGAACAAAACAAGGACACCACGTGTAGACCCCGAGAGATGATCTGCTGCACCCCATTGTGGGCTGTCCTGTCCGTCATAAGGAGTCGTTGCCCCTCCCGGGGAAGGTGCTGCATGATTTTGCTCCCAAGGACCACGCTCTCTGTGTGCCACAAATTGATGGTGATGGGCGGTTCCAAGGATGGGGGCAAGACCTGGGTGCTGCACCAGCATGGCTTTATTCTTCTAATTTCTGAAATGTTCAGAAACGCCTAAAAAGTGAAGGGGATAAAATGTTCTTTTCCATTTTAATTTTATTCATCAATCTATATCTTTTACTGTAATCAAGGCTGAAGGGGACGGAGTCTGGTGAAGGGGTGGGGTCCGGTAAAGGGGCAGAGTAAAGTAGGGGCGCAATCACTTTGTTGGGCCTAGGGCAGCTGAAAACCTAAAAACGCCACTAAGTGCTTGGCACAAAATCCAGAGGGAAGGCAGAGAGTGCAGACTCTGTGGAGAGGCTTCCATTGAGTTGTCTCGAAATCTACTGTTAGAATGCATACGTTTTGACTCAATTCACACTTGATTCATCAGGGAATATTTTAATGACCTCTCTTTTTTTATCCCTGACGATACTCTTGAGTGTTATATGGATCGAAACAATATTAATTTGATATAATATCTAACATATTTCTATGACCACATAATAGAGATACTGGATGAACTGTTTTAATAATGTCTCTTCTCCTCTAGTATCATTACTTTTCCCATGTTATTATTTTACTTCTGAATGAATTGTACATAATGGGGTTGATACTGCTGAACTATGTGTATAAAGTCACATTTGAGGATAATATATACAATATAAATGCAAAATAACTCTATTAAAACACACATAATGTAGAGTAGCCTCTCAACAACCATACCAAAAAATACCAACCCTCTAGGGAAAACGGCTCGGTGCACCCTTTTGTGAGAAGAACAAGAGCTTTATTTTGTATACATAAAGGAAAAGGGGCGACAGGTTCTAATAAGTCCACTGCCATAGAGCTCTCTATGTTCTTCAAAGCAAACAGCTCCTTATAACTGCAAAAATCATCATTCATGACGTGTTCAAGATACAGTGTTCATCCCCACCTTCATTGCCTATTGACTATTTACATGCTGATAATCACATATGGACCCTTATAGTTCATTGGTTGCATCTTCTCTGACTCCAACATCTTCACACGTGGGTGACGATCTCTTCACCTTAGGTCGCTGTCAAATGACTGGTTGAGTTTCTGAAAACACTGTCCTGCCGTAAGGCCTAATCACGTGATTTGCACCTGGCCGACAACATCAGCTCAGTGGATAACTTCGAGTTCAGTCACGCCCTTGAATAAAGCATCCATTTTCTCATCCCAGTCATACAGGCGCCCCTGCCCACCCTGTCTTAATCTTATAAGAGTTGGCATCATCCTTTGGTCTCCCCCGTACCAATTATGGACTTTGTTGTGCTCTACTCCCCTCTTATCAGCTACTCCTCCTGAAGGCTAGGCCTGGGATTCCAGCCGGTCCCACTAATCAGTGTAAAAAGTGAAGAATTTAGGGGTTTTGCTCATGGGCATCTGGTAGTTAAAATGGGATGGCCATTATCCTGGGGCGCCCTGGTGTCATAAATCTCTGTTTGTGTTTTGGCAGCTCAGGACCTCTGCCCTGACTCCCATGGGTTTGTCCTTCACACCTGGCTGCAGCCCTTACTAGTGGTGGGCCACTCACATTCCTTTTGAATTTATTCGAAGCTCTAACAAGATGTTTCTGTCTGTGTGTTTGTGTTCCCAACCTCGCCAGGGATGGGGGAGAAATATTCAAACGTAAGGCCTCATTACTGCATGCTTCTGCGAGGATTCAGGCCTACTTTCAAATATGGTGTCAAAGATCCATTTTTCTTGTATGTTGCATACATGCAATATATCCACCTGGCTTTCTATGAAGTTTGTAGGTTATTTGCATCATAAAGTCCTATAATAAGAGTACCCGGTGCCATTCATCTATACCCTCAAGTTTCCCCCTTACCCTGAATCTTTCCGCAGGGGCTGGGATCTGAATGTGCATCGCAACAATAACACAAACATTGCAAATAATAAAACAAATCCCACTACTTAAAAAATCGTCCTAATAAGAGAAGGGCATTTCTAAATGTTAAGATACTCAGTTACATATTAACACATCATAATTATCTAATTAATTGTAAAGACTTAGACCTGAAGAAGCTCACTTATTAGTTATTTATTAAGGAAAACTTTTTTGAATATTGACACTCCAAAGAATTGTATATCTTTCGATATGGGTGATGGTATATTCACTTTTGAAGATCAGATAACTCAATTATTAGGATTTACTTTGATATTTCAAACAATATTTCATTTGGGTCTTAGCACAGCAGATCACAGGATAGTTTTGTGTAAGACATTCTACTTTATCTACAGATAATGAGAACGGCATTCCATTTTCCAAACTGGAGGATATTCATGTAATTAAATATTGGGAAGAGGCCTTAAACATACTTGCCAGGCACCGACGGCTAACATTTCTACTTTCTTCTTTATTGCATAGTCACAGATTCCTGGATATTCCTCTCACAATTGAAATTCTGTTATTTAAGGTAATGGAAAACACTAACATTATTACTGTCTAAGATCAATTCTAGATAAGTTTGAAAATAATTGGTACCAGGGTCGGACTGGGACAAGAAATAGGCCCGGTCCACCAGAAAATAGTGGCCCACCCCTCGCCTCAAAAAAGTGGCCCACCCCTCTCCTCACGACCCTTGACCTCTGATGACATCACTGGAAGTGATGTCATTTGACCCCACACCAAAGTGACATCCCGGGAAGAAATGAAACACAACCTATCACACCTTGAAAAAACAGGAAGTGGCATCAAATAGCATTGTTTCTAAGTACACTAAATTACAGTGAATCCAAGCAGATGATAATATGTTATTGTATAGCAATTACGCTTAATCTCTTTTTTAATAGAACAAATATGCATACAATATCACCCAAACTGTGTTGGTACTCATTTATCGACTTAAGAAGGATAAAAGGCTTTTTGAAAAACAAATAATAATTAGAAGAAAAAAAAAACATTTTTTTTTGCCAAACCATCCCTGGCATGGCCAGAAACCGGCCCCTACTCTCCAGTGATGATTTCGGCCTAGCTACGGGCCGAAAGGCTGATGGGCCAATCCGACCCTGATTGGTACTTCACTTACTTTCGGATTAAAAACAACACTTTGGGACATTAATTAAAACACGTAATAAGAGGCCCAAAAAAAAATAGCAGCATGGTAGGTGAGTTGATAGACTAGTTGTCAACAATATGCAGGGAGACGAAATTCCCATAAACTATGACATTGCTTAATTTAAATGCCTGCTATTATATTCAACCTGCCAAAAGTTCACATAGTATCTTCCCAGATGTAAGAGACAAGTGCTCATAAAATAGGGAAAACAAGTTAGGCATTATACATGGAGAGCAGCCCTGCTTCCCCAAAAGACGTTTCTGGAAATAGATTTTTGGGTTAAAACAATCTGCCATAAAATAAAAAAACATAGCATGTATAACAAAGTATAGTTTGTAACTTGAAACCCCCACTCCCCCATCCCTCCTTTGCTCCCCCCACCAAGGATTCCAAACATTCCTTCCCTTCTACTTATCTGGTATACAATCACATCCCCCCATGTCTAGAAGTTGAAGTCTTTGAGGGCAACATTGCTGAACATAATTGTCCTTTAGGAAAAACAATACCGTAGCCCGCTCTTGCCTGCATGAAGCCAGATCATTCCGAAGTAATCATGACATTCAATCCAGGGCGATAAACTCCTATAAATTGTGCACCCAGTCGTGATATGTGGGTGTAGTGAAACTCTGTCAATAATTTGCAAAGAGGAGCCAGGCAGCCACCAGTAGAATCCCCACAGATTTCCTAACAACCTTCAGGAGATGTGGGTGCTCTGGCAACCATATTACTAGCAGTTAAAAGGTGATTGTGTTCGGAATCGGTAATCATAGTACCTTTTGCAGTGTATTCCCTACAGTATCCCAAAATTCATGAATCTTCTGGCATCAAATGTGTTGCCAGTCCACCTGCGACTCACATCTCCTCCAACAGCTTTAAGGTGTGCTAGCATTCATAGCATGGTGGCTAGTAGGTGTATCGTACCATTGTAGCATCATTTTGTACCAGACTTCTCTGATTTGAATGGCTTTAGCGAATTTAGGGATGCATTTCCATAACATCTCCCACTGTTCCTTGGCTACCTAGTCCTCAGCAATAGCTTCCCATTTAGTAATATACTGTAAGTGTACTTCCAAAGAGGCCCCTACTATTACAGTATGAAGAGATTAAATTAGATGCTTAGAGCCTGAATTAGTTAAAATAGTCTCCAGGGTAGTGAAATCCCTAGTTGCTGCCACCTTGATGTTTGGATTGAAGAGCCAATGCCTGAGTTGATTGTATCTTTGATGCTCACGATCTGTTAGCTGGAAATCTGCTTTACATTCCAGGAAGGAATGTATAGATGATCCGTCAAAGAGGTCTCAAACTCATTTAAATCCATCCCTCTCTCATCTGACAAATGCCCCATCTTCCAACCCCGGAGTAAATTGCTGATTTTGGAACAAAGGTGTGAATGGCGAGGGTAACGTAGATAGACAATGGTCCTCATTAGGACCCTGGTGCCGCGGAATGAACAGTGCTGGTAAGGGACCTGCACCATTAATTCCGGGCTGCCTCATTACGATGTCTGCAGCGGGTCCTACTGAGGACGTCTGGCATCCTTAGCGGGACCCGCTAGCGGACCAGGATGCTAACAACTGGCCCATCATTAACAGACCCGTTGTTAGCATCCTCCCCATTCCCATTGAGCCCTATGTAGCCCTATGTGGCTCAAATGGGAATGGGGATGTACCAGGTCCGGGTCCCGCGAAAGGGAATTACCGGGCTCCCCAAGGTCAGAAGGGTCCAGTAAGTCCCCTTTTGTGGGACACGGACGCTGACCCGAGTTTGGATGGTAGCCATGCCCTTTTTAAGGGCATGGCTACCTCCAAGCTCGTAATGAGGCCCAATGTCTTCTAATCAGATCATCCCATATGTTCCCCACCATCCCTATAATCTGGCCGAGATGCATGTTTTGCGGTCTCTCCTCCATGTAAATCCATTTCCCCTCGTCAAGTGGGGATCCCACTACAGCCCTACCCATTTTAAACCAAATCAGTCCAGCTTTCATGCCCAGCATGTCACTGAGACCACTCTTTTGGACCTTAAAGCGAATAATATTGGAATTATAGGAAGAAGACATCCTGCACGGCTACTCTTATTAGATCTCTCAGCAGCATTTCATATCATCGAACACAATCTACAATATAATAGACTGCTATCTGTCTCCAATTGCTCTGAGAATAGAGCAAAATGGATTGCGTCCTTTCTGAGTCCCAGAACTTCTAGAGTGGCAGTTGAGAGAGCTCAAGCCAAACCTACTTCCAGTTAATACGGTGTTCCGAAGGGTTCATGCTTATCTCCCTTGCTTTTTAATATTTATATTAGACCTTTTCTCAATCATCCTCCAGGATCTGGGTATTCAATTTGCAAATTATGCTGATGACACCCAGCCTTTTCGAGCTCTCTGGTAATTATCAGGAGGATGTAGAAGCTGTGAATCGTATCTATATTGAAATACAAGCTTGGATGGCTCTCAATTCACTAGCTTTCTATGACTTTAAAACAGAGTTGCTTATTATTGGCTCCAGTCCTCGACTAAAGAACCACAACCAACAGTATGAATCTTTTGAGGTGGCTGGTAGCATTATCATTGTGAGAAAATCAGTGAAAACCTTGGTGGTGATGTTGGATGCCAACCTCTCAATGAAAAAAACAGGTCTCTCAGATCGCTCATCTTGTGGACATGTAACCAAACTATTGCATCAGATCAGGCCATACCTCACACTTAAAAACAAATATCCTCACCATTGGATTATTGCAATAGTTTATTGATTGGGCCATCTGAAGGAAACCTGAATGGGCTACAAACTGTTCAGACTGGGGGTTAGGGTGGTATTTGACTTGGCTAGACGGGATCATGTCACTGCCTTCAGGAAGAAACTTCACTGGCTTCCGGTGAGGCATAGAATCAGGCATAACATTCTCACTCTCATTTTAAATGCCGAATTCTAACGCACCATACTAGCTCATCAATAGATTTGTGAGGAAATCATCCTACAGAGTTGTACACTCCTCCGATACTCTCCAGCTTAATCAGCCGAGAACTCGTCTAAAAAACTTTGGCGACTGCAGCTTTGAATTCAATGCTCCATGTGAATGGAAAGCCCTGCCCTTGAAGATCAAAACATCTCAATTGGTTACTATCTTTAAGAAACATGTCAAGACATTACTGTTTAATCTACCTGTATAGAATCCCTCTCTAGCTCACTGATGCTTCTTCTTTCTCATCCTTCTCTTGGAGCACTCTAAGGCATACGGGCATGCTGGGCCTTATAAGCAATTAAATAAATAAATAAAATAATTGGCTTTAAGTGATCAGGTGAGAGCCATTCCTTAATGACTCGAATTTGGGCACCCTCGTAGTATGCTTTACATTTTGGAAAGCTAGAACCCCTCAAGGTTTAGGTAGCATTATTATTTTACGAGACACCGTAGGCCTCTTACCCCTGCATACAAAGTCTCCCATTAATTTTAAAATTTCCTTGAAAAACAATGAGTGTAGTGAAATTGGAAGAGCCTGAAATTAGTAAAGAAGCCTTGGAAGAGTTAACATCTTAATGGTCGCTATACGGCCTAACCAGGGGGGGCGCCATCTGTAAAGGTCTATATTTATTCCTTGATTAGAGGGGGGTATTTGGCAGCGTAAAGAGAATCCAGAGTTCTAGTCAAGGTAATTCCCAGGTATCTAACTTTGTCCTCGGGCCACTTAAAGGGGATCTCTCCCTCGCCTCTTTAAGGGTTTGTCCTGAGAGGGTCAAGTTTAGGATTTACAAATTATCAAAGTTAATATTTAAGCCGACCATTACTGGAACCTTTCCATTCCATATTGAACCACCCTTAAAGAGGAAGCTGAATCTGTAGGTGCGAGAAGCATGTCATCCGCAAATGCCATAGTTTTGTGTTCCCTCCCGCCAAAACCCTTATTTCCTTCATTTCCCTCAAACAAATCAACAGAGGCTCCAGGAAGATAGCAAACAATAAAGGGGAAAGTGGACAACCCTGTATTGTACCATTTTGAAGATGTATCCTCTCAGAAAGCGATTCTTTGATTACCAACCGGGCTGAAGGTGCCACATAATTAGCCTTTTTCATTTGTAGGAAACCCGTTCCGAACCCCATCCTCTGCATTGTGGCCTTTTAAGTGTCAAGAGTGAGTAGGATCGCTGGAATATTTGTTTTGCTGGATTTCTTGATAATGTGTGAGACCCTGTGAATATTATCGAACATTTGTTGGCTGTTAACAAAGCCTGCTTGGTCTTCCTCTACTAGCCCCTAGAGTTGGCCCTCCAGTCTATTTGCCAATATGTAAGTATTGATTTTAGCATCCATGTTGATTAGTCGATATGACCCACATTTGGAAGGATATATGCGCAGTCTTGGGATCAATGTAATGTTGGCCTTCTCCATTGAAAGAGCTATGCGTCCCTGTTTGCAGAAAGAGTTAAATAGTTTGTCCATGATGGGAGCAAAGGCTGGTATTGAAGGTTTTATAAAATATGAGTGCAAAGCCATCGGGGCCTGGAGATTTATGCAGCAGCAAGTTGTTTATCACCTTGATTACCTCTTGTTTGGAAATGTTGGCGTCCAACATTATAGTGTTGCTAGCCGCTATCTGTATGAGGGGCAGGGAGCTTAAGTAGTCTGACTGAGCTTCACTGCTACGGGAATCTGAAGCGTAAAGTGTATTGTAGTACGAGGCAAAAGTATTTAGAATTGTTTATTTCTGAGTGACACTCCTACCCTCTTCATCCACCACCTCCTTTTGTACTCTAAAAGCTTGCTGTTCCTGCAGGGCCCTGATCAGCAACCTCCCTGGTGTGTTCCCCTTTGTGTAATACAGCTGTTATGTACACAGTAGGGCCTTCTCAGCCTTTTTAGTTGGCAGGTGCTCGGGCTGATCCAGCAGCCTCCTAAGTGCCCTTAGGTTAGCTCTATTGGGTTGTTGTGCCATTTCTTTTTCTTTATTTTTCACCTCTTGTTCCAGGGATCGTTCCTACCTCCTCAACTGCTAAACCCTTTCTATCTTTAGTACAATCAGCTCCCTCTGATCACCAGTTAAAATGCATCCATTGCAGTACTGTCAGAGATCAGGGATGGAGGGTTATCTTAAAAAAAAGGTGAGAATGTTCTCCCTTATCTCATTAGCTAGCACAGGATCTTAGAGAAGCTCCACAGGGAAGCTCCATTTCCAGAGCCTGCTGCCTCTGTTCGGGATTTGCAGAGTGGCTTGGACCGGAGCGTGGTCTGTCACCGTAATGCTCCATAGATATGTTGAGATTACCCTGCCAATTAATCGGGGGTCATCCAGGTGTAATTGATTATGGAGAAGTTGCATTGGACCCCAGTAAAAGGTGTATTAATGCTCTTGTCCATGCATCATTCTCCAAGAATCCCTGAGACCAAGCCTGTCCATTGCTGCGGTCAGGCGCTTTGACACTGTATCTGCAGCCCCTAGTCTGGAATCGCTTCTATCTAAATCGCCTGACCAGACTAGGTTAAAATCCTCCATGAGAACTGCAAAATCTTCCAGTTGGCCCAGTGCTCTAATCAAAAACCCATTTTGACGTACTTTAGGGGAATACTGTGTTGCAATAGTAAGCATGATTTGATCCAGATCCCAGCAGACAAATAGAAATCTCCCTCTTTGTCCTCCCTCACCTTTAACAACGGTAAGTCTTCTGTGGCAATCAAAACCCTGCATGTCTTTTTAGCTGTATTAGCCTGGAACACATTTGAATAGCTTCTCAACCTCAATCACTGTCTGCCTCTTTTTCTAATGTGTGTCTCCTGAAAGGCTACTAGTTCCGGATTATGATGTTGGAGGTGGTGTCCTATCCATTTTGTCTTGACAGTGGATTTTAGGCCCCTAATGTTTTGTGAGACGATTAATAAATTGAGACCACTGCTAGTGGTCTTTTCTTCTTTCACAGCCTATGCCAAACCCCCTTTTCTTGTCCTCTGGGGGACTGCCACCGCTTCATGCCCCAGAAAAGACATTTTTAAGTGTATGAGTGTTTAACTGTAATCCTTGCACCCCCACCTCTTCCCAACTGTTCCCCTTACAATCCCTTCCCTAACTCCCAACACAACCCACTTGCAAACCAACAACTGTTGAGTCATGGTGTAACCACTAAGGTTCCCTGAGCAACTAACACTCACTGCAAACCACCTGACCTAGTAAACAAACACAAAATGAAAACCTGACTCTCCCACCTCATTTGACCGGAGGAGCAAAACACTCTTACCCCAATTCTTCCTACCCTCCTAAGCGTACTTCCTTCAAGATCCCGCCCCTTAAGAGAAGACCCTCTCCTCCCCCACCACTCACCTACTGCTGGCGGGGCTGCTGGCCACATTTTCAAATCACCCCTGGTGTTGTCAATTTTTCCGCCCTCGGAGAACCTCTTCTATCACCTGACCAAGGGTCCTTAAGTTTCTGCAACCATCCCCATGAATAGGTCTTCTGTGTCCATTCCATGCTTGCCCCCATTGTGGCACCAGATCATCTTTGCCTAGGTGCAGCAGAGTTAGTGCCTCTCTCGCCATTGCAATGCAGTGACTAAATTGGATGATCCGTCAGTTTTTTATCTCTCTTCTTTAAGTTCTTTCATCACAGAGTCCACCTCCCACCTCCCTGCTGGATTTCCACCCACCTCATGTGAAGAGGCCCATTCTTTCTTGCAGAAGCCAGTATCTCTTATTTCTGAGGGTAGCTCATCAGTGCTGAGATAACGTCTCAAGGTCTGGGGCAGGGCCCCCCTCTTTTCAGACCATGACTGTCTAGCTTGATGTTGTCTGCCAGAGTGTCCCCCTGAAATTCACTGAAAATGTTCTGGACACACCGTTTAAGATCCCCATCTACCACCTCCTCTGGCAGATTTTGTATGCCGAATTTGGAGCACCTGGAGCGATTCCTGAGGTTTTCACATTGCAGCTACAGTTTTGTAAACATTCTGCACAGATTCTCCAGTAATTCCCCGCTAAAGTGGACGTCCTCAAAAAGTTTCTGAATAGCCCTTTCGCTAGTATCTTTACTCTGCCCTATTTGGTTTAAGTCTACCTTAATCTCACTTATGAATTGCTGGAGTTCCTCTTTAAGGGAGCCAATTGTTCCTGAAAAGATTTCATGAATTTGTCTTGGACGGAGTTAAAACATTGTAGCTCTGCTTTGTTTAGGGTGTCAGCGCTGTCCAATCTCATGGAGTTCCCTGTGTCCTCCATTCTTCCACCCTTCAAAGTTGTTCCCTGACTCCAGCACTATTTCAGACTACGTTTTGTCCCCTAGGACTTGTGTCAACCACACCGCTGAGTTTGGTCTTGGTATAATGGGCCAGCTCTAGGAAATTAGGAATCAGTAAATGACATAGGGCTTCAGGTTCATAATTAACTAAATTTGGTGGTGGGGAGCCATTGCGTATTGACAAACTCATAGGCGACTACCCACTACCAAATTTCTGCCCTTTGCACGAGGTAGTACAAACTGCAGGGCTGTGTATACCACCATTTGTGCACATCACCATTTGTCCTGCACTTTTGCACTACGGCAAAGGGAGTAAACGCTGCTTGGCATGCTTGCTTGCCAGGCAGTGTTTACTTTTAATTGTGAGTTCCACTTGTCAAGGTTGCATAGCATGTGGTGCTCACAATTCCAAAATGGAATTTCTGCCGAAAACCTTTTGAAATAGTGCCGAAAATGGGTGGTAATTCACCCAATCCACTCTGAAAGACTAAAAAAGGCCTGCACCTGACCCAAACTCAGTTTCCAACAATATGCTGCCACTAGATGTCACCAACTGGTTAAAACAACTTCTCATACTCCACATTGAGCTACAGAGGCAAGAAGAACTGCACAGGGCAGAGTGTGCAGAGAGGAGGAGAAGGAGATGCCATGCAAGGTGAGGGCACATTCCCCAGGTCAGGCCCTCACCCTTCACATTAACTGATACCCAGCTGATTACCCTGTACCGGCTGAACAGGGAGATCATAGTAGAACTACTCTTCCTGATTCGTGACGACATATAGGGCAGGATTAACATAACAACTGCCTTAGATCACCCCCCCCACCGAGGCCTTTGTCTGTCCTTCATTTACTTGCAACTGGAACCTACCAGCACACTGTGGCCATGCTGCATGGAATGTCCCAGCCTACATTTTCATGTGTGCTTTTGAAGGTGCTTTAGGCACTCTTGCACCATGCCTTCTGGAATATCTCCCTGCCCACCACCCGACACACGATTATGCCACAAAGCCACGTTTATACTAAGCAGCCCAGATGCCCAACATAATTGCCACTCGGGACTGCACCCATTTGGTGTAGGTCACTCACCCCCCCAAGCATCTGAAGAGGTATACCACAAAAGAAATCATGATCACTCACTGCTGTGCCTGTTTCCCTGTACCCACATACAATGCCATGGTCCTGCGGAAACAGCACACTGCTTCATACATGGAGAGCCACAGAGGCCAACGGACATGGATACTGGGTGAGTAAAACTGCCATCATACAAACTGATCTTGCAGCACTAGTGAAATGCTGTTTGAAAGGGGGGCATTACCACAACTGATCAATGCATGCCCTGTCAAGGCCCTGTACATGCATGACCTGCCCTCTCACCCTTCACATGACAGTCTCCAACCCACAGCACTTGGGCATGCAGGACAATGCTGTTGTACATCAGGGATGCACATCTTGGGAGGATAGCTCAGCGGCAACATTCTCGCCTTGGAAGCAAGACGACATGGAGCAACACAAGCTCGATCCCCGGGTCCGTGCTTAGAAACCTTTGGGTATTAAGTGCGTTATAAATAACCTATCATATCATATAAGATCATATTGCCCGAACAGGCAAGCAATATGCACACAGACGACTGCAGCAACCTCAGTGCAAGGGGACACATACCTACAGACTTGATTATAAAGCTCAACCCTGCACAAAAACAATGCAACAATGGCAGAAAGTAATGCCATGTAATCTGGTAACCATGTATGTGAAGCCACAATGGAAAGAACACAGACACCTCAAACATGCACAAAAACAACACCTCACCCATCAGGGCACATGAATGAAAACAACGCACAGACTCAACACAGGTTACATGCACTCTGCAATGCCAATCACAGACCATGAGAGTGATGGCTGCTGGTTGTGAGCTGTGTGCATGGTGTAACATGATAATGCATATGTTCCCCCATAGTGAATGTCTCTGCATCCAATAACTAGGATGGACAACCATGTTGTAGAACAATACACAGAAAATAAATGCAGTGTCCAACAATATGCCTTAAGAAAAGGGAACACATTGTCAATGCAATGTGACTGACACCTGTGACCTTTGCCCTTGCAGGTGACTCTGGATAACCCCAGCTACCATGGCTAATGACATCTGTGCACAATCCACGTAAGCCACAGGAGGTGACCTACAATGAGGCACACATAAGGACCAGGCTGCGCATAGAGCAGACCTTTGGCCTACTGAAGTGCTGTTTCCCGAGTCTACTCATGTACAGGCCAGAGAAGGTTGGACAAATTAGTCTTGCCTGTGACATGCTGCCCAACATCTGCCTCAGTAAAAATGTTCACCCCTGATGAGGACAAGCCTCCCCAAGAAGACAACAACTCAATACCTGCAGGTGTACTGCTGTGACACAGTGAGCGGGAGAAGAGAAGGGATGGTGATCTGGCATAGCAAGAGTTAATAGAACATGATTTCAGAACACATCTATAATCACCTGCTGCTCACCTTTGTATATAGCCAGGCCTCGAATGCATCATGTTCAAACAAAAAGGATTGTCCCATTATTGCTTCAAGTGAACAAGTATTTAATAGTGCATCCATCACCAACACCCCTACCCACCCACCTCCCCCATCACCAACACCCATAAAACCACCCACCTCCGCCATCCCCAACACCCATGAGCCATCCACCTCCCCATCCCCAACACCTATCCCCACCCGCCTCCCCATCCCCAAAGCCCATACCTACCCACCTACCCCATCCCAAATGCCCATACCCACCCACCTACCCCATTCCCAACACCCTTGCCCAACCCACTCCCCATCCCCAACATGCATAACCACCCACCTCCCCATCCCTAACACCCATACCCACCAAACATCCCATACCGGATAAAAAAGTGTAATGTGGTAACAATAATTTCCATATGCATGGGCTCTTTGCCTGTTGGTCTTGCAATGTGGCATGTACATATGGCTGCAATGGGGTTCACTTTGGCACTTGGCTTTTCCCAGCACACATAGGTGCTGCTCATGGTTGCATTGGCTCATAAGCAAATTCAAACTACATTGCATGGGAAAGTGCACAGTCACCCACCTTCCTTTGGGCACAATTGTGGCATTGCCTTTGGATGCATGTGCATGTGGTGCACATTCCACTGTCCATTGGGTCCATCTATGCTGAGCGACTCATCCATGGAATGATCATTTGGCCCGTGCTTTGTCATGGGGGTGAGGGGAATTCATCCTCACCAGCTTTGCATTGGCTGCTGGCTCCAACCTCGGCACTCCAACACCCTCATCCCCTCCATGTGGAGGCTGCTGCTTGATTTCTCCTCCCACTGGGTCAAGACATGGGGGTCCACAATGCCACATCTAGAGGCAGATGTCTCTCACCTGTTTTTTGACAGGATGCTGCAGACCCTGGCCTTGAGGTCATTCCACCTCTTACAGCAGTCCTCACTGTCCCATGGGACTGTGCCCACGGCAGTGATCTCTCGGATGCTGGCCCAGATGGCAGCCTACCTCTGGTCTTCCTCTAGCTCTGCTTCAATGAAATGTTGGTTGATAAGTCACATATCGGCACCTTCCCTTTGCTTTTTCTGCTGTGACATGTTCTTTCTTCCTTCTGGGTCCTGATGTTGAGCGGGAAATCATATCATGCCTCCTTTATTGTATATATATTGGCCTAAGTCCAGTCGCTCTGAGAAGAAATCCGCGCTTCAGGTTTCTGACCTTAGATCGATTTAGCCGCCATTTTAGGTTCATTCGCCATTTTGATTCTCGCTCCAAAGTCACCCTGTGTTCTAAAATGGTGGACAGTGTTCTTCTGTTAGTAACATGGCCGTCTTGACCTCTGTATGCATGTTAATGCTTAAACTGCCCATAGGCCAAATGTTAGGGTCATGTACTGAGACTTTGTCCTTTCGTTGACCTATGGATAAAGGATTACTTGTGCCAACGATACTAATCCATGAACATATATTAAGCACAATATTGTGTAAATACTAAACGTGAACACTTGTTGAACTACATTGTATTAAAATATGTACTCAGGCTTATGTTAGATCCGAGAATATACTGTTGCTATTGTGATGTGTTGAACATGTAAACTGAAGGTGATCCATATGCATATAGTTGAGCGAATCAGAGGTGAACTCGGCACGAACCCTAGATTGTGAATTATTAACGTACAGAGGGGTTTAACATCTTGGTACAAAACTGTATAAAAAGCACAAATATTCTGCTGTACAGTCCCACTCACTACACACACCGAACAGGGCTGGTATTCGCTGTAGTGACGAAGGGTCACATGATTGCCTTTACACTACTGAACAAGAGACAAAGGGTAGAATTGATCTGAAAGATACTCCTTTGAACAATCCACAAGGGGAGCTGTTTTGCGATGGCTCCTGCTTCAAACTTCTGGATGGTACATCCACAGCTGCTTATGCTATCACTACATTGAGCACGGTCATGGAAACCAAGAGAATCACGCATAACTCCGCGCAGGCCGCAGAGATTATAGCATTGTCCCGAGGTTGTGAACTTTCCGAAGGGCTTAACATGAATATATACACTGATAGTCAGTATGCCTTTGGGGTGGTTCACAACTTTGGGAGACTTTGGTCAGAAAGAGGGTTCTTGACTTCACATGGCACAAAAATCGAGCATGGCTCTTTGATAGTACGGCTACTCTCAGCGTTTGCACTCCCTAATCAGCTAGCTATCGTAAAATGCACAGCGCATCAGAAGATTGTAGATGATGTAGGAAAAGGGAACGCTTTTGCTGATCAGATAGCTAAACAAACTGCCACTGATCTCTCTTCAGACATGTATATTTTAAGGGATGCCACAAATGCCTATACTATGGATGAGGGTATTGATTCCGTAAGGGATATCCAAGCCGATGCCACGTTAGAAGAGTCTAAGAAATGGGCTGAGGGCTTGGGGAAACTTGATGATGATGGCTGTTGGGTGGACAGAGTTGATGGAAAGTGGCTACTTCCCGACGCGTACATTATGATGATGGTTGTCATGGCTCATGGTCCCACACACATATGTGCTCGTCACATCACTAAAATGTTGGAAAAACTATGGGTAAATGATAAAACCTCTAAGGTAACTGAACGTTTTGTTCAGGAATGTATGATTTGTTTGCAGCATAATGTGGGAAAGGGCACATCAACTCCTAGGGGTAGTTTGTTTTGGTCCACCTTCTATTCCCTTCAAGGTCATCCATTTTGATTTTATTAAGATGGAACAGTGCAATAATTTAAAGTATGTGTTAGTCGTCATCTGTGCTTTTAGCAAATGGGTTGAGGCTTTTCCTGTTAAAGACGCTACCGCCATGTTTACTGCAAAGACTATGTTAAAAGAGTACTTCCCGAGATTCGGGCTACCAAGAGTCATCTGGTCGGACAATGGTCCACATTTTATTGCTGCTGTAATTCTGCAGATATGTGCGGGATTGCAGATCGATAAAAGGATCCATTCGGCCAGACACGCTCAGAGTGCTGGATTAGTGGAAACACACAACGGCATCATCAAAAAAAGCTCGCTAAGACGTCTGCTGGCAACAAACTAAAATGGCCGGATGCCTTACCGATCGTGTTGTTATCAATGCGAACAACCCCTCAAACTAAGACTGGGCTCTCTCCCTTTGAGGTGGTTATGGGGAGGCCTGCTAATATTTAGAATGTTCCGAAGTGTCGTTCTCTGCAAAATGTTGAAAATGTATTTCTTTCAGGTTACTGTAGCCAGTTGACTAAAAACTTGTATTTGATTTATCACCAGGTGCAAGAGGATTTACCTGTATGATACGAGGGTCACAGTCACAGCATGCAACCTGGTGATTGGATCCTCGTAAGAGCCTTCGAGCGATCTTCTTGCCTCGCACCTCGTTGGCGGGGCCCCTTCCAAGTCCTACTGGTCACACAGACTGCGGTGCGGGTGGCAGGCCGGAAAAATTGGATCCATTCGATGCACACCAAGAACATTTCACACCCAGTGCCACACGATACAGAAGAAACAGAACCCCTCACCAATGCTGCAACCAACGATCCTGAAGCAGTAAACGGCATCAAAAGTGTGTCGGGATTCTCCCTGATACTGTGAGGTCTGGGGAAACAGCTATTTCATCCCCACACTCCCCAACCATTTTGTTTCCGGAAGCGATCCCCAATTGTGCCTCTGACCTTGCTTCCGCTCATTCACTGCTTCCAGTGGGAAGTGACGACACGTTGTTCACGGATCAATCAGTACCAGGGATCACAAGGTACGATCTGCGTCCAAGGAAATAGACTTACGGCATGGTTCGGCTGTGCACTCAGAGAAGAAAAAGTCATCAAGGGCTTGCCTTTTTGGCCCGATCAATTATTTATAAAGGGATTCTGTTGGCTGGGGTTTGTGGAAGGACTAAGAAGGCGCTTGGCCTGGAGGTCGCCAGCTAAAAACATTGGTGCGTTTGTTTCAAGACTACAATGCCTGCAACCGCTCCCGGTCATATGGAAAAGGGAAAAGACTGTGTGACCAGCTACGGAAATGAACATTTAACTATTTGGGACCCGAAAATGTAATGCTGTCTTGTGATAATGTTAATTGGTTTTATAATAGTTATTGTTTTAGGCTTCTGGTATCTAGAAGAAGTACATCCGCTAGAGAATTTGCTGCAGACTGAAAATGTACCTACTGTTTCTACTCCTTTCGTGCATCTGCACACTCTATCTCCTAGAGACTCTCAGCACAGACAGAGATATCATAATAATACACTATTACTCATCATGAATGCTACACATGCCATCTTTAACAAATCTAATTTGTGGGTCTGTTCACATTTACCGCAACACAGGGATAAGGGGCTAGGTTTGTATATTCATCCTTTACCTTTGACAACTGCATGCTATGCTTCTCTTAGAGCACTATTCTTTGGTCATTGGAATGATAGCATCTCAGGGAACTTCGGTGGGACTAATTTGAACCAGTGTGAGAAACGTGTTCTGACTCCTTTCGGATGCTCGCTCTTTGCAAATAGGAGTAAGCTCAATGTTGCTTCTATTAGGCCTTGTCCCATCCTTTTCAATCCTTGATCTCTTTCAAGATGGCTGCTATAGGCAATAAGGACGCCACGCCTCCTTCTTACAATGTTAACCATAGCACGGATTCAGTTTCTTTCTGCATACAGAGGAGTGGTACTCAGTCAATGGGTGATTTTAAAAGTTGCGCCAATGTTGCGAATTTGACTGGTGAGGACAGACCTTTGTATGTAGGCGAACCTGTCTAATTTGTTTGCGGTAATGTAGCATTTCCATGGTTACCCAGGGATTGGCAGGGAACTTGTTACTTAGGAATCCTGTTACCCTTAGTAGTAATAGCCAGTACCATAGAGATTTCAAAGGCTCGTCCACGGTGGGACAAGAATGATGACCCTCCAGCACAAGTTCTAGGTGACGTAGCAAAATTCTTTTTGCCATTTTGGGGACAAATAATGAACTCTGAGGATATCAGGAGATTAGTGAGAGTACTTGAGAGAACCATCAACCAGACCACTGACACACTCTATAATATGACTCTAGAACAGAAAGCAATAAGGCTAGTAGCACTTCCGAACCGGATGGCATTAGATGTCATCCTGGCTGAACGTGGAGGGGTATGTAAATTAGTGGGGTCTGCTTGCTGTGTTTTTGTGCCAGATTCCTCCCCAACTATCTTCAAGGCAATACAGAATCTGTATGTCCTAAGTTCAGAAGTGCATGTTCCCGAGGGAAACTGGGATCTTAGCGCTTGGTTCTGGGAATTCTTGCGATCTTGGGTTTGGAAGCTACTTTTGGTCTTGCTGATCATTTTAGGAGTTGTGTTGTTTCTTTGTTGTTGTATATAATGCCTTCCTGGTATATGTTTGATGCTAGGGGGATGTTGCGCACAGGCGATGGGTGCATTAGGACACAAAGGCCCTCATTACAACTCAGGCGGTAAGGGGTTTACGGCGCCGTAAACAGCACCGACCCTTACCGCCTGAGTACGAGGTCCCTTAGCGCCATGGCAGATTTAACACCTGCTTTTAGCAGGTGTTAAAATCCATGGCGCTAAGGGACCATGTTGTTAATTACGCCACCGTAATTTACGGTGGCGTAATTAACGCCTTCCCCACTCCCATTGTGCCCTATGGGGCAAAAATGGGAATGGGGAAGGGTAAATGGGGATTGGGGACTTACCGCCCTGCCGACCTCGGAATGGGGCGGTAAGTCCGCCTACCACCATGGCGTAAACGCAGTTTATGCCATGGTGGTAAAGTCACGGCCCAGGCGGTAACTTACCGCCTGGGTCGTAATGAGGCCCAAAGGCCCTCATTACAACTCAGGCGGTAAGGGGTTTACGGCGCCGTAAACAGCGCCGACCCTTACCGCCTGAGTACGAGGTCCCTTAGCGCCATGGCGGATTTAACACCTGCTTTTAGCAGGTGTTAAAATCCATGGCGCTAAGGGACCATGTTGTTAATTACGCCACCGTAATTTACGGTGGCGTAATTAACGCCTTCCTCACTCCCATTATGCCCTATGGGGCAAAAATGGGAATGGGGAAGGGTAAATGGGGATTGGGGACTTACCGCCCCGCCGACCTCGGAATGGGGCGGTAAGTCCGCCTACCACCATGGCGTAAACATAGTTTACGCCATGGTGGTAAAGTCACGGCCCAGGCGGTAACTTACCGCCTGGGTCGTAATGAGGCCCAAAGTATATGGCCCAGACAAGAACTCCAATGAATATGTGTTGAAAGAAATCTTAGTAACTGATCTTATGGCAATTGATATCTCTGATAGTGATTCAGGTGTATGGACGTTGGGACGTGGAGTTATTCGTAAAGTGACTAGAAGTAGTTTAGCGCTTGGCTTAGGCCAAAAGGAGGGTTTGTCGAACGGGAAATCATATCATGCCTCCTTTATTGTGTATATATTGGCATAAGCCCAGTCGCTCTGCGAAGAAATCTGTGCTTCAAGGTTCTGACCTTAGATCGATTTAGCTGCCATTTTAGGTTCATCCACCATTTTGATTCTCGCTCCAAAGTCACCATGTGTTCTAAAATGGTGGACAGTGTTCTTCTGTTAGTAACATGGACGTATTGAGCTCTGTATTCATGTTAATGCTTAAACTGCCCGTAGGCCAAATGTTAGGGTCATGTACTGAGACCTTGGCCCTCATTAGGACTCCGGCGGAAAACCATGGTGCGATTAGCACCATGGTCGATGCCGGAGTCCGCCATGGCGGAATGGGGAATTACCACCCCATTTCAAGGTTGGCGGGGCGGTAATTCCCCATGCCACCATGGCCCTTCCCCATTCCCATTTTTGCCCCATAGGGCATGATGGGAATGGGGAAGGCAGTAAGGACGGTACCGCAAATTGCAGTACAGTACTAACCTCGAGAGTCCCTTTGCGGGCCCCTACTTTAACGGCTGGTCTAGACCAGCCGTTAAGGTCTGGTCCCGCAAAGGGACCTCGTAGTAAGGCGTTAAGGGTTTAACGGCGCCAACACCTTTTACGGCGCCGTTAAACCCTTGACGTCAGGGTCCTAATGAGGGCCCTTGTCCTTCGTTGACCTGTGGATAAAGGATTACCTGTGCCAACGATAATAATCACATATATTAAGCACAATGTTGTGTAAATACTAAACGTGAACACTTGTTGAACTACATTGTATTAAAATATTTACTAAGGCTTATTTTAGATCCGAGAATATACTGTTGCTATTGTGATGTGTTGAACATGTAAACTGAAGGTGATCCATATGCATATAGTTGAGCGAGTCAGAGGTGAACTCAGCACGAACCCTAGATTGGGAATTATTAACGTACAGAGGGGCTGAACATCTTGGTACAAAACTGTATAAAAAGCACAAATATTCTGATGTACAGTCCCACTCACTACACACACCGAACAGGGCTGGTATTTGCTGTGTTGTACTGAGGGCCTGATAGCTATCTGTTACTTTGTCCTTTGAAAACTGTTCAGTTGTAGACTAAAGATCTGTGTATCTTTGTAAACCCGTGTTGGTGTATTTTCTTTTGGGGTACTCAGCCTCGATATCTTCTTTTTGCTTTCACACTGATGGCAACTAGAAATGGGGGATTCAGAGTGGCTGTAATTCCACCGGCGGAATTAACGCTGAATGTGATGGCAGTAACGTTAATTCCGCCAGACGGAATTCATTTTACTGCCAATGGTGTGTGTGAGCTCACCACAATTTGTAATGCAGTGGTAATTCTGCCAGATACCACGGCAATAATGGTAATTCTGCTAAGGCTCATAATGAGGGCCATAGGAACATGAGCTCCTTTGACTTTTCCAACATTTTGGAACACTGTTATTTTTGGAATGGTGTTCACGACATCATTATTTCCTGAAAATAGCCCCCATCACGTTATGAGAGGCAGACATTCAGTTTACAACTGCTTTGCAATTCTGGTTTGGTGCATGTTAGTAATTGTATGGGGCGGTGGGTGGGTCTTTGGTCTTTTGAGGGGAAGTTGACATTAATGTGTAAGGGTCTGCAGTTGTGGTATTCAATGTTTGACGATGAAAATGTCAGTGCAGACGTCTGTGCTTGGAATTGGTTTATACGTCTTACTAATAATATCAATGAAACCTAAAAAATACGCTTTTAAAAAATAGGGTGGCAGCCTCATTTGGCTACAAAATAAGCACTTTTTCTTAGATGCCACTCTGTGGGGTGTAGTGTAATCCCTCGAATTCTCTGCTCTGGCCAGTGGTGTACTCTTCATACAGCACTGTGAGGTGACCACACCCCACAAACACCAAGTTTTATGTAATTTGATACAAGAAACACCACCTTATACTACGATAAGGTAATTCCAACAACACACAGTGGCAGTTTGAACCACCTATTACTTCAGGCATAGAATATAAGCAATGGGTGCCTCATCCGGGAATGGGCAGTATCCTGGCGCTAATTGCGTCGTGATACCACCCAGTGCTATTAGCGTTACCACAACTCGTTTTGGCACAATTTGCGCCAGATCCAAAGTTGCGTTTGGAAGGTACCTCCCCATTCCCATTGGGTCCATTGGACCCGATGGGGGTTTCTTGGCGCTATTAGGGCCCGCTAATAACCCTGAAAACGAGCGGAAAGGGAACCCAACCCGAGAGTGGTAAATGCAGTGGTAATAGCGTTACCGTCACATTTGACCTCTGCGCCCAACTCATGATGAGGCTGTGACTTTATGAACTGTTACTGTCTCTTAGGGAACAAAAGGCCATCCTACCATGCTTAATACAACACCCCTCATTCCATACAATAAGAGAATACATGTCCACATATGCATATGACACAACATTTTTCATTCTAGTAGAGGACATCCGTGGCCAGATCAGCATACCCCTCAGTCACGTTGACTGTAAACGCCAAAGGACCTTTAACTACTGACTTATTCACTGACTACATCATACTCACCACTGTTCAAATCAAACGAACACATATCAGACTCGTTTATCCTTAAGTGCTCAGCTTTTTTCCAATGGGAGCGTTCACAATCCTACCTGCATTCTATCTCCCCCATCTGCCAAAACCACACGATACACTGCCCACAGAGGGCTCCATCATGTGTAACATTCAACTCAGTAGTTATCTACTGACATATGCAAGTGATGGCGGCTTGCAACTGAAATACACAAAAACGATTTCACAAGCTGCCGAATGCACCCCACACAGTGTTAAATGAACGGGTTTGCATTGTGTGATAAATTCACTACAGGGTTTCAGGCGTTTGCAAAGAATGTGATATGCATGTTGTTTTCTAGCCTAAGAGCTGCAACTAGTTACTAAACACTGTAAGTGGTGTGGTGCATTGCGGCACCTCTTGAAATAACCCGTTAGGAACATCAACACACTCAATTGAGACATCTCAGTTCATTTATAAATCATGCATGCAGAATTCATCGCAACTGCTGCTGTATTTTAGCCCAAGATCGTTCGCACGTGATTGCTTACTTCCGGCACAAACAAATGGCAGGTGCATTGTACTGGAATATATATTATCAGCAGCGTGGGTTTGCCTGTTCCCAAGAGCTGTGGAGGTGGATTTCCCTACAGCTCTGTCGTTGTTGATTGACAACTGTTTTTAACTGTCTCTCGAGATATTTATGTATCCATGTGTACAAATAAGTGACATCGCATGCATGTTTACAGCTCGTGTTATTTTTGTTTCTTGATGTAACTACAAGGTATTTGCTGAGTGTAGACTAGAGCCTGTTGCCCTGCATGTTCCAGCTCAGACACCGACCTCAGTACCCCCTGTACATTTGGAAATGTTCAGTTATGGCTCACATGAGCGAGTTATAAATGCAGCACGCCTTGCCAACGGTTCATTAAAACTTTTGTTCATTCGCTGTGAACGATCAGAACTAGAAACAGCTTGTAAAATTGAATACTGACTAGAGCAAATAAAAGATTCTGAGCCAATCATTCTTTATAGCTCTGAATTGCATTATTCATTGTAACTATGTACTTCTTACAATGGATTAGAAGACTTGTCATTTGCCCTCTTCCCTGGAATACTCAATACCATTCCATAATTCCCACTAGTTTTCACTGCAATTCACTGCCGCCCAGCACTGATTAGTTCTTCTGATTATCTGTCATCGGCACACACACTGGCCACTCATTGTCCTTAGGAGACTGAAATCTTGGGAAGATAGCTCAGGGGCTATCTCGGGACGATAGCTCAGGGGCAACGTCCTCGCCTTGGAAGCATGACAACACGGAGCACCACAGGTTCGATCCCTGGGTCCACGCTTAGAAACCTCTGGGCATTAAGCGTGTTATAAATAACCTATCAAATCATATCATATCAAATGGGGGTGGGGCCAGAGAGCCAATGTCGTTGGTTGAGAAAGTGGTACAAACTGTGCCTGACTGATAGAGTGTTTGGAGGTATTTTTTGGGACACAATGAAGGTGGGTTGAGAGCATGAAGGGGAGTGGATGGAGGTAATTTTGGAGGGAGAGTCGGAGGTATGTAGAGAGAAAGAGAGTAGAGGAGATGGAAGTAAAAGGTTGTGAGGCAAGAGGGGGATGCTAAGGCAGGGTAGAGTTGGGAGGACTGAGATTTGGTGGGAAGTGGATAGGATCAGAAGGGAGTTGGCAGGTGCGGAAATTGGAGATGGGAGAGTGAGAGTTAAAACCAGGAAACGAAATATGATGCAAAGGGAGCGACCAGGAGAGATCAGTTGGAGGGTGGAGGCAGGAGAAGGTGGAGAGAGCAGTAAGACTAGGAAAAAGAGTGTAGGTAGAGAGGCGGGATCAGGACAGGAGAAGAGACTGAGATTGATAAGTCCAGAGGATGAATTGTGGAGAAGGAAAGATAGAGAGAACAAGGGAGGAGGTTGGAGAAGGGAGAAGGCATGCAAGTGGGGAGAAGGTTAAGTCACAGCCATCAGGAGGAGAGGGACGTCAGGACAACCAGACTACCCTGCTGGATCCTGTAGGCATTCACTGAATGTCAAAAATGTAAGATTGCAGGCTCTATGCCTCCTTAAGGCAGCGAGGGAATAAGACAGGGAGGGGTACCCTGGCTATTGTTAACCAATCTTGGAGCAGGCTGCTGTGCAATAGGAAGCCTGGGCTAGGAGGGTAACAACCCCCATGAAGGTGAGGAAAATAGAACAGGCACCATCCCTGCAATGTACTATTTAAAGCCTCTCCTCATCGTTTTGAGGATGGTGCCTGTCAAGTCGGAAACAGGAAAATAAGTGAGATGAGGAAGGGGATCCTTTAGTTTTTATGGAGGAATAAAGAAACCAACATGCAATTAGACTGGCTAATTAATCTCATTGTATCTGTGTCCTTACATTTGATCTCTTTACAAGGTACCCATTTATAAGGGCGACAAAGGGAAAGGGACACTCCCAAGTCCAGACTCCACTCATGCCTCCTGAAACATTGGAGCTATATGCAACACTCCCTCTTGACATAGCCGACAACAGGATTCTGTGATCTTGGTGGACTGGATGGATGCAAGACGTTGAATTGTATGCAGTGGGCATATGTCCGCAGGAAGACAGATGCATGAAATGTATTCCAACACTTTTAGTTAGACCACAAGTTTGTGATATAATTTATGACCTACCAGATAGAGAAATTACCACAAACACAAATGAAATGATGATTTCACTCCACACACAAACTTGGATTATGAAAATGAGAACAGTCCAATATTTCTGTTAAAAACAAATGAGCGGGGGAGGCCACCAGGGGGCGCAGGCAATATGGCTGCCTGATCTGTTAGCTCCCCGAATGGCCCCAGGAGAATCGTGGAGTTCGTTGTGAAAATGGAGCATTCGCTTCCCCATTCTTGAAGAAACAGTTGTGGGAAGCCCGCAGGACCCAGGCGACACCTTTTTTGAGCCTCCAGAGTGCCGCACGGCGGGAGATATTCGATTTGGAGCGTTTGCGCTCCCCTTGCCCCCTCCGAGCCGGCGTTGTGGGCGGCCCGAAAGAGCAGAGCCGCACACCTCCCCAAGACGAGCTGGCCTGGAACAGCAATCAGCGGATTGGCCATATGCTGCACTCGCAAACACAGACGAGCTGGGAATCAGAGTGCCTGAGGCAACGCGTCCCGTTCGCCGGCCCGGGACGGCCCCACACGTGTGAGAGACACTGCACGGTCGGGCGGCCGGAGAGGAACTTGGACGCGGACCACGAGGAGCGCCGCTGAACCCACCACACACCCTCCGGACCCCCCCGGTGGCCCCAGCAATCGGTCCGGGCCATCGCAGGAGCGCGCCCAGGCCCCTCCCCCTTCCCCCCTCAGGCCGCCACACTCAACACCGACAGGCCCCGAAGGAGGCCCACCCAGAACAACACGGGTCTCCAGGAACCCGCGAGAGGAGCCACATAGGCACAGACCAGCACGAGTGAACACTGGGGCCCTCCTGACCACCCATAGCCCCCAGCAGAGCTTGCCACAACAGGGTAAGTGCTACCCCACTACACAGCAACGAGGGGCACGTTAATCCAGAGCTGCCCCCTCGTGGGGCTGGGCCGACGGGGGAGCGCGCCTGAGCTCCTCCCTGAGAATCCAGTGCTCACCACGGAACCGGCCACCAAGAGGTTCTAGACATAGGGGTGCAATTGCGTGGGGGCCGCCCTCCCCTGTGGGACCCTGGACTCCCCCAGTGAGCTTGCCACAACGGGGTAAGTGGTGCCTCGCAACTCAGCATCAAGGGGCACATTGGTCCGGAGCTGCCCCTCCGTGGGACCGGGCCGACGTGGGTGTGCGCCTGGGCCCCCCCCAACACATCGGCGCCCATCACAGAACTGGCGATCAGGAGACCCGAGATATAGGGGCACAATTGCTTGGGGACCCCCCCCCCCTTCCATAAGAACTGGGACTCCCTCCTCGAGAAACTCTCAGGTATAGTTTCCCGAGCCCGCGGCTGGATCAGGACAGGGGACGGGAAGCTGGGTAACAACAGGGGGGGTCACGGGAACCTGCCCACCACGCAGCACCACACCACTGTGACCCAGTAAACTGTTAAGCACAACACCACTCCCAGAAGGTACCACCAAAGACGCCCGAAACTGGTGGATATCTGAAGAGGGTAACACCATATGAGCTGGAAAGAAACCCTAGCGAAATACCACTTTACCGCAGGTGCTCCGAAGATGGAGACGGGCACCTCATCCCCCTCTGCCCCAGACATGAACACCATGCAAAACAATATCCAGACGATTCTAGATGAAATCAGGGGCATGAGGACAGACATGGGTGCTAAACTGGCAGACCTCACCGCCAAAGTCTCCACAATTGAAGACCGAATGGAGGGAGTAGAGATTAACCAGGCATCTACAGACCTATTAGAGACACAAATGGATATACGGTTCAGAGATATGCAGAGACGGGAGGACGAGCTTCGCCTCAAGGTAGACGACATGGAAAACCGGGAACGGAGAAGCAACCTGCGGATCTTTGGCCTGACAGAGGTGGAGGACGAGACCCAGACCGGTCTAGAGAACAAAGTGCAGGAAATCATCAGAATAGTCCGGGGAACCGACTCTGGGGAAACCGTTCTAATCGACAGGGTCCATAGAGCTGGCGGAGGAGGTAGAGGCCTGCGATCAGTTCTGGCAAAGTTCCACTACTACAGAGACAAGGCAAGGAGACTAGAGAGAGCGAGAACCTTAAGAGACATAAAATACGACAACTCAAACGTGGCAATCTACCAGGGCCTGTCCGCACTCACGCTACAACTGCGGAAAAAATGTGGGGCAATCACCAGGTGGCTACAGGAGAAGGGAGTCAGATACTGTTGGGGTCACCCCTTCTATCTGGTGTTCAAATGGCATGGTGAGAAATACCAACTTGTGACTGAGGACGATATTCAGAGAACTGCGGAAAAGCTGGTTGGGGACCCCTGAAACCCATCAGGGTCATGCACGGGGTCGGACTAAGACCCTGCCTGGGGCCCGCAAGGTCCAGATCCGAGTCAAGGAAAGCATAAAGTGAAAGGCACCCGCAAATTTCAGAAAACCAGACACCCCCCGAGGGGCCGAGATGAACCCATTTGACCACGGAGGGAGGTTGGGGGAACGAGATAGAGAAAAACAAATGATGGTTGTTGTTCAGAATGTGGTTGCTTTTGTGGCCCATGGGGACTCCCCATTGTGCAGGGTAAACATACGCCACCACAGGATGTTGCCACAGTTGGCAAAGTTTTGGTTTAAATGATATAATGGAAAAAGTTTTAAAATTCGCCCTACAAAGGGTTGCAGGGGTGCGGATCCGTCCGGAGGTAACCCGCGATGGTTATCCGTTCTGGGGTGATCCCTTTCTGTCCTGTATTGAAAGTCAAGGTACAAGCAGCCCCATGGTTTCTTTAGAAGCGGTTTATGTTGTTGGATGGGAGGGAGGGGAGACTCAAAAGAAAGGTCCCATGAAGCGACCTAACACCCAACCAGACCTGGGACCCACCTCATATGGAATAAATGGAAGACATGCTCCATACCAATGCATCTCCCGAGGCCAGGGCAGCGGCCCTGGTGGTTCGTTTACTAGACCCGATGTTCTTCGGGCTGTGGAAATGAACGCCTTACACAACGGGTAAGGGAGACAGGGGACGGGGGGGGAGGAGGGACAGGGGAGATGGTCATACCATACCATGGAACGGGGGCTTGATCACAAGATTAACACAAGGGGTACTTACTTTGACTCTACAGGGCATGGGCTGCAATGATCATGGTTGAGGGACGGGTTGGCACACTCAACGTCAAGGGTCTTAACTCACAGAATAAACGATCCCTCACAAGTAATATGTTCCGCAAACAAAAATTGCTAATTCTCTTCCTACAAGAAACACACTATAGGAGGGGGGCCGAGTCAACAATAAGGGGAAAAGAAATTGGCAGTAACTTCTGGGCTTCACACAAGTCATCAAAGAAGGAAGGAGTGGGGATCCTCCTTAGCAAATCACTTCACCTTACAGATATTGAGAAGAAAAGGGGCTTCGGGGGCAGATTTCTGGGGATCAAGGGACGATCCCAAGGCACACGGATTACTTTGGCCACCCTGTATGCACCAAACGCCGGCCAAATCAAATTCATTCATAAAATCCTCAAGGTCATGGACGAATGAGCCGAAGGGGCCACGATCCTGGGGGGGGACTTTAACCTCATTCAAGACCCCCAACTAGACTGGTGGTCTGCCAAGGGGACGGGACCGAAGGCCCCAACTAAAGATAACCTAGCCATGGGCGACCTGCTGCGGGAATATTGTTGGGTAGACGTGTGGCGAAAATGCTGGCAGACCCCAGGGGGCTACACGTTTTCCCCCCGCCCCCACCAGACATACACCAGGATTGATCTACTACTGATATCGGAGGAGGGCGGAGGGGAAGTCAGTGGCCCCACGGTCAAACCAATAACCTGGTCAGACCACAAACTTCTAGTCATGGGATGGTGTTTACAAGATGTCCCCAAATCATACAGGTGGCGTTGCAACGACACTCTCATAAGGGACCAGGTGTTCAGGGAATTCCTACGGAAGGAAATTGAAGCCTTCTTTGAAACAAACGATAGGGGAGAGGTCCCCATGGCCACCGTCTGGGAGGCAGCAAAGGCAACCTTTAGGGGTCTCCTTATCGCGGAGGGCTCAAGTAAGAAACGCGAGAGAGCCCTAATAGAATCCAAACTCCGAGACGACCTAAAGGCCCTGAGGGCACAGCTCACCAAAGCCTCCTCAGCGAAATGAGAGATAAAAGACAGGCCCTACACATGACTCTAATTGGAGAGGTAGTCAAGAAAATGAGATACACTAAACAACGATACTATGAAAAGGGAGACAAGGTTGGAACACTATTAGCACATAGGCTTAGAGGTAACAGAGCAGACAGGCGGATAGAGAAGGTTAGAGATGGGTCGGGTACAGTCCATACGACAGCCAAACATATAGCCACGTCCTTTGCGGGCTTCAACGAAACGCTCTATACCGCACAAGAGGGAGAACCACTAGAAGACATCCATAGCTACCTTAAAGACCACCCCCTACCCAAGCTTACAGACCTAGAGAGGGAGACTTTGGAAAGGGAAATAACGGAGGAAGAAGTGGAGGAGGCCATTAAAAAATTGAAAGTAGGTAAAACCTCCGGGGAGGATGGCTATACAGCCGACTTCTTCAAACAGTATCAACCGGTACTGACACCACCACTTGCCAAACTCTTCAACCAGATTAAAACCCCATAAACTATCCCATCAACATTCCTACATGCCATGATTACGGTAATCCCCAAACCTGGCAGGGACCCGATGGAATGTGGTTCATACAGGCCCATTTCGCTTCTTAACACAGATGCGAAGATCTTTACTAGGATCCTAGCGACACGCCTAGAAAACTACCTCCCTAGACTGATACATCCAGATCAAGTCGGCTTTGTGTGAACAGACAGGGGGCTGACAGCATGCGCAAGACCCCGCACATACTGAGCTCAAAAAAAGTTAAAACAGAGGGCGCCCTTCTCTTGTCGCTGGACGCGGAGAAGGCATTTGATAGGGTGAGCTGGGCCTTCATGCAGGGTGTCTTGTCATCCCTGGGGATGGGACCAAAGTGGTGGGGTTGGTTGTCAGCGCTCTACTCCAACCCTACAGCAAAAGTGGTAGTGAATGGGTGTGAATCGGAAGCCCTCCCATTGGGAAGAGGTACTAGACAAGGGTGCACACTGCCCCCCTTGTTTACGCCCTTGTAATGGAGCCCTGGGCTAGAGCAGTCAGGAGCAACGACAAGATTCAGGGCATCAGGATGGGGGAAACCGACCACAAAATAACCTTATTCACAGACGACGTACTACTATACCTCTCCAACCCATCCCAATCAGTTCCAGAAGTGCTGCACAGACTAGAACAACACGGGACCCTGGGGGGCTATAAGGTAAATTTAGATAAATCAATCGCATTCTCAGTGGGTCGCCTCAACGAGGTAGAGAAGCAGTACATTGAAACCCTCCCATTTCGTAAGCAACCCGAGGGGTTTTGCCATCTGGGGATCTGGATACCATCGGACCTAGCAGATCTTTTTAGAGCAAATTATCCCCCCCTCTGGTCAGCAATCAAGCGTGACCTCGAACGCTGGGCAAAATCCAGTCTCTCATGGATGGCACGCCTCAACTCCATTAAGATGGTGATCCTCCCCAAATGTCTGTATCTCTTCCAGATGCTCCTGACCCAAATAACAAAGTCATTCCTTCTAGAGATCAAACGGGCCCTCTTCCATTACCTCTGGGCGGGAAAATCCCACAGAATCGCATATGACACTCTAATACGACCCAAAGACGAGGGTAGAGTCAACTTCCCAGACCTAGACACATACTACAAGGCATCACAGCTCCGAATCCTGGTGGATCACTTGCCGATGGGCCAGAAAAAGCAGTGGGTAGGACTAGATAACTTGCCCTTCTCCCCAGTCACACTGGATGAATGGTTGTGGGTCCCTAAGGCCAGTATCCCCAAAAAAATTCTGAGACACCCGGTCCTGGGGGTCTTGTGGTCCATATGGAAGGAAGGGGGTTACCTTAGATGGCTCACAACATGGCCCTCACCTCTGAGCTGCATCTGGGCTCCCGCACTTTGGGAAGGGATCAACGAGCCACTGGCGTTCCAGAAATGGTACGAAGCCGGCCTCTGTAGAGCTGGGCAGCTCTGGCGGGAGGGGGTGTTCATATTATTGGGGGACTTGAGGGAAGCCCCAGATCTTCCCAACCTCTCCCCCTTTCGCTACCTATAACTTAAGGGGGCCCTGACCGAAAGCAGATGGGGTGACACGCTTAGACGAGACCTAACGGACTTTGAGAAGTTCCTCATCACACACAAGGGAACCAGAGGGGTGATATCACCACTCTATAGCTTTCTGCTACTCTCTGTCCCGCGGGACCCCCCGCCTGCCCAGCTCCAATGGGAGAGGGACCTGGGTGCACCCATTGCTGAAAAAATGGTGGCTCAAGATATGTAGACAGGCCAACCACTCCACAACTGCACCCCAATACCGCCAACAGGCTCTTAAACTAATCCATAGATGGCATTACCCCCCACAGAGGATAGCCAGAATGAGAAAGGGATATGACCCACACTGCTGGAAATGTCATACTGAAAAGGGAGACTATATACATATGTGGTGGAAGTGTCGGGTGGTACAAACTTACTGGAATGAGGTTCTGTCCTGGATAAAGGAGGTGGATGGGATGGAGAGGACCTTATCCCCCTGGCTGATGTTGTTTGGCATTGAAGTGGAAGGGGGTCTGAAGGTTAAACATGACCATATGCTACAGGTGATGTTGGTAGCCGCCAGAAGTTGCTGGGCCCAAAGGTGGAAATCGCCCCAACCCCCTGGGGAGAAGGAATGGGTATCAAAAACACGGGCAATATATGACATGGAATTTTTGACCCACCTGCTCGATGAATCCAAGTCAAACATAGAGTCCCTATGGCTTCCTTTTTTTGACAAATATGGGAAAACACCATAAGACATCCACCTCACCTGAACCGTGAAGATATAGCCCAGACCGGGAACAGCCCCCCGGACGTGTGGGCCCTAACGCGTTGAGTCATCCACACCCATCCTGATTTCGCCCTATGCCCGTGTCACACCTTTCTCAGGCACCGAAGTAGACTCTATTGTTATTACTGCTCTCTGAACCATGGTATGGGAGAGGGTGGGGGGAGAGGGGGAGGGAAAGGCTGGAATAGGGGAATAAGTTGTATTACACATTTTTCTTTTTTCATCTGTAATGTACACTTTGCTAAATTCAAGCTTGCATTATTTGTTATGATAATGAAAATCTTAATAAAAACAAAATTTTCGACAAAAAAAACAAATGAGCAACCTTTTGAATTTCTTATCGACACAGGGGCAACAGTAAATGTGACAGAGGAACAAGACTACATCAAGTTAACACCAGCACCACAGGTCCATGGTATCATAACCAACACGCAAAATGGCTGAATACTCAATTTAAAAAACAGTTATGCAGATGAGGTTAGTCCACATATTCTATTACATAATGGTTAACCAGTACTTAAAGACTGAGGACCAAATTGATTAGCTATTTACCACACTGTTTCATGGACTGGGAATACTAAAACAATGTCAAGTGAAACTGCATGTAGACAAGTCTATAAAACTCAAGGCACAAGCTCTTCCTCAAGTTCCTGTTTTCGAGGAGGAGTGGTTTGAAGAACTGCAGCCACGGAGAATGACGAACAAACTCTGGTATCACAGGTGTTTTTCGAAAACCTGTTAATATCATGGCTGCCTAAATATGATCACAAGAAATGGATCAGAAAGACTTCGTCGAAAATTTGAAAAATGACTATAGGTGAAGAGAACAATGACAAAAGCTCTGCTTAAAGAAAATAAGAGACACAATGAAGTAGTTGAGGGGTTTGAGAGATTTGTTTCAAGATACATAAAATCAACCATTGTCCTGAGGAAGGTCCATAGACAAACAAAACAAGACTGTGGTGGATACACGGATTCTGTTAGAAAAATCAGAAATGCATAAGTGTCCACATTTGTTTTTTTCCAAATTGATGTTTTGTTATTGTACATGAAACAGAGAGATATGGAGAAATAATTCATCTCAAGGAAAGTTTGAAAACACGCAGTCTAAGAGCTGACTTTTCTAAAATAAACTGAGTTTTTTCTTCTAAAGATGGAAATATATGGGAAGCATAGATGTGCTGCGTAATTGTGAAACTGTAAAAACAAGAAGATGTTCATACTCCAAGTTGAAATGTGCACTGACACGCAAGGATATGTAACATATGTAAGGATATGTATTGTTTTTTGTGATTTAAGTACAAGTACTAACCCCGGTTGTGCACAGTAAGTTGTGTGATACATATATTATGCTTTCTAGGAGACATTATGAGAAATTACTCAAAGGAGATGAAAGATTTATATAAACTTAAAAAAAAATGATATATATATATATGTGGATATATATATATATATATATATATATATATATATATATATCCATTTTTTTAAATATATATATATATGCTATACATGAAGTGTTTTTTGTTTGTGTGTGCAATGAAGAAATGTGCTCATTGCCATAAGATTCACGCGAGGGTAGTGTGTGTTGCTTTGTTGTAATTTTGATATTATTTATCACTGTTCAACACACACCCCTTGTTAACCTAAAATGAAGGGCTAGACTTGTTGTTGAACCGTGTTATATCCTACCACAATTCTGTGGAACAAACTATATAGCAATTATTAAGAAACTATCACAACACACAGTGCCAGGGTAACATCATGTACGGAAGATCCAGCCAAATCGGTGGGACGCAAGCCATGACACACTCAGCCAAAATTTAGGATGATGAAAGAATATGCAGCAAAAACAACAAGGCCAAGGAGGCCATGAAGACACCTTACTTGTTAGATAGCAAGTAAGACTCAAAACGATGCCATTATTTGATATGAATGTCCACATTGTTACATGAATATATGGTTCCAAGAAATCATGACAAATTCATATTTTTTAATGACGATTCCGGAAACATCAATGACAATACATGATTGATGTTCATCTTCAAAACCCACCCACAACCTCATCCCGAACACCCATGGCTGCCCAGCTCCTTCAATCCCAAACCCCTGTCTGTGGCATCGTATTTACTGCCAGTGAGGTCTTAGCACATTCTTGCATAGCTAACCATGTGGGCACTACTCTCTAGTGAGGAACTCTGGTTAGGCTGCCATGTGTGAATCCTTCTGTGGGATTGGCCCAGATGGAGCTGAACCTGTCACTCCCCTGGTATGCTCTAGAGTCGGGGTAATGTCCCTCAGCATGATTTAATTCCCACAACTTCTGCCTAACTATAGTGATGGAAATAGCGCCATCTGCTATTCTCTGACTGCCACTCAGCGGCAGATGCCATCTTCCTTATTGCACTCTGCACACCATAATGAATGGCCTGAGAATGGCTCACTGTTTCTTGTGCAATGGACTCTATACATTCTTGTTTCTGCTACATCAGGCTGAGTCACTCCCATATAATGTCATAGGTTTGTGTTGTGTTCTGCTTAGTTGTTGTGTTCCAGAACCACTGGGGGGTTCTGGAACAGAAGGCCGTTGAGGGAGTGCTTGGGCTGGGGTGCCTGCTCCTCTCTGCATCTTACCTAATAAACTTGGTTTGCCACTTACCTTATGTGTGGTGTATTCAAGACTTTTCAGTGGTGGTAGGCAAGATTTTATGTAGTACCCTGTGGGAGACTGCACCGGCCTTGTCCTCTTGACACTAGTTAACCCATCCTTTGGTATAAGCATGTACTAGACAAGTTGGTAGAGTGACTGAGCAGCCAGGCTTATCTCAAGAGGGGT
Organism: Ambystoma mexicanum; assembly: GCF_040938575.1. NCBI lineage: Eukaryota > Metazoa > Chordata > Amphibia > Caudata > Ambystomatidae > Ambystoma > Ambystoma mexicanum. Next base: position 697,636,662 of record NC_090926.1, on the reverse strand, counting down.
CAATGTGAGCTTTATGGTTTTCACACAGAGATTCTCAGTGACAAGTATCCAAATAAACACATACTCTTAAGGTTTCTTGATTAAACAATTATTTATTAATTTAACTGTCAGTTGAATAAGCCTTCTTTAGAAGGGAGCAATATATAACTAACACAAAAATGCACTTCACAATTACACTCTCTCAGTTTCTTTAAATCAGTAAATACCCATTTGGAATGGCACCGAGATTCTTCCTACACACTGAGGTGACTTAACTACCTAGGACACTGGGGACATTAATATATCACTGGTACATTTCAGCTTGGCTGAGGATTTGTTAATAAGGAGGATATTATGGAATAAAACAATGCTTAAGACATATTCTTAAACAGCTAAGTACTTTTTGAACCTTCCAATGCAAATTAAATTAACCCTTTCCGGAGGAAAGGAAAAGCACAAAGTCAGAGGTAAGAAGAGTTTTTCAGGGAGCCTGGACAGCCAATGTTAGTTGAGAAAAAAGTCTAGGTGAGCTGAGGCACTTCTTGTAGGTAGGAAAAAAGTCTTGCACAATGTTTTTGTATCAAAATGAAATCACTGTAGGGCCACAAGCTGGGAGGTTTGTGAGTGGAAAAGCTGCAAGCAACTCTTCAAAGGCAACCAAGACAAGTCTCAACTGAGTGGTAACACGACTATACAACAAGAGGTAAGTCCTCTTAGTTTTACAGTACCTTTGGTTTGAAAAATATTGCTTCCAGCTGACATTGGTTCCTGTGTAGGTCTGCAGATCCTGTTGTTCCTGGGCCTCAGTCGTGGGGACAACTGGGAGGACGGCTGGGGACTCCTGCATTACGAATGGAAGGTTGGCGGTAGCAATGTGCAAACTGCAGATCACCAGCACTTTGGGGTTTCAGCTCCTTACGAATCTCGCAAATAGCACCACCACGGTTCTCAGATACCTTAATGGACTTTCCTCGCATCTGGGGTCCAGTACTCTGTTAAGGTGGCTCAGGTTTGGTCAGTCCTGCTTCGTGGGAGTACGGAGGATCTGCCTGGAGCTCGGGTCTGACTTATAGACACTCACTCGATTCTGGTGTTCCTCTCCCTGGCGATCAGTTCCGGCAGCAGCAGTGGAAGTACAGCCAACCAACAGAGGATTTCCAGAAGAGTTTGTCTTGGGGTCGATTGCTCTCACCAACCCAAGGGGAGAAGTCATCCTTTGCAGGTCTTCTCTAGTCGAGGCCAATTCGGAGCTTCAGCACTGCAGTAGGGCTTCACCAGGCAAACCAATGGTCCAGGAGTTGCGGCATGCATCTCTTGCAAGTTCTTCTTTGGATTCCTTCATCCAGTGGTCGACGCTGCCTTCCAAGCAAAAAAACCTTGCCTTTTATGCCTGTTTTTCCCATTCATTCTCAGCCTAACTGTCAATCACACAGTAGGGTGGCTGTCCTCCGAGGACCGCCCTCCAGCCAATCACCCTTGGGTGCATTCCTATAACCAGGGAGACTAAGCACAGAGAGTTTCGGGCACCTCCCTCGCTTTCTGCCCTGCCAGACACGCTGGAGCCAGAGGCGGGCTTCAACAGTGAATCCCAGCAAAGAGAAAATGAACAAAGGGACCAATCTTGGTTTGGTGCACAGAGTAAATCTCAATAAGGACCTTTCCGAAAAGAAATAGCAAAACAAAAAGAACAGGGCCTTTGTGACAAAATGGGCACCCATGGGTGCTTTACTGCAGCTGCTTTTGCAGCCCGCAGTAGAAACACACAATGGTAGGAAAAGGTAAACCACTGGCACCAGCCATTAATTTTAGAAAGGGTAACATGAGAAACTAGACTAAGGGGATATTAAGTAACCCCTCCAGCACCCTGTGGTAAGATATTGGGGGTCATTACAAGGTTGGAGGTAACCATGCTGCAATTTGCGGCATGGTTACCCCCCCTTACAGAGTACTGTGTCTGGGTTCCTTAAATGAATAATTACCGGGCCATTCCAACCTTGGAGGACCCGGTGGTCCTCATTCGAGGAACCCGGACCCGGTACATCCCCATTCCCATTCGAGCCCCCATAGGGCTCAATGGGAATGAGGAGGGAGCTAACAACGGGCCCGTTATTAACGGGCCCGTTGTTAGCTCCCTGGTCTGCTAGCGGAACCCGCTAAGGGCACCTGGTTTTACCAGGCGCCCTTTGCGGGTCCTGCGAGCAAGCCTCGTAATGCAGTGGTAGGGGTGTAACGGTGCCGGCAGCTCTACCGGCCCCGTTAAACCCCTACCGCCAACCTTGTAATGACCCCCATTGTGTGCTGGGTCTAGAAAGTTACACAATGTAAGTAAAGTCAATTTTACTTCACTGATCTTGGAAACAGTAGTTTTACCAAGAGAATGTATTTAAGCCTTTGGGAAATCTACTCCAGACTCCAAAGTCAAAAGACCAACACAGAAAAATACATGAGAGGGTGAGAAAAAGGTCTCACTCTCTCCAGGTTAGAAAGTAAAAGTCCTAAAGTCCAGCAAAAAGACCTGGGGGTCTCTAAGGTAGAATGGAATTAGCAATTTTCTGAGAATTCTCCTTAACACTCAGCCCCCGCAGACTAAGCGACAGGAGGGTTTAATCCACTCCTCGATGAATCTCCTTACTCCAGTCAGTCAATCTTTCTGGAGAGACCATCAGCATTTTGGTGATTACACGCTGACCTGTGTTCTATGGTGAAATGGAACCAGTGAAAGCTGATTGACCATTTTTACAATTTAGGATCCTCCCCCTTCATCTGCATTAACCATATCAAGGGTTAGTGGTCAGTTTGAATTACAAAGGTAGATCCATACACATATGGTCTAAACTTCTTCAAAGACCACACAATTGCAAAACATTCTCTTTCAATTGTTGCCCACCCATTTCACAGTCCTTCAGTGTCCTACCGATGAAACAGATAGGGTGTCCCCTGCCTTTCTCATCCAGCTGACTCAGAACTGCTCCTATCCCTGTATTGGAAGCATCAGTTTGTACAATAAAGGATTGGTTGTAGTCAGGAGCTCTCAAGACTGGAGCTTGACAAAGAGCCCTCTTAAGTCCTTCAAATGCTTTAGTACATGCCTCATTCCACCTGACCTTCTTGGGGAATTTGGGTGAGGAGATCACATTCAAGGGAGAAGCTGTGCTCACATAGTTCTGACATAGTTATCAATGAAGTTCCTATAGTAACCTGTGAGGCCTAAAAAGGCTTTCACTTGGGTTTGAGTAGTATGGGTGGCCCAGTCTTGTACAGCTTGTACTTTGCTAGGCAATGGCCTGATTTCACCTCCTCCTACCTCATGTCCAAGTTAGGTCACTTTACTCTGACCGGTTTGACACTTGCTTGCCTTTATGGTCAGATGGGCCTACTCAAGAGCCTGCAATATATAGCCTAGGTGGTCAATATGCTCTTCCCAAGTAGAGCTGAACACTGCAATGTCATCCAAGTATGCCATGTAGAAGTAATCCATCCCATTCAGAACATGATTAACCATCCTTTGGAATGTAGCAGGTGTATTTAATTAATCCAAAAGGCATAACCTTAAACTGGTAGAGGCCTCTTGGGCTGGAAAATGCAGTTTTCTCCTTGGCATGGTCTGTCGGAGCTTTTTGCCAATAGTCTGATGTTAGGTCAAATGTACTCAGTTCATCTGTCGCAGGCAAAGGATGGGCATCAGTTGTGGTTACTGCATTAAGAGCTCTATAGTCCTCACAGAACCTCAACTCCTTGGATCCAACGCGTGACGGCCTCGCAAAAGTTTGCCAGCCAAGCATTGTGACTTGCTGCCCAAGATACACAAAGGAGACTTCCCAGCACTGAATAAGAGCTGCACAAGACGTACAAGCAACGTGCAAGGGAAAACTACGAGAGTACAGCATTCTCTAGCAAGCTCAAAACACCCCATTAACAAACAAAAAAACAGAAAGAGAGTACAATATCTCCTACAACTGCTAACACCATTGAGAAACACTCTGTGCAAAATAAAGAAACAGATCTATTAAAGTGCAGAACGATTAAGAAACAGGAGGGTGTGACAAGCAAGCAAAGGCAACCATGGCCGCAGCTATACCTCCTCCATCCCCATTCCTGGCAGAACCAGAAACGCCACCATTCAGATGGGAGAGCTGGATAACTTTTTTGAAAATTACACAAGAAAACAGGCACTGTTATTACACAATCTGGGTCCAGAGGGGGCACAGTGTTTTGATGGCATCCCAGAGCCGCAAAATGAAGGTGCGGGAGACCTGGATGAATTCCTGTTGGCTGTGAGAAAAATAGAGGAGCATTTTGAGCCAAGGAAAAATTTGACCTTCAAAAGACACAAGTTTTTTGAAAGGACTCAAGACCCTTCGGGACCAGTAGGTGGGTATGTGGCTGTGCTGAGAACATGGAGCCACACTTGTGATTTTCAAATTTGTTGATTCTTGATCAATTAGATGTAGGAGTAGGAGGTCCTGTGGATGTATTTCAAACTGATGGCTCAAAATGATCAATGAAGGTAGATACTGCCTCCCCTTAAACCATAGTACCAGAGGGCACCTTTAGGAGCAGTCTGTTGAGAGATTTGAAGGAATTAACGCCACCTTTGGTAAAAACCTGTTGCTACGGTGAGAGTGAAATAGAGTTGCTAGGCAAATTTCAAGGGCTCATAGGCTACAAAGGTAGAGAATGCGTAGTGAACATCTTAGTGGCGAAGAAAGGATTATCTTTGGTAGGGTGGGAAGAGCAAAGGAACTTAGGAGTTAGTATTCAAGCTAATACACCCATTCCGGTGACGATAGCAGAAGAATGATAGGTTTCCCCACATAATTTCCCATGGTATTTTCAGAGAATCTGGGGGAGTTGAAAGACTGTGAACATTGCATCAAGATGAAGATCAGTGCTCAGCCTGTGTTGCATAAGGTGCAACCAGTTCAACACAATATGAAGCAAAAATTGCATTAGGAATTAGATTGTCTTCTTCAAAGAGGTGTCACAGAACGTGTACATGGTACGGAATGGTTATCTCTGGTGGTTTTAGTGGCAAAAAACAATAGGAAATGTGTGCGTTGACTTGAGAAAACTTAACAAGAACATTTTAGTGGAAAGAAACCCTTTATCGGTCATATCGGAAACTCTTTCTGTGTTAGGAGATTCTAGTTGATTCACGGTCACAGGTTTATCACCAAGATACCAAGTACCGCTGTCTCACGAATTTCAGAATGTCACAGCATTCATCACGCCGGAGGGATCTTTCAAATACCTAAGGAGCCTTTTGGTTTGGCATTGGCTGGAACTGTCATTTGGCGAGTGATGGGAAAGCAGTTAGAGGGAGTCAGCAATGTAATTATGTTCCAAGATGATATTCCTAATTTTCTGATTGCTTGGAACAGTATGATAGAGTGTTGAGTTGTGTGTTGGAGAAGCTGGGTGAGGCTGGTCTGACAGTACAGCACAGTAAATGTAAAGTTGGAGTGCGTGAGGTGGAATACTTAGGGCACAAGATCTCGGCTCAGGGGATTTTTCCCAAGCACAGTTTGGTGAAGAGCAAGGCCCCCAGCGCCGCAGGAAAAAAGATCAATTGAGGTTGTTAATGGAATGACAGAGTTCTATAATACATTCATCAATAATGTTGCTGTTATTTCTACACCATTATGAGCGTTGCTAAAGAAAGGTACTACTTTACAGTGGTTGGATGAATGTAGAGAAGCTTTTCAGAGGCTAAAGGAAGGAACAGCTAACACACCTTCTTTAGGGGGGTTTGTGAATGGTCGGAGGACAGTGTTGATGTTGAATGTTCTTGTTGGGTTTGGGGGCATAGTTGTTACAGGTAGAAGGTGATTGCATTTGCATCTAGGCCATTAAGGGGTGCTGAGAAGAATCATTCAGTTGTTGAAAGAGAAGCATTAGCAGTGTTTTGTGCCCTCATCCACTTTAAAATATTCAGGTGTGAACAATGTTTTATGGTAAAAAACAGAACACAGACCATTACTTCAAATGTTAGCTGGCGGGGGCTGGGCCAAAGGGTCACCCAGCATTTCGAAGTGGATTTTGGGATTACAATACTTTTAGATGTGTTATGTTCCGGGCAGGGAAAATTTAGTGGCAGAATGTCTTTCACAACTTCCAGTGGGGGTGGGGGAAGGGTGACAGTGATGTTGCAGGGAAGGTGCAGGAAGATGAGAGGGTTGTTGCCTACATTGAGCAAGGTGCCTTAGATGAAGAGGTTTGGAAGGTAGCAGAAAGTGAGGGCACAGTACACAATAAGTCGAAGGAGTGGACTGTGGAAGGTTGGCCGGGTAGGAATGACGTAGACAAGACGTTTGATTGGTTCTATGAGGTGAGGAATGAGTTGTGTCTGTTGGGATCTGGAGGAAGACTCAGGAGGGGGGATAAGGCAATTCCCACTGAGGGGATCAGGAACAATTGATATAGCTCAACAAGGACATTGTGGAATGAATGGTACACAAAGCATGTTAAGACAGAGTTACTGGTGGCCAGCTCTGGATAGTAGAGTGGATAGGAAGATAAGAGAATGTGATGTTTGTCTTGCGAGTGATAAGAGCAAAGTGGTGCGGGAAACACAACTACGCCCAGTGCAAGTGCCTGAAGAGCCATGGCAGAAAGTGGCAGTGGATTTGATGGGTCCCATCCAGGGGTTAGGTGAAGGCATAAAATTAATTATGGTTTTGGTGGATTACCATTCGAAGTGGATAAAAGTGGAAGGGGCTAAAGGAGGCTATGACGACAGAGATGGTGTTGTTTTTTTAAGAGGTTATTTTCAGTGAAGGGTTTCCCACAGATATTGTGCCAGATAATGGTCTGAAATTTTGCTCAGACACAGTGAGAACATTTTTGATGTGGTTTAGCATTTTGCAAATCTGTGTTCTACGTTATATCATCCCAGGGCAAATGGGTTGGTGGAGCGGACAAATAGGTTTCTAAAAGGAGGTATTCAGTTGGCTATGAGGTCAGGGTTATCGTGGGATGAGGTTTTGTGGGAAATGGTGTGGAGGTATTGTGTTACACCTCACAAGAATTTCTCCTTTTGTCTCGCTAAAAGGACGCCAACCTGGTACCAAGTTATTTCCAGGTTGAATAGGGCTGGCTTATAGTGTGAATGTGAATCACGAGGAAGTGATGAAATTGGTGAAGGAGGCTCGGAATCAATACAAAAGTGCATTTGATGAAGATTCCAAGGTAAAGGAATGGGAATCAGTGATTGGCGATTCTATGTTTATTAAAAATCCAAGATATGGTCTCAAATGTTTGGAAAGTAAATTTCTGGGTCCAAGAAGGATTGCGGCAGTGAGGGATATTGTGGATGCTGGAGAGGTGTGGTGGATGGGTAGGCAGATGTTGAGCAAGGAACAAGGTCAAGAAGGAGAGAGTAAGGATGAACGATGTGTGGTGATGGATGAGGGACGTGAACACATTATTGTGCTGGATGGTGGAAGTGGAAGTAGTGAGTGTCATGGTGGAAGAAGTACGGTGATGGTTGGGGGTCATGTTGATGGAAGAATCAGGTTTTCCTTTGTGTTGAATTGTGCATTGTTTGGGTTGTTATTTCATTCTTTACTTATTTGGGTTGCTAAAGGGGTTTTTATTTGGGGTGTTCTATGTAGTTCTCTGTTCACTGTTAATGTGGGAAGATATGTTGTGTTCTGCTTAGCTGTTTATTTTCCAGAACCATTGGGTGGATCGGGAACAGAAGGCCATTGAGGGAGAGCTTGGGCTGGGGTGCCTTCTGCTCTCTGCATCTTACCTAATAAACTTGGTTTACCACTAACCTTCTGTGTGGTGTCTTCAAGACTTATCAGTTTGCTAGGGAGCTGGGGTGTTTGGTGCATAGGGCAGCCTTCTCCCTGATGCTGCAGTCTTTGCACCTATAGTGACATCATAATAAGCTGTGGAATCAGTGTCCAACTGATAGTGAAACTGCAGAGACTGGCCAGTGATAAGAGTGACAGAGTGGCAGGGAAAGGGGAGCTGGACAAAAGCAGAGCACGGTACAGCAGCGGACTGTCCACTGTTGGGGAAACAGAAGTGTGTGAGATGGATCTTTGGATTTGCACCAGCAGATATGGGCCAGATTTGGCAGTAGCCACAGTGGTGGTAGGAGCCTTAGAGATTCAAAGGGCTGAAGTGGTAGTGACAAAAGTGGCTTTACTGGCTAGAGAGTTCATCGTTGCAGAGTTTATGCTGGTGGCAGTGGTGGTAGTAGCCACAATGTCATTACTGTTAGAGTTAGGGATGGTGCAGGTTCTCAGTGTACTGATGGACTCTGTTGATACAAACGTGGTGGTCTCTAGCTAGAAGGGCTGCTGTGTGTGGATACCTCTGTGATTTTGGCCCAGATGGAGCTGAACATGCCATCCCCTTCTCCCTGATGCTGGAGCACTGACATCTGCAGTGACATCATAATCGGGTTTGCAAGCCATATCCAGCTGATAGTGAAACTGCAGTGCATAGCCACTGGATAAGGGTGACAGTGTAGCAGGGAAAGGGGAGCCCGAGGAAAGGAGAGCAGGGTACAACAGCTGCATTTCCACTCTTGGTAAACAGGAGTGCATGGGATGTATTTGATTTATTTATTGGGTATTTATGATGCACCTATACACAATGTGTTTCAAGGCGCAAGGGATGGATCTTTGGAATGCAGGCAGCATTTCATTACTGGAGGTGTGGCCAGGGGCTGATGCAAGGTGGATGAAGTGGTTACAGGGGTTCCTGCTGTGCTGGAGGCTGTATCCTGTCCCTGCCTTGTATGGGTACCTGGGATGAGACCTGCTATCATTTAAAATAGGGTTGGTTATAGATTAGAGTATTTTGTAGGCACCTCATTGAAGCTAGGGTCGGAAAGGGTATGGAAATAACTAATGCAGCACATGGTACCTGTTACATAGGTTCAATGCACCCAGTCCAAGGATGGTATGGATTCCACTTGTTGGGTTTAGCTACTAAGTGCAGTTCAGGCCATTTTATATTGGCTGTATGCACAGTCTACTCAATGTATGTACCCACCGTGGATGCTGCAGGTAATGTGAGGCAATAGTGACACTGCAGTGGGCACAGGTGATGTTCAGAGCTACAAGGTGTGGTGATAGATATAATGGAGTGCCGCCTGATTGATGCCTGATCAACGCTACAAAAGCCTTGTTTCTACTGGCTGGTGCATGGGTAGATTCCATGTGTCACAAAGATTGCTGTTTGGTCCATTACATTCCAGATGTGGAGTACATGGTGCATCATGTTTGGGAGATTGCTGTGTGTGAGTGAACATTTATGTTGTATTTTACTGAGTCTAACGCCCACAATGCAGGATATATGACACACCCATTATGTGACAGCTTTGGTACTTTTGAAACATTTGCTGTCACACTGCATGTACACTTTTCATAGGTGTGGCCTCCTCCAGTGGTCCCTGATTATTGGATTACTCCATCGTGCATGTGCATTGCCAGTCCCAGAGTCTGCAGAATATGGCAGTGTTGGCTCTGCTATTCAATATGTGATGTTACCTTTGCAAATGGACAATCATGTACATACCAGAGTCACCATGCCTGCCAGCTCCCCAGTCAATGGATCCTGCACCTACCGGGCGAGCCATATTGAGGATCCTGCCTATTGTCTCCTTCCTGGAGGACATTTTGTGGGACTCTGCTTTGCCTTTTCCTGTGGCCGCTGTCTCATTTTAGTGGAGGGCCATGATACATCCGACCAAGGCCTTAAGGTCATACACTGGTCTTTGATGTCCTTCATGTCTCGTGGCATGATCCTAACTCCCACTGCAATGTCACGAACCTCTGTCCAGATGTCAGACTTTCTCTGATGTGTTCTTATTTGGCTTGTGCCACCACATAGCTCTTCAGCATTAAACCCACCCTCGGCAGTCAATACAGTGAGCTCAGCTTCATTTAACTTTGGCTTCCAGAGCCTAATTTCTGGGACTTTAGACTCAGTGCTTTCCCTTGACATGATTTTAAACAGATTTTAATTTTAAAGACGGCTGCAGATCAGCTCCAATTTCCAATGGAGGAATTACAAACTGGTAATCACACTATTTATTGGGGTATTACCACTCTGTAATTCATACAAATACTAATTCGGCACTGTTTGAGGCTTTCTGGTGTTAATAGCCCCAGATGGAAATGCCATTGCACCAGGCTAATTGTTGAATGGCCAAAAGCTTGCAGTATGGACAGAATTATTCCTGCCACATTGGCAGTAACGGTAATTCTCTTTGAAGAAATTATTACCACTAGCCATTCTAGCATATCTTGAAGGTCAATATCAGTCAGTAATTCATAAGGTCACTTCTGTTCCCCTTCATAAATATCAGAATTACCACTGATCCCTTCCAGGAAGTGGGTGTCGGTACCTGTGACTTATTAATGGTCATTGAAAAGGCTAAACATATCAGATGGAATGAGAGGTATGCACGGTATGAGAACAGTATCTAAGTTCCATCAATCACATAGCCTCTATGATGTGTCTTTGTAGACGTGTATTTGTCAACCTTGTTCTATTGCAGTGTCCGCATGATGGCATAAGATTGTGTAGTAGCATAATTACAGCACCCCCTTTCAGTTTTAGTTAATGAGGAAGTATTCATCCTACAGCGTTTCGCTCTTTAAAGATTGAAATGTTGAGCCGGTAATTAATGTTCTTTGACACAGGAACCGCCGTGCCCTGTGTGAAGAGAAGTGGGGGTGGAAAGAAGTAACTAGTTGTTGAAGTGGGTGCACTTAGCCATTTGGAAGCAGAGTGCAACCTAACACTGGTACATTACATCAAATGTACAGAAACATACTAAAGAATTGTATATATATATATATATATATATATATATATATATATATATATATATATATATATATATATATATATATATGTATGTATATGTGTATATATATATATGTGTGTATATATATATATATGTATAAATCTCTCTCTCTCTCTCTATATATATATATATATATATATATATATATATATATATATATATATGAAATAAATGCTTTTCAAAGGAAAGGCAGCGAGTGGAATGCACTCCAGAGAGCAGCTGCAACAGGAGAACAATGTCCTTGCAGCAAATAAGTGGAAAAAACTCCTCAGCATTCCTGGCAGCACGTTTTCTTTATTAATATAAGTGCATCAGGAAAGGGAAACAAGAAAAAAACAACGCGTTTCGCGGTACACAGACCGCTTGATCACCTAGGTTTACAAACAAGACAGATGATGGACTGCAATTTATCCCCAAACAGACTCTCTGATTTCACATAGAGAGTTTCTACCTGCTAGTAGCCACTCATTCAACGTGTTTTGCAAGGCAGCCATATTGGAACGACTCGATGGTATATAATTACTCATAAGAGAAACAGACCTCTTCCTCTAACATTTGCGACATGGATTACATTCATAATTTGCAAATGCATGTCAAAAGGACAAAAACAATATATGATGCCACTTAGAATACATCATTTACACAACGCAACCATGTGTCTTTAAAGTTCAACAGTATACCATGATTTAAGATGTGCATTTGTGTGTCCATAATGCGTTAATCAATGCATCAAAAGGAGGAAGTAGTCAAATGTAGCTCCTGGCTGCCTGATAGTCAAGTGACAATGGTAGCCTTTGTAGAGTGCATGTGGTGTAGAACAAACTCGAATGATACTCGGACAAGATGCATGTAGGCAATGATTAGAATGTGTGCAAAAATGCAAAAGATAAAGAGTTTGGATGTATGTGCAAATAGCATTTCAGCAGCAAAAATATGTACATAGCAGCGATTGAATAAAGTGCATAGTGCTCTCCGTCCATGTATATACCTCACCTATCCATGTAGGGCTCTTTGGTGTGGATTTAATATCCTGTTTATATCGAGTAAAGAAAATCTCTGTTAATTTATATTTCTCCCAAACTCAGAGGTATATGCATTGACTACTAATCTGTTTTGTACAGAAAAAGTTTTCTTTTTATAAAGTGCAAAGTGCGTGCAAAATGTTGCTTGATTATAAAGTGCCAAGTGCATAAAACATCCAAATTCATAAAAAGACCTATAAGTCATATAAAAGATAAAAAATATCTCTTTCATAAAGACCCATATACATGCATCGTAATGTTTAAAAGGAGAGAAGTATATCAAATGCAATGTAAAAAAACCTTTTTGATGTTCAGTCCATATAGAATTATCACCGATTTGACGCCACAAAGCAGGTAAAATCAAGTCCAAAAGTCTCTGTGTTGTAAGAGCCACTTAAAATAAGTATCAAAACCTATACAGTTACATTAAAAAAACAAATGTTTAAAAACTACACCAAAACTGTGAGAGCAAAACCCCAGACTAGTATTTCATAAATGAACATGTGATAGCACCATATTCATCGAAGATTTAGGAAGTAGGAAAATGGGAAACATGTTGTAGTTGGAGAAACATTGTGCGTTTCATTACTCAGGGCATGACACGTATTATTCGTGTGTCTTAGTCTTTAACTTAGAAAGAAAAGAACAGGCCTATGGGACATGTGCTGCCTGGTCAGAGCAAGTATGAGACATTATCTACTTGAGCTTCATGTACCCAGGAAGGTATATAGTTCCTCATCAAGATTGTGACCCCTGTGTTTTTTTGTCTCTAGGTCCAAAATACACCTGGTTTCTAACTGTCGTAATGTTAGTTCACGATTGCCTCCTCTGAGTGGTTTGGTAATGGTATGTATGCCAAAAAAGGTAAAGCCCTCTAATTTGCCTACATGTTGATTCTTGAAACGAAGGGCCATAGGGTAAGTCGGATCAGCATTCTTAATTGCCCTAATGTGTTGTAGCACCCTTAATTTGAGTTGTCCTTTGGTGCTACCGACATACCACTTGTTGCATGGGCAATTCAACACATATACCACATATTCGGTTTCACAAGTGATTCTAGACACAATCTTAATGTTCTTTCCTAAAATGGGATGTAAATAACAGCTGATGTTAACAGCATAGGTACATGCTTTACATTTAGAACATTTTTGAAAGCCCGGTCTCTTGATGTTCATCCAACTGGCTCCTGATTGATTAAATAGAGGACTCATGAAGGCGATCCACGGAATGTGATATTGACTTTAGGTGCCAGTAACTCGCCCAGATGTTCATCTAGTTTTAAAACATGCCAATGTTTTTGTAATACTTGGCGAATATTTTGGGCCCCGTTACCAAAGGTCAGAATCAGACGTATGTCTGTATTGTCCGTGATCTTCGTTTGTACAGCATTGGACACCAGTAATAGGGAACGGTCTATGTCCCTAGCTTTTAAAAATGCTCTTTCCAGTATTTTAATTGGATAGCCTCGATTTTTGAATCTCTGGGCCATCCAGGCACATTCGCTGTCAAAGGTGTTAATATTGGAACAGTTTCTACGTATGCGTATGAATTCCCCATACGGGATGCTCCATTTTAAGGCTGTGGGATGGCTGCTCCTTGCATGTAATGGAATGTTTGAGCTGGTTGGCTTTCTATATAGGCTGCTGGTAAGTTCGCCATTGGCCACTGAAACTGCGATATCCAAGAACACTATATCAGTCTTGCTATGATTCTCTGTGAATTGAAGGTTGTGATCATTGATATTTAATATCCTCACAAAGTCTAGCCATTCTCGATCGCTGCCATCCCAGATCACAAACAGATCATCGATGTAACGTAGCCACAGTATTATTTTGTCTGTATATAGGATGTTGCTCGGATGCCAGACAACAAACTTCTCCCACCAGCCTATTGTTAGATTCGCATATGAGGGAGCAAACATGGTGCCCATGGCAGTGCCCTGAAGTTGAATAAAAAACCCCTTATCAAACAGAAAACAATTGTTGGTCAGGCAAAATCTAATAATCTCTAATATCATGATGCCATGTTGCATATAGTTCATAGATCTGGTATGCAAAAAATACTTGCATGCTTTGAGGCCATCAGAGTGTCGAATTGATGTATAGAGAGAGACCACATATAGTGTTGTCAACAAGTAAGAAGTTTCCCATGGGATGCCCTCTATTCTACTCAAAAAATCTTTTGTGTCCCTTAAATAGGAGGGCAGAGTAGTAACAAAGGTAATCAATGTTTCATCCACAAACCGCGATAGGTTTTCCAACAATGCACGGTAGTGGCCATGTAGTTATGATTAAGTTGCTGTTTCCATAGGAAGAACACTTTTTGGGTGGCTTATACTATAACTTCGCTCTCCCTGGACGGATCCTCACCAAACTTTGCAAAAAAAGTATTTGGGGCACTCTGAATTTTTTTAAACGTAGAAGCATTAGTATTACGTATTTACTATGTGTTTGTATTACTAACGTGGAGCGATTATCTGAATTGCAGGTAGAGCATAATCTACCATGGTTTGCATTTTGTACAAGTTGCTGAAATGGAATGGATTCACAATTTGGTATTGATATATATATATATGAAGCGTTCATTGGGAATTTCTTCTTGTGTCACATTGTTGCACAGAGTGCATGTATGTTTCCACATGTATGAAATCTGGAGGATTTCATTTATAGGTATGTTTTTGTTTTCCAGTACTAATAGTAAGTACATTAGAAATTCTTGTGGATCTTCCTGCGAGTTTATAGTGAATTTCACCATTCCAGCACAGTAGTCCAATTGTCGTCTTATTCCAAAAACACTATATGTGTTGTCAGGATTGTTTGCTGCATTTCTGTGAAGTACTAACATTTGCAAACACAAAGGGTATGTACTGTGTAAGTAAATGTTGTCAACAATTTGTGGTAATTGAAATAGAATATTCATTGCTACATTTGCATAGCAACTTACACCAACTATATTTGAGAATTTAAATGGTCCAGGTAGTTCTGTATCTAACTGCTATTTTTGGAGTTTGTCTTCCTTCTTTTAAGAAGTACCTGGTTTACTTTCTCTAATTGATTCTTTTTTGTTTGTGGAACTTGATGAAGTATTAGTTTATTTTACTCTCTTTGGAGGATTTGCAGTGACGTCCTGTTGCATTTCTGTTTGATTTAGTTTTCTTTTACAACGTTTTAGTTTTTGTGGAACAGAATATGTGTTTAGATGGGGAGTGTATAGTGAGCGAAGTCTATTATATTCTAAAATGCAAGGAATATCAGCGTTTACTTTACTTGCATCAAAGTTGATTAGAAATAGACCGTCAAGTGTACGTAAGCGTGATAGTGCTACGTAGCTCATGCCTTCTTTAAAGACTGTGTTACCAATATCTATCATTGCTTTGTCTAGGGTAAGACCTTGTGATTTATGAATCGTGACTGCGTATGCAAGAGTTAGAGAAAATTGTTCTCTGCGTACATACATATCTTTGAAGAGAAGGAATCTAGCTGTTGAGCGTCCTATCCGTTTTACTTCTGAAAGTTTGTCAAAGAGTATATTGACAAACGAATTTTGTTGTCACGTGGGTATGTTTGAAAGCCAACAACTGTACCCAGTGCTCCATTAACTAGTCCTTGGTCCACGTCAAGGTTACGTTTAAGCATTACTCTGCAATTTAAGGATAATTTTAACATCTTTTCTAAACCTGCTGTGTTTGAGATTGATTTTTCTAAATTATTTAGTCTTGTTGTGGCTTGGTCACACATGGGTAGTGTCATACCATGTACATCTACTTTGTCTGTGGCGCTAATTTCCATTATTGGTTGCATTTCTTTACTTAGCATGATTTCATTGAATTTGAAACAGCTTGCAAGAGTTGGCATTAAGGCCATACAATTGCCATTTTTGTGGGCTAATTGTTCCATAACATCTGTAGCACATGCATTATCGCCATAAAGTGCATTAATGTGCCGGGTTTTCAATGTTGCTTCTGCTTCTTTAGAAAGTATACCAACTCTCAAACTTTTTAAAATGTTGACATAAGTTAGATCTGCAGATTGGCGCATGTTTTCTGTTAATTCTCTGTATTGGAAATGTTGCCAAAGGTTGACATTTCCAATGCTGCCAACAGTTTTATGGCAGAGTTTGTGCCCTAATGTTTTAAAAATAGGTTCACCTTTTACTGGTGTTAATTGAAGCAGATCTCCAAAAACAATTATGTGTTTTCCTGCAAAGAGCTCTTCATAGTCTGTTTTGAGTACTTCTTGTAATCTGAGGTGAATCAAAGCTAACATCAGGTTGGAGACCATGCTCACTTCATCTATTAGTAGCATTTTCATTTGTTTCAATACTCTGCGTAATTCCATTGCAGCTTCTGCAGAAAGTTTGTAATAGTCTAATTTGTTCTGGTGTTCTACTGGTAATAGTAGTAATCGGTGTAATGTAACACCACCTATGTTGTAGGCAGCTAGACCTGTGGGGGCAGTGACAACAGCTGACAGTTTGTTGTTTGTCAATTGTTGAAGGAACTTACTAATGATTTTGATTAGGAATGTTTTGCCAGAACCAGCTTCACCACTGACGTACAGTAGTATAGGTTTATAATTATGGCAGGAACATTCTTTATTTTCATGTTTTACACCATGTGCAATTTGTTTTGTTACTTCTTGAAAAATGCTACTTTGCTCATTGTTTAGTTTTGATTGTAGTGTAGTTAAGTCTTCCTTATCTTCATACTGACACATGGTGTTTTCTACTTCTATCATAGCTAATTCTGCCTCATTTGTTATTAGTGGTTCTCCCAGTGGTTCTTGGCTTCCTGTTACAGAAGGTTGACTACTGTCAGGAGTATCCTTATCTAGTTGGGCTTGGAGTTTTTCTTCATGTTGCTGTTCATTGTGCAACATTGTTTTGTTCTGTGTAAAGTTTACATCAGTTATAGTGCTTTCCTTTGCTTTGAAAGCATCCTCATATGAGTCATAGTTATCTAGTTATTGTTCTTCTTTTCTCCATGGTTTGAAGAGTTGTAGCAGGGACATGTAATATACCTCTTTATGTTGAGGAGTCTTCAATGACAATTTGATATGATTAATGAAATTTGGTTTAGTGAGTTTAACTAAGCTGCCTTCACAGTCTGGCACTCTATATTTACCTTTTTTCTTTTTTTTCATCAGGTTTCATATTATTTTTGTATGTGTAGTTTTGGGCTATTTGGTATAGACACATGTTTTCCAAAGTATTACTTCTGTTTGGGTAGTATGTGTCCAATACATTGTTTTTTAAAATGTCTTGGCTGTTGGGATCATGTTTAGCTATTGTTTTTATATCTTCATATGATTTTAGAACTCTTTTTCTAGATTTAGCTGGACCAAGACTTAGCCATACTATGTTTTCAGATTTACCATACAATGAAGTACCAGTTAAACGATCAGATGCTTCATAAGATCCACATTCTCTATGGGTGAGCATTTTTATGCCCAAGCTGTATAATTTCTGAGATACTGTTTTATCTGATGACAGGTCATTCCAGAGGTCTTGGAGCTCTGTCCTTTCTGCTTTAGTTAAGTATGCTGTGACATATCGTGCAACTGCAGTAGAATTGTCTGCAATGTACTGCACATCTATGTTTGCATTCCATAAGTGGGCAATGATTGCATTATAATCATTGATATATTTTTCTTCTTTTCTTTTTATGTAATATGTATTTTTAGGTGACTTACCTTTAACACTATGTCTAACTGAAGACATGAGGTTGTTTACTTGACCTGTATTTGTAACTGGTCTAGGGAAACCAAATCGGCATTTGGTGTAGTATTTGCCTTTGTTTTTGTATTTGCGACGATAATATTTTCCACATTTGTGTCTTTGAAATTGTAAAATTTGTGCACGAAGATCACTATTTGTGGCTTCTGATGGAATTTCACAAGTGACATATTTTTCAATAAACTGTAAAACAGTGGTATCACTGTCTTGACCAAATTTAGGAGCATCTTTAATCCATAAAAGCATGTGGATATGTGGTGCCCCTCTGGCTTGGTATTCTTTTCTCCAAAAGAAGTGTTGCACTTCTCCAAGGGGAGGAACAGTTTTATTACAAATAAAATGTAGCATAGCAATGAAGCGATGGTGAAAATATCTTGAAACATTAACAGGATCCAAAGAACAAAGTTCTCCAGGTGTTAGAATATCTATGTTTGTTTTGTTTTTATTTGATAGGTGTAGGGAATCATGTAAATCTTCCCATGCATATTCTGCACAACTTAATGTAACAAACCAAGTGGGTGGGCCAAGGTTTCTGATCATACAACGTACATCTCCATGACGTCGAAACCAGTACTCTTTAGTACCACGCATATTTGCTAATAGATTTGTAATATTTGATTGTAAAACCTCATCCTTTTGTTGCACTTTCTCTAATAATTGTGTAGCTGCCATATTTTGAAAGTGTGATCCTGATTTTAATATGTGTGCAACTCCGTAACATAAAGTTGCTAGTTCACTTTCAAAGAGTAGGTGGAATATGTATTCCACATTTTGTTTAAATCTGGGATCTTCAGAATACATCCGTAATGAGCGGTATTCTGAAGCTGATATTTGAATAGGTCTATCATCATACCTTCCTCCTTTGCCAGTAGGAAAGAGTAGAGGAAAAGCATGTGCTTCTATACTTTTTTCCCATATACTGATTGGCGATCCTTTTGTTTGATGCATTTGGTAAGTTTCCAGTACATCTTGTACGGTGTCATTACAGTGCAAAGGATGAATTGTATAATGGTCTAAAGTATTTGATATTGTAGCAGGATCTAGTAGCTCAAATTGACCAGCTTCTTGTGTTTCTTGAATTATTTTAGTTGTATCTTTCAAGTTTTCTTCAATATTAATTTCTTTGTAATATTCATTATTCTCTTTAAGATATTGGAAGGCTTGTCTAACTTTATATAAATCTACCAGCTGTTGCCATATTTTTTTGTCTTTTGTAGGTACTCCATTTACTAATATAATTAAAGATTGCTGCATTGGACGTTGCACTCCTAGAGTATGCACATTTTCTTTTAGATTTAATGGTAAATAAACTACTTTTCCATGAATGCCTTTTACCAATTCAGAGGGAGGTAATTTTTCTGTTTTTGGTTGAAGGCGTATTATTGCTTGAAATGGGTGTACTTTTTGAATTATGATGCTCTCATATAAAGTTGTTGTAGAGGTTTTGGTACTGGGTATAATTCCAAATTATTTGTGATAGAACGTGAAAGAGTTTGGTTGTTGTCAAGTTTTGTAGTGCAATAACTGCAAAGTATTAAGGGCTCAGTTATTTCATATTTGTTTTCTGCTACAAGGTAGAGAGCTAATTCAAACCATTTAGAATCTTCATTGTCTTCTATTTTGTATGATAGGTCCACAGTTTTTGTGTTACTTTTATAAAAAATTCTACGGCAACATACACATACGTGGTTTGGTACTTCAGCTGATGTACTTTTAAATTTTAGTATTTCTTTTTTGTATGTGTTTAGCAAAAGGTTGCCATGTGTAGAATTGTTGCTTAATTGGTTTAAAGCTATTTCATTCTGTAAATGGCTTTCACTTCCAAAATATTTTTTCTGGATATAGTGAATTTCTTCAAGTAGGTCTTTTGCTGTACCATGTAGAAGGATGTTATTTAACTTTGCTAGTGCTAAAGCAGGACTTTTAGCATAGTACAGTTTATAGACTAGATTTCTTATAGTTGAATGATGTGTTGATATCCTTTTGATATCATGGAAAGTGGTTTTACAAGTAGGTCCTGTAATGCAGGCCAATGAATGTCCTTGTAGTCCTGTGTACTTGCGCACTGGACAGGTATCTATATTTTGCAGTAATTTAATTTTGATTTTGTCTTTGCTTTTTACATATTTATTGAGGAATTGGCGTAAAGATTTGAAACATTGTTTGGGAATGTTACACATTGACGTGCATGGCCATTTCTACACTAGACGTTCTGATTCAGTTGAATGGAGGGGTAATTCTAAGTTTTCAGGGCATATTTTTGTAAGAAGTACTTCTTGTTCCATTATGGTATTATTCACTTTTTCATAACCTCGACCACTGCTATGTATGGCAATTGTATTAGTTTGCTTTTGTTTGTACACTTCTTCATTAAAATATGGTTCTGTGCTTGTAGTGTGATTCCATTCACCTCCGCTGATACTTAAGAAGTTCTTTCTGTTGATATTTCGCTTATTGAGAAGTCTTTTTTGTAATTTAGTTATTAGTTTTGTTAGTGGTTTCATTTTGTTTAACAGTAAATTAAATACATTTCTTTTGAGAAGAATTGCACTGTCCATCAATGCTTCTAAGATTAATTTCCTACGATAGGTTTTAAGCTTTGAACCTGATTTCTCTCCTGTTTTTATAAGATTTTGAAGGACTTTGTGACAGTATATTTTGGCTAAAATACTTTTCTTGGTATGCTTACTTTGCACTATATTAAAATTTGAAGAAGTAGTTTTATCTGTACTGGTAACTGATTTTCTGTTAATTGTTTTTTGGTTTGTTTTACATTTTGATAGAGGAAGCAAAGTTGTTGTACTTGAAACTTCTTGTGTTTCACTAAATGATTGTATTAGCTGTTTTGTTTCAACTTTTTTTACAAATTCTGCTAGAGATGGATGCTTATGTTGGACACCTTTATTTTCATTTGCTCTACTTTTGCGTTGCTTTCTACGGACTTGACTTTTGGTAGGCATTCTTTAGGGTCTGTTGAAAAAAATAAAGAAGATATGGGTTGGGGTGTTCTGGAATGTATGTGTGCTGTGTGCATGAGTGTTTGAGTAAGATGATAAAGATGCATGTAATGGTGTGTGATTGTGCATTGGGAACTAAAACTAGTAGGGATAGGTATTCTTGAATTTATGTGTTACTAAACTGGGGTTCAGATGACAAAAAAAAGTAAGCTAGTGGTGTGGAAAAGTACAAATAGTAAATCTAACGTATACAATTAAAACAGTTGTTTGTTCTATAATATGAAATTTGTAGTGGTTCAGTTGGGCAATTTGTGTGTCGAAAAATAGAAATGTGTGGGCCATTCTGGCTGTAAATCGCTGTTTAAGACATGGAAATTTTTGGACAAAATGGTACAAAATCTCTATTTTTAGAAACCGAAATAGCTCGTATTAACGTTATAGTATATTTGATTAATAATACAAATATTATGGTGATATTTTAATTACTTTTTTTTAAATTAACAGGTAACTTCTTAGTTTTTCTTTCTTCTTCGAATTCGCTGCTTCTTTTCAGGAAACTGGTCTTCACTGCAATTGTAAAAGCTTCAAATTAGTAACTTTGTTTGTATATAGCACTGTTTTTAATTTAGATATTGATTTTTTTAATTGAAATCCTCAGTGCCTTCTGTAAAACCATTAAACCAATTTATGTACATAAGATATATTGCATCAGTTCAGGACATATGATATGTTCTTAATGAACAAATTGTATTGAATGACTAACTGTAGCAAAAAAAATATATCTTTACTATGTCTTGTGAAATTTATAATATATTAGTGAATACCTCTATTTCTGTAAGTAAACTGTTCTAGGTAATAGCACCTCAATGTCATGTCTAATTTAAAGTAATTAAGTAAATAAATAAATAAAAACAAAAAATATGAAATTGTATCAGTATTTTTATAAAGGTTATAAAGGTTTAAACATAGATTGTGTTTGCATGCAATTTTGTTTGAATATATGTAATCTATATATTTCATTTAAAAAATGTTAGTTTAACATGATTTGAGTGTGTGTATAAAGAAAGTAAATAGTATAAAGGTTTATAAGTGATAGTTGATTTTAGGAAATTGAAAAAAAGTACAGTAAATTCATTTTACAGATTTTACAAGGTAAAAGTCTGTTTGAAAATGTGTTCATCTACTATGCAGAAAATATGCATACCTGAAGTTTGTGTTCATGCATATGGATATGCATGGAGCTGCAAATAGAAATCTTGAAGACTTGTACAGTATTTCTGGTAGATGCTGCTTGCCAATGATATGACACTTGTACTCAGAGAGATTCAGAGTACATTTGCAGTGCTGATCTATGATGATGCAGTTAGATGTAGAGGTCTTGAATGTGATTGGTGCATGGTCATGTGATTTTTGAGGTACATCCAATGAGGGAATGGCAGAGAGAGTGTAGTGGAAATGGTAGAGGGCTGTTCATGTTACGATATGTCCGCGGACATGGCGGTAGTTCGCGGACATCGGGAGTTACATCCAGGGATTTTTGGGTTCAGAAGTCATGCAAATGAGAATAAGCACTGAAAGGGATTGGTCAGGAAAGTTTGGTGGGTGTGTTTTGCCAGGAGAGATTTTCTCAGATACTCTTTTTGCTGAGAGAACAAAAGATAGCTATGGCTGTGTGTTTCATGAAACAGATTGTTTGGATTTTAGGAGATTCATGGATACATTGGTTGAAGGTGCATGCAGAAAGCTGTGGAGTAGCTGTAGATCTTGGATTCCCACATGTGGAAGTACACTGGCATGGAGTACGTGGAATGAAGTGGTTGGACTTGCTACCTCTCTGTGCTACTTTGGAGACAGAGCAACATCCAGACATAATTGTAATTCATTGTGGAGGGAACAGTTTAGGACATGTGACTGGAATTTTTTTTTGCAATTTGCTATGAAAGAAGGACTTAGGAAGGTTATGGACATGTTTCCTAATTCTCAAGTGATATTTTCACGGATTGCGCAGAGACAAATGTGGCTTTGTTCTTCTTCATTTGGTCCACAAATGGAAAAAGCAAGGCGCAATGTTAATAAGGCTGTTTGTGCCTTTCTAAGAGATTTTGGCATGTCTTCTTTTCACAATGAAAATATTATGTTTTGTAGTACATACATTTTTCGCTGAGATGGATTCCATCTTACTTATGCTGGCAATCAGATTTTTCTGAGAAATGTACAAAATGCATTGCGACCTTTTTTGGAATTACAACAACAATTTTGAAGTAGATGTTAAGCATTTACAATTTTTGACTTACAAACACCACCCAAAGGCTCTTTTCAGAGCCACCACTTCTTTCCAGAGAAAATTACAATGTTTGTGATGGAGTAGCAACCCAATTTTTAAAATTTTCGCGAACTGTCCGCAGACTTCTAAAAAATACAAAGAGCCCTGCTTCATTTATTTTCACTTCTATTTTTTAACTGGGAAAGGCGGCTCTGAAAAGAGGCTTATTATTTTTTGATTTTTGTAATTTTGTATTTTTTTGGTTTTTCAGACACGACACACTAGGAGAGGAGGGTAAAGGAGGGTAAAGGGGGGGACACCAACCACAGGGACAAGAAAGGGCGAGCTGAGAGAGGAAGATGTAGAGTGGGTTTTATTTGGGTAGTGAGCAGGTCTTCTCGTGCTCTGAGACTATAGTCTCAAAAGCACTCCGAAGTCGCTCCCCCCTGCAGAGTACTGTGTCACAGTACATACATACAACTGTGACCCTCGAAAGGTAAGGGTCATCAGCATTCTGTATGGCCTGTGAGGCAGCTTGAGGAAGACGCTGTCCCACAGAGGTGGTCCTTGTGGTGACAGGATCAGAGGATGAAGTAGAGGAAATCAACCTGCTACGTTCTTCGCAAGGTACAACCCTGCGAATAGCCCCAGAGTGAAATGACCTCAGGTGTTGCTTCATAGTAGTGGTCCCAAAGCTGTACTTACCCTGCTTCCCGCGACTGAGTATCATTTTGCACTCATTGCAGGTAACACGGTTCGCAGGAGCCTTAGGAACATTACCATGAATGGTAAATAACCGCCACACCCAAGACTCACGCCTAGTGCGGGTAGTAGGGTTTTCCTCTACCTCATTCTCATCATCCTCTTCTTCCTCCTCCGCATCCTCACTCCTGTTCCCCTCTTCAGGCCCTTGGGGAGGTGGTGGTGGTGGAGGGGGTGGGGGTGGTGCTGAGGCAGGTGCAGCACCAAGTGGTAGTTCAGCAGCCAAGGATGCCAAAAATCACTATGTTCTGAAGAATAGCCAGAAACACAATGGGAATGAGCTCTTGGGCGTTGTCTTTTATAGGGGTGCTTGTGCCCGGTTCGCGGACATGCGCACTGTCCGCGGACAGATCGAACACAAAAAAAGGATCGGAAAGTTTCAAAAGGTATATAGAAACTCAAGATTGCTATGTGGGACGTGTGCCATGGTGAGATTTTATTGAAAAATATTATGGATTAACTGAAAATGTACTTTTAAATTGTTCAGGAACACGAACAGTGTCCGCATTTCAGGACACACGATGAGCGTGGGCGCGGTCATATGATCCGTTCGTGAACTAGTCCGCGAAGCAAGCGCCTGTCCGCAGGACACCAAGTGCACGGAGATTGGATAGCGCATGCGTATTGATGTCCTACGGACACTGTTCGGGTTCTGAAGTAATTAAAAGTGCGTCACACGTGAAACAAACATTTCAGGACACCGCGTGTGTTCTTAGAACAGTTTAAACTTGGTAGCGAACAGTAAGGACAGATATAGTGTTCTTCAGGACACGTGTAATTTCGTTTATGTACGAACATTTCAGGACACCAATTGTGTTCTTAGAACAGTTTCAATTGGGTAGCGAACACTACGAACAGGTATAGTGTTCTTCAGGACACCTCCATTTTTGTTTACGTACAAACATTTCAGGACACCAATAGCGTTCTTAGAACAGTTTGAACTTGCTAGCGAACAGTACCGGACAGGTATAGTGTTCTTTAGGACACTTTAATTTTTGTTTGTTTACGAACAATTCAGGACACCGCGTGTGTTCTTAGTACAGTTTCATGTTGCTAGAGAACACTACGAACAGTTGTACTGTTGTTCAGGACACATCATTTTCGTTTATTTACGAACATTTCAAGACACACATTGTGTTCTTAGGACAGTTTTAAGTTGATAGCGAACATTACGGACAGATATAGTGTTCTTTAGAACACTTTAATTTTTGTTTCTTTACGAACATTTCAGGACACCACGTGTGTTCTTAGAACAGTTTCAACTTGCTAGCGAACAGTACGAACATGTGTGGTGTTCTTCAGGACACCTTCATTTTCGTTTATGTACGAACATTTCAGAACACTCGCACTGTCCGCGGACACTTTTATTGTTTTTTTTTTTTAAAAAAAAGGGAAACTATTCACAATACAATATAAAAATTAAACTTTATTTAACATATATTAATAATTTATGACAGAGAAGGTGAGGCAGAAACAGAAACAAAAACAGGAGAATTTGGGGTTTCAACATGATTGGTATTAGGTGAAGAAGGGATGAAAGTCTCATCAAAACGTTTTGGGTTATGGAGAGGGTTTGGGATAATTGACTGGGATATGGTGAGGAGGGACAAGTACATATGGGGCAATGGTACGAGGTTTTTGGTTTGAAATAATTTTCTACAAACGTTTTTAAATTATTAAAATTAGCCAACAATACATCCATTTTTTCTTCTATATTGCGAAGACTGTTATCCATAACAGGGTTTTCTGAAGTTTTTTCTATTTTGATATGCTCTGTACAAAAAAATAATATATATGTTAAATGTATATAAAAAAAATCATAAATAAATGGTTTATATTATAAAGTGTTTACCATTAGTTTTACTATCTTGTGACATTTCTTCATGTGGGAAATTGTCCTCTAGCCATTCCAGAGTACTAGACATTTCTGTGAGAAAAAAAAAAAAGATAATATATTTTTTAATCTAATACAGAAAGTTTATAAATATATGAGTAAAACGAAGTACACTTACTATTTCTGGTAAGATAAGTCCTATGTATTCAGTGGGTCTGGTCTTGTTCTCAGTTCTGTTGTGTCTGTGAGGTAATTATGTTGGAAGCCAATTTATCTTCTTGTGGTATATTCCATTTCAGAACATATTGTATTTAAATGAATGGTTAGTGTGTTACATATATGGGTTACATTTCTTATGTATTACTATATATAATGTGTTTGTGTGCTGCTTTTTGAATTTGTTAAATGTTCCTATATTATGATATAACAATCAAACATACCCCAACCCCCCCTCCCACAGTTTTTAGGTAGTGGTACTGTTCTCCGAACATGTCCGCAAACATTAAATACGTTCGCGGACATCAAGTTCATAAGAAGAGATCTAGTCAGTTCCATATGACATGTATATAAGGTCAAAGTCATTATTGTTAAGTTGTGCTACTAAAAAACTATGAAATTCAGTGAAAAAACTTTGTTAAAGGGACGTTATGGTTAAGTTGCGCTACTAAAAATCTATGAAATTCAGTGAAAAAACTTTGTTAAAGGGACGTTATGGTTCCAAGTAAAACCGAAAAACCCTTGAAATTCGCCAGTTATGGTAAGCTAATCAACCATAACTCGCGCCACCACCGTGCACTGCTAAGACTAACACCCAGGACATCAAAGATGACATCACAAATGTCATTGATGACATCACTGATGACATCACATGTGTATGTACTTCTCATGAAATATGTGTAGAAGGGATTCATATTATGTTGCGAAAAAAAGTGTCAAGAATCATTGCAAGAAATATACCCTAATAAGTGCATTGAACGATGCATTGATATAAATAGCATCCTATTATGGGGTTCTATCTAGTATACTAAGCTACTCATACAGAAACATAACATTGTGTGCAGCGTACAAGATGAAGGTATGATATTCGTAATGCTAATATGTTGAATAATGAAATGATAATTTTCTTAATAGATTTTTGTGTACTGTGAAATATGTAATAAGTAGCTAATAAAACCCATGTATTACATAATTGCATTGCTATAGACAAAACACAAAGACACAAGAACACATACCAATATGGGTATATACAGGGAAAGTGAAGTTAGCAAAAAAGCACAAGTAGTAGCAGAAACAATTCATAACTTAACTGATTAGTTTCATGCAAATAAATGATTGCTCTGTTTCAAAGTTGCTATTTACCCTATGTATATGTATCACTTGATGTGATTGGACCCTAAGGAAAGTAGTGTGAGTACAATGTATACAAATATGACCATATACAGGGAAAGTACAGCCATAAAAAAAAAACAACAGAACTATCAGAAAGTGCTCATAAGTCTAGTGATTATCTTTATGCACAAAAAGGATTGCTGTCTTTCAAGCTTGTGTTTTCCCATATGTATATGTTTTATATGATGTGACTGTACTCTAAGGGAATTACTGTAAGAACCTAAGAACCTACTAGAAGGATATGTCTACAAATAATATAAAATTCTTAGTTTCTGACTGTTACTGAAGAAAACCATGTCGCCTAGATATGTCAGCAAAAGAAAAAATAGTGAGCCAGACATGTGATGTCATCAGTGATGTCATCAATGACATTTGTGATGTCATCTTTGATGTCCTGGGTGTTAGTCTTAGCAGTGCACGGTGGTGGCGCGAGTTGTGGTTGCTTAGCTTACCATAACTGGCGAATTTCAAGGATTTTTCAGTTTTACTTGGAACCATAACGTCCCTTTAACAAAGTTTTTTCACTGAATTTCATAGGTTCTTAGTAGCGCAACTTAACCAAAACGTCCCTTTAACAAAGTTTTTTTCACTGAATTTCATAGGTTTTTAGTAGCGCAACTTAACCATAACGTCCCTTTAACGAAGTTTTTTCACTGAATATATATATATATATATATATATATATATATATATATATATATATATATATATATATATATATATATATAGATGTTTAGCACCTGTGATGCTGGAAATGATTTACAGCGGCAAGGCCGTGTTGTCCTTGTCCTATACCTACTTATTCTGTGTGTTCTGATTATTTTGTGCATAGGAGTCCAGTTTGGACCCCTGACAGTGCAGCTCTTTATTTTGTTCTTGGTGGACAAAGACCCATGCCATTCCCCTTAGGGCGCCCATGGGTAGGACTACAACCCTGTCCACTTAGTGTATGCTTTCAGGCAAATGTGTGTTGCCCACAGAGCAGGGTATGGCCTGGTGGCAGCTACATGCTGATGTGACAGTGGCTCTGGGTATCCTACATTTTTGGGATAACCAGGCCCTGCCATAGAAATCAATGGATTCCTACACAAAGGCAAGATGGCTACTGATGGCCTCTTGGTTTCCATTGCCTTACCCCCTTGTTTCTCAAAGTCCTGAGAGGCCCTTGCTCTGTTCCCTTCCCTGAATGGTTGTTGGGCGGAAGGCCGGAGCCTTTCCAGGGGCTGCTTGTTATGTGTACACACTTGGGGGCGGAGCATGGTAGGCGATAGAGTGAGCATTCATTAGACAGAGCGAGCAGTAACAGGTCCAGACAACTTGCATGATGCACTAGCACGTCTGCCAGCTCCCTTTAACCTGAAATAAATATCAGCCAGCACAATACACACAGATAGGTGTATGTTTACGGAGGCTTTAAGCCATGTAAGGGATGGTGACAACGGAATAATATAGAGACAGGGGTTAGCCTTAACTAGAGGTACGTACACGAACACACACACACACATGTCAGCAAAGACTAAAAGGAATGAGAAACATTTCAAGTAGTTATATGATTCTGTAGTAGAAACACTAAGGAGCAGAGAATGTAACACAAAATATATAATGTATATATTAACACTTCATAGGTACATAAAACATACAGTAGAAATAAAGGTGATTCATAGGCCATTTAGACTATGGTAGGCCTGTAAACATCATGGATAGTTTTAAACAACAAAAGGCATTCTTTTTCACTTTGTATATGAGGTATGTTTTGGCAAGGCCAGAAGCCTTGAACACGGTGTAAAGTCGTGCAGCGATTGGTGTTGGTGCCTTGAAACACCATTTGTTATATAGGTGCCTTACAAATATCAAGTAAATAAATTGATTAGGAGTAAGAAGTGAAATTCTTTCCCAGGCACAAGACAAGGGTACATGACTTAATTAGATATGTCTACCAAAAGGAGACTCTGTGAGGGGAAGTTGTAGAATGCCACGCAGAGATTGGCTATGAATAAGATTGCTTCAGCCCGGTACCACACATTCAGCAAGTGAAACATATAACTAATAAAGTTCCTCCTTATGTTCTAAAAAACTAAGAAACAAGAGGTCACCACTCTGGTGGGAATAAGGCTTTATGCATAGACATGCATAGGACAGAGTCATTCAAACAGAAGAGGCAGATCACCCCCTAAAGAAAAACATCCACCCAGGAGTGGAGACACATATACTGCAAAACTTAAGCTCTCAGCCCAAAGAGAACTCAGCATGC
Source organism: Ambystoma mexicanum (assembly GCF_040938575.1). Classification (NCBI taxonomy): domain Eukaryota; kingdom Metazoa; phylum Chordata; class Amphibia; order Caudata; family Ambystomatidae; genus Ambystoma; species Ambystoma mexicanum. The sequence continues at coordinate 697,607,638 of NC_090926.1, read as the reverse complement.
AGGATTAAGAGAAATCCAAAGACCCTAGCTCAGCTCAAAAGATGCAATAAAGGTTGTACATTGATTATGACACATCCATGAATTATAGAAATGTTTTAAGGAATGAGACCATAGGTTTATACACAGTCAGATAACACATTATCCAGACAGGTGCATGGTCCCGGAGCAAGAGGCCGAGGAGCACATCACATCAGATCATATACACAAACCATGGGAAAGGAAGGAGAGGAGTTACATGTTTTCAATTAGAAGTTGCAAAATGATACTGCTGACTGAGCAACTCGAAGGGTGAGAACAGTTAATGGTGCCAATGTTTAGTTCTCATGAGAACAGGATTGGAAGAATACTATTGTTGGAAAGTGGAGAGTAGGACCCACAGGCACACCCTAGTAACCGGAGTAACAAATTTGAGAAAATGGGGTTGGTTTCAAGTTTGTTAGGAAACTAAGTAAAAAGAGGTAAGAGGTGCAGAGGAGAGAAAGGCAACCTTGACACCTAGGTTGCTCTATATATAATAGGACAAAAATAAGTTCCCAAGATAGGAACTTACGTCCCCTGCACACTATCTAGTATCTGGATGACCAGACCAACATTTATAGAAAGAGTAGTAAAGTAACTCTATGTAATAAAGTCTTAGTACAAGTCGTGTTGGTATGAGAACAACAAATTCTTAATAAAGGACAACATTCAATCGTTTAAGGTCACAAGAACCAATCTTCATTATTTATTCTTGGTGGTGGAGCTGTGGTAGGCCCAACGCGTTTCGAGTGAAACAGACACTCTTCATCAGGGGCAAAAACAATGATTCTAGGAAAAAATATGCACAATATTTAGTTTTAGAGTGATGTATAAATCCAAATGAAAACATTAACCCAATGTCTTATCTGACTTGACAAAGCAAGTGGTCCCACGATTTTGTACAGTAATTCAATCCCTAGAACATTTAACATGTATGAGATTTGCTGGGTGCAGAAGAATAACTAACAACAAATATATACTTATTCATATATTTTAGAAGAAAGCAGACATTAGTTATTTAGATAATATATTGCATAATTTAGTGTTTATGTGGATCACAAAACAAATAAGTCACAAGAGTATGAAAGATAAAAGTATGAAAGATAAAAAAGGGGGAAAGAGAAGAATCTAACCTTGTGTGTTATATAAAAAAAGGGACTGGACGGGGACTGTGGCAGGAAACCCAGTCATTCATGTATGCAAGGAACCCTTTATCTGAAAAAGTAGAGCATAACAGAACTCAGTACAGTCAAAAGTGAGTTAGAGGTCTGAAGCAAATCAAAACATGGAGATTCACTTACATGCTTAATTGGTCATCCGAATGGGAGAACCCATCAATTGAAAAAATGAGCGGATAAGTGAGCAGAGGGTCTTGTAGTAGTGCAGGGCTTGAACGCTATGGATAAAAGTCCAAAGACAGAAAGTCAGGGTGAGGAAAACTATATGGAAGGAGAAAAGCGGGTTCAACAGAACCCAATGGTAATATAACTTACCTAACTTAATGCAGCGTTGCAGACAGAGGGCAGGAGACCGGCAGGTAATCCTATTCCTCCTACAACGCCGCCGCCATTATGTACTATTCGTTTGTATGACGTCACCACGCGCATGCGCGTGATCCGTCATTATTAGAGCTGCTGTGAAAGCGCAATGAAATTATGCGCAAATAGATGGCATTGCCCCGTGTACGGAACGGATAATGCCTTTGTATAGAAAGAGCGAAAAATAGGTATAGGTGAGTGACTACCAGCCTGGGAGTGTTTACATTCTGACGTCATCACGCAAACGTGTGCATGACGCCAACTGTAAACACACAGTTGGTATAGGTAAGGACAACTTAGGAGAAAGGAGGTGCTATGTTCAACAATGCCTAGAAGTTGTCCACGAAGTGGCATGGAACGATCAAATGTCAAAATTAAGTACTCAAGGAATCGCTAAAGGTAAGGTATGAATAGAGCAGCAACTAAGGAAGGGCAAAAGCCGGAGGAGGCGTAGAAGTGTGCGTCGAGGAATTTAAGAGGAGCTCACTGCAATCTGCTGACTTAGTAGAAACAGTTAATGGTAGATGGTAAAGTAAAGGTGTTTCTCCGGATTGACATAGTCCAGAACTGAAGAAAGACATCAATTCAAAAAAGCATGGAACTGATGACTAAAGAGATATTAATCAAAAAATATGATTGTTATAAGGTGCCTTAATAAATGTTCCATTAGGTCACATCTTAACAACATGTCTCAACGTGTTAACATCTTACATTAGGTCACTTTTTAACAAAATGTCTCAAGCCCTAAAAGGCAATCTGAATGCACCACCAGCGCTATTGTCTAGCTTTATATGTAGTCAAAACATAGGAAAAAACACTGCCCACATATGTGGTTCACATACTTATGATTCGGATATATTCTATTTAACAGAGAAAACTCATATATGGAAATGTCAGATGTGTCTACATGAAATCTTTGAGCTGATAGACATTTTGGACAAGTGTACCCTACAGATGAATGCCAACAGACTGCCCCTTGGAATAATTCACAGTCTTTAGGGTAGGATCTGGTCTTCTCAACTATATTAGTTGTAGAAGAATTTGCCTAATATTCACATGGAATGATCCAGGTAATAGGAAGAGGAAGGAATAGTATATGCTCAGATAAATGGGCCTAGGTAATAGTCCTCATTGAGCCCAAGAGGGGCCATTGCATCTAGCCTATGTATCCAATACAGTTCCTTTTGTGCCAGTAGTTTTGGTAAGTCACCCCCTCGTTGGAGGGGATGTACCACTTCTAGTACTGCAAATCTCAACTGTGAGATATTGTGTTTATGGTCTCTAAAATGCCTGAAAACCGGTGATTTGACATTTTTAGTTCTGATTTGGGATTTATGTTCAGTCCACCTTTCCTTGGCTTTTCTACTGGTTTTCCCAACATAATATTTCCCAAAAGGGCATCTGATGGTGTAGATGACATTTTTGGAATCACAAGTAGCAAAGTTTTTTAAGGGGATCTTGTTGCCATTATTCGGGTGCCTAATATAATTGCCTTTAATGATGTTTGAGCAATGCTGACAATTTAAGCATGGAAAAGTGCCATTTTTTAATTTTGGCAATACCCTTTGGGTGGATTTCTTAGGTCTTTCAGCTCTGATTAGCGTATCTCTGAAGTTTCTTCCCCTTTTATACGCTAACATTGGAGGAGTTGGAAAAAGGCGGTTGAGATTGGGATCTGATTTGATCAGGTCCCAATTCTTCGTAATGATTTTTTTGACTTGGTAACTCTGTGCAGAGTATTTCAATGTATAGATCAGATTCGATTTCTTTTGTGTGGGTTGTTTGTTAAGAAGTTGATCACGAGGATATGTTTCAGTCCTCGTAATTGCTTGTGTCAACACTTCCTCCGGGAAGCCTCTTTCCAGGAATCTTGATCGCATAGTGTCAAATTCTGTCTGAAGTCTCTGTGTGTTGGAAGTAATCCTTTTCGCACGTAGCAGTTGACTGAATGGTAAATTTTCTTTTAAGTGTCTCGGGTGGAAGCTATTGAAGTGTAGGGAGCTATTAACATCAGTCGGTTTTCTGAACATAGATGTTATCAATACCGTGTCTTGCCATTCTACAGTGACATCCAAGAAATTCACACATGGTGAACCGACTTCCATAGTAAATTTGATCCGGGGGTTACACTGGTTGAGATATTGCCAAAATTCGGTCAGTTCTTGTTTTGTGCCTTTCCAAATCCCGAAGACATCATCAATGTATCTTAGCCAACAGTGTATTTTATTTTTCCAGTATGGGTGGTCTAGGACATGCGTCATCTCGAAATGGAACATAAAAATGTTCGCATATGAGGGGGCTACTGCTGAGCCCATAGAGGTGCCTGCGATTTGAAGGTAGTACTGCTCATTAAATCTGAAATAGTTGTTGTAGAGTATCAGATTAATAAGTTCAATGGCGAAGTTTTTTTGGATCTGAATTTCGTCATGTCTTAGAATGAACCATTCCAGGGCTGCTATGCCCTCATCGTGGGGGATTGAAGTGTAAAGACTACTAACGTCCATGGAGAATATTAATGGATCATCAAAATTGATCTGAAGGTTCTTGATACTTTGAAGGAAATGTGTAGTGTCTTTCAAATATGTAGGTATTTTTTGTACCAGTGGTTGTAGAGCCGTATCAAGGTAGACAGCCAGGGGTTGGAATATGCTGTCAGTGCCAGCAACAATCGGTCTAAATGGGGGGTCTTTGGAGTTTTTATGAATTTTGGGTAATCCATAGAACACTGGACTTATTGGATTGCTTTTAATCAAGAATTCTTCGGTTTTATCTGAAATCCAATCCATAGTACTAGCTTTCTCTACTGCTTGTTTGATAATGATGCTGATGTCATTTGTGGGGTCATGGTCCAATGGTAAGTAGGTCTGTCTGTCTTCCAAAAGTTTGAGACACCCAGTGTTGTATAACATAGTGTCCATAAGTACAAGTGCACCCCCCTTGTCAGCTTGTTTAATCGTCAGGGAGGCGTCATCAGCAAGCTCCTTGATTATTTTTAGTTGATGTCGCCGAATATTGTGTTGGGTAGATGTATCGTATTTAATTTTCTTCAGGTCACGAGTAGTTTTAGTTTTGAATAGATTGATGAGTGGGTTGTTAATTTGTGGATGGAACGTGCTTTGATTCTTCATCTCTAGAAAATCATGTTCTTTAGCTGGAGGTAATTGACCCAGGTTATCAAAGAAGATCTTGAGTTCCATTTTGCGTATTAATTTGAACAGATTGACTTCTTCTTCGAACAGATTCGTTGAATTTGTAGGGATGAATGAAGTCCCTAAACTCAGAGTATCAATTTGAGCTTTAGAGAGTTGTCTAGAGGAAATATTGATAATCAAAGAAGAATCTATTTGTTCTTTTGGCGTGGTTTTCTTTTTCCCTCTTCTGGTCGGGCGTCTCCTAAAAAAGGCTGAACAGGAGTTGCGGGAATCAATGTATCAGTTAACCTTGGAGTGGGTATGGCACTTTCTATTGTTATGGGTGTGGCAGTAAGATTAACTGAGCTTGTACTAGGTCGTTCTTCTAGTTCCCCACTTGTAATGTCACTGCTGTCGGTATTATTATTCAGGGTAGGTTTCTTTAATACTCCAGATGGTCCAGGTCTTGGTCTGTAGTTGCTATAGTATTCTTGCCACGTGTATACTATTTCTCTAGCGTAGTCTAATGTGTCTCTTCGAAATTTGCGTATCTTCCGTTGTTCAATATCGCGTTTGTAACTGTCCAACTTGTTGTTGGTATCTTCTAAGATTGTCTGTAGTTCAGATGCAGTTTTCAGCTTAAGAAGTTGCGTAGAGACCTCTTCAATCTCTTGGTTAATTGTATGGAGTGATTTTGCAAGTTCCTCTATGGTTAATAATATTAGATCAAGGGAACATTTGTTCAAAATATGTTCCCAACGTTTGACAAATTCTTTATTTTCCTTGCAAAGTGTCGGACGGAGGTACACTCTAAGTCCCCTCGGGATTCTTTTGGCCTTGTAGTACTGCGTAAGCGTGGTAGCGTGGAGTTTCTGTGAAATCTCCCTCCGAATGAGTCTTTCTAATCGTTGAATAAGTATTTCCGGATTTTCTCTATCAGTAGTTTCTGTACTGGTGTCTTTGATAAGGCCTAAAATCCTAACAGCTTCCTCATCAGTGAAAGCTAGAGTAGTCGCTGCTTTGTCAGTTAAGCTGTTGATTTTTTAAAATGACATTTCAAATGGGACGGGGTGCTCTGGTCCAGGGTAAGGTGTCAACCCTTCACAGGGTAACAATACATGGAAAGTGGAGAGTAGGACCCACAGGCACACCCTAGTAACCGGAGTAACAAATTTGAGAAAATGGGGTTGGTTTCAAGTTTGTTAGGAAACTAAGTAAAAAGAGGTAAGAGGTGCAGAGGAGAGAAAGGCAACCTTGACACCTAGGTTGCTCTATATATAATAGGACAAAAATAAGTTCCCAAGATAGGAACTTACGTCCCCTTCCATATAGTTTTCCTCACCCTGACTTTCTGTCTTTGGACTTTTATCCATAGCGTTCAAGCCCTGCACTACTACAAGACCCTCTGCTCACTTATCCGCTCATTTTTTCAATTGATGGGTTCTCCCATTCGGATGACCAATTAAGCATGTAAGTGAATCTCCATGTTTTGATTTGCTTCAGACCTCTAACTCACTTTTGACTGTACTGAGTTCTGTTATGCTCTACTTTTTCAGATAAAGGGTTCCTTGCATACATGAATGACTGGGTTTCCTGCCACAGTCCCCGTCCAGTCCCTTTTTTTATATAACACACAAGGTTAGATTCTTCTCTTTCCCCCTTTTTTATCTTTCATACTTTTATCTTTCATACTCTTGTGACTTATTTGTTTTGTGATCCACATAAACACTAAATTATGCAATATATTATCTAAATAACTAATGTCTGCTTTCTTCTAAAATATATGAATAAGTATATATTTGTTGTTAGTTATTCTTCTGCACCCAGCAAATCTCATACATGTTAAATGTTCTAGGGATTGAATTACTGTACAAAATCGTGGGACCACTTGCTTTGTCAAGTCAGATAAGACATTGGGTTAATGTTTTCATTTGGATTTATACATCACTCTAAAACTAAATATTGTGCATATTTTTTCCTAGAATCATTGTTTTTGCCCCTGATGAAGAGTGTCTGTTTCACTCGAAACGCGTTGGGCCTACCACAGCTCCACCACCAAGAATAAATAATGAAGATTGGTTCTTGTGACCTTAAACGATTGAATGTTGTCCTTTATTAAGAATTTGTTGTTCTCATACCAACACGACTTGTACTAAGACTTTATTACATAGAGTTACTTTACTACTCTTTCTATAAATGTTGGTCTGGTCATCCAGATACTAGATAGTGTGCAGGGGACGTAAGTTCCTATCTTGGGAACTTATTTTTGTCCTATTATATATAGAGCAACCTAGGTGTCAAGGTTGCCTTTCTCTCCTCTGCACCTCTTACCTCTTTTTACTTAGTTTCCTAACAAACTTGAAACCAACCCCATTTTCTCAAATTTGTTACTCCGGTTACTAGGGTGTGCCTGTGGGTCCTACTCTCCACTTTCCATGTATTGTTACCCTGTGAAGGGTTGACACCTTACCCTGGACCAGAGCACCCCGTCCCATTTGAAATGTCATTTTCAAAAATCAACAGCTTAACTGACAAAGCAGCGACTACTCTAGCTTTCACTGATGAGGAAGCTGTTAGGATTTTAGGCCTTATCAAAGACACCAGTACAGAAACTACTAATAGAGAAAATCCGGAAATACTTATTCAACGATTAGAAAGACTCATTCGGAGGGAGATTTCACAGAAACTCCACGCTACCACGCTTACGCAGTACTACAAGGCCAAAAGAATCCCGAGGGGACTTAGAGTGTACCTCCGTCCGACACTTTGCAAGGAAAATAAAGAATTTGTCAAACGTTGGGAACATATTTTGAACAAATGTTCCCTTGATCTAATATTATTAACCATAGAGGAACTTGCAAAATCACTCCATACAATTAACCAAGAGATTGAAGAGGTCTCTACGCAACTTCTTAAGCTGAAAACTGCATCTGAACTACAGACAATCTTAGAAGATACCAACAACAAGTTGGACAGTTACAAACGCGATATTGAACAACGGAAGATACGCAAATTTCGAAGAGACACATTAGACTACGCTAGAGAAATAGTATACACGTGGCAAGAATACTATAGCAACTACAGACCAAGACCTGGACCATCTGGAGTATTAAAGAAACCTACCCTGAATAATAATACCGACAGCAGTGACATTACAAGTGGGGAACTAGAAGAACGACCTAGTACAAGCTCAGTTAATCTTACTGCCACACCCATAACAATAGAAAGTGCCATACCCACTCCAAGGTTAACTGATACATTGATTCCCGCAACTCCTGTTCAGCCTTTTTTAGGAGACGCCCGACCAGAAGAGGGAAAAAGAAAACCACGCCAAAAGAACAAATAGATTCTTCTTTGATTATCAATATTTCCTCTAGACAACTCTCTAAAGCTCAAATTGATACTCTGAGTTTAGGGACTTCATTCATCCCTACAAATTCAACGAATCTGTTCGAAGAAGAAGTCAATCTGTTCAAATTAATACGCAAAATGGAACTCAAGATCTTCTTTGATAACCTGGGTCAATTACCTCCAGCTAAAGAACATGATTTTCTAGAGATGAAGAATCAAAGCACGTTCCATCCACAAATTAACAACCCACTCATCAATCTATTCAAAACTAAAACTACTCGTGACCTGAAGAAAATTAAATACGATACATCTACCCAACACAATATTCGGCGACATCAACTAAAAATAATCAAGGAGCTTGCTGATGACGCCTCCCTGACGATTAAACAAGCTGACAAGGGGGGTGCACTTGTACTTATGGACACTATGTTATACAACACTGGGTGTCTCAAACTTTTGGAAGACAGACAGATCTACTTACCATTGGACCATGACCCCACAAATGACATCAGCATCATTATCAAACAAGCAGTAGAGAAAGCTAGTACTATGGATTGGATTTCAGATAAAACCGAAGAATTCTTGATTAAAAGCAATCCAATAATTCCAGTGTTCTATGGATTACCCAAAATTCATAAAAACTCCAAAGACCCCCCATTTAGACCGATTGTTGCTGGAACTGACAGCATATTCCAACCCCTGGCTGTCTACCTTGATACGGCTCTACAACCACTGGTACAAAAAATACCTACATATTTGAAAGACACTACACATTTCCTTCAAAGTATCAAGAACCTTCAGATCAATTTTGATGATCCATTAATATTCTCCATGGACGTTAGTAGTCTTTACACTTCAATCCCCCACGATGAGGGCATAGCAGCCCTGGAATGGTTCATTCTAAGACATGACGAAATTCAGATCCAAAAAAACTTCGCCATTGAACTTATTAATCTGATACTCTACAACAACTATTTCAGATTTAATGAACAGTACTACCTTCAAATCGCAGGCACCTCTATGGGCTCAGCAGTAGCCCCCTCATATGCGAACATTTTTATGTTCCATTTCGAGATGACGCATGTCCTAGACCACCCATACTGGAAAAATAAAATACACTGTTGGCTAAGATACATTGATGATGTCTTCGGGATTTGGAAAGGCACAAAACAAGAACTGACCGAATTTTGGCAATATCTCAACCAGTGTAACCCCCGGATCAAATTTACTATGGAAGTCGGTTCACCATGTGTGAATTTCTTGGATGTCACTGTAGAATGGCAAGACACGGTATTGATAACATCTATGTTCAGAAAACCGACTGATGTTAATAGCTCCCTACACTTCAATAGCTTCCACCCGAGACACTTAAAAGAAAATTTACCATTCAGTCAACTGCTACGTGCGAAAAGGATTACTTCCAACACACAGAGACTTCAGACAGAATTTGACACTATGCGATCAAGATTCCTGGAAAGAGGCTTCCCGGAGGAAGTGTTGACACAAGCAATTACGAGGACTGAAACATATCCTCGTGATCAACTTCTTAACAAACAACCCACACAAAAGAAATCGAATCTGATCTATACATTGAAATACTCTGCACAGAGTTACCAAGTCAAAAAAATCATTACGAAGAATTGGGACCTGATCAAATCAGATCCCAATCTCAACCGCCTTTTTCCAACTCCTCCAATGTTAGCGTATAAAAGGGGAAGAAACTTCAGAGATACGCTAATCAGAGCTGAAAGACCTAAGAAATCCACCCAAAGGGTATTGACAAAATTAAAAAATGGCACTTTTCCATGCTTAAATTGTCAGCATTGCTCAAACATCATTAAAGGCAATTATATTAGGCACCCGAATAATGGCAACAAGATCCCCTTAAAAAACTTTGCTACTTGTGATTCCAAAAATGTCATCTACACCATCAGATGCCCTTGTGGGAAATATTATGTTGGGAAAACCAGTAGAAAAGCTAAGGAAAGGTGGACTGAACATAAATCCCAAATCAGAACTAAAAATGTCAAATCACCGGTTTTCAGGCATTTTAGAGACCATAAACACAATATCTCACAGTTGAGATTTGCAGTACTAGAAGTGGTACATCCCCTCCAACGAGGGGGTGACTTACCAAAACTACTGGCACAAAAGGAACTCTATTGGATACATAGGCTAGATGCAATGGCCCCTCTTGGGCTCAATGAGGACTATTACCTAGGCCCATTTATCTGAGCATATACTATTCCTTCCTCTTCCTATTACCTGGATCATTCCATGTGAATATTAGGCAAATTCTTCTACAACTAATATAGTTGAGAAGACCAGATCCTACCCTAAAGACTGTGAATTATTCCAAGGGGCAGTCTGTTGGCATTCATCTGTAGGGTACACTTGTCCAAAATGTCTATCAGCTCAAAGATTTCATGTAGACACATCTGACATTTCCATATATGAGTTTTCTCTGTTAAATAGAATATATCCGAATCATAAGTATGTGAACCACATATGTGGGCAGTGTTTTTTCCTATGTTTTGACTACATATAAAGCTAGACAATAGCGCTGGTGGTGCATTCAGATTGCCTTTTAGGGCTTGAGACATTTTGTTAAAAAGTGACCTAATGTAAGATGTTAACACGTTGAGACATGTTGTTAAGATGTGACCTAATGGAACATTTATTAAGGCACCTTATAACAATCATATTTTTTGATTAATATCTCTTTAGTCATCAGTTCCATGCTTTTTTGAATTGATGTCCTTCTTCAGTTCTGGACTATGTCAATCCGGAGAAACACCTTTACTTTACCATCTACCATTAACTGTTTCTACTAAGTCAGCAGATTGCAGTGAGCTCCTCTTAAATTCCTCGACGCACACTTCTACGCCTCCTCCGGCTTTTGCCCTTCCTTAGTTGCTGCTCTATTCATACCTTACCTTTAGCGATTCCTTGAGTACTTAATTTTGACATTTGATCGTTCCATGCCACTTCGTGGACAACTTCTAGGCATTGTTGAACATAGCACCTCCTTTCTCCTAAGTTGTCCTTACCTATACCAACTGTGTGTTTACAGTTGGCGTCATGCACACGTTTGCGTGATGACGTCAGAATGTAAACACTCCCAGGCTGGTAGTCACTCACCTATACCTATTTTTCGCTCTTTCTATACAAAGGCATTATCCGTTCCGTACACGGGGCAATGCCATCTATTTGCGCATAATTTCATTGCGCTTTCACAGCAGCTCTAATAATGACGGATCACGCGCATGCGCGTGGTGACGTCATACAAACGAATAGTACATAATGGCGGCGGCGTTGTAGGAGGAATAGGATTACCTGCCGGTCTCCTGCCCTCTGTCTGCAACGCTGCATTAAGTTAGGTAAGTTATATTACCATTGGGTTCTGTTGAACCCGCTTTTCTCCTTCCATATAGTTTTCCTCACCCTGACTTTCTGTCTTTGGACTTTTATCCATAGCGTTCAAGCCCTGCACTACTACAAGACCCTCTGCTCACTTATCCGCTCATTTTTTCAATTGATGGGTTCTCCCATTCGGATGACCAATTAAGCATGTAAGTGAATCTCCATGTTTTGATTTGCTTCAGACCTCTAACTCACTTTTGACTGTACTGAGTTCTGTTATGCTCTACTTTTTCAGATAAAGGGTTCCTTGCATACATGAATGACTGGGTTTCCTGCCACAGTCCCCGTCCAGTCCCTTTTTTTATATAACACACAAGGTTAGATTCTTCTCTTTCCCCCTTTTTTATCTTTCATACTTTTATCTTTCATACTCTTGTGACTTATTTGTTTTGTGATCCACATAAACACTAAATTATGCAATATATTATCTAAATAACTAATGTCTGCTTTCTTCTAAAATATATGAATAAGTATATATTTGTTGTTAGTTATTCTTCTGCACCCAGCAAATCTCATACATGTTAAATGTTCTAGGGATTGAATTACTGTACAAAATCGTGGGACCACTTGCTTTGTCAAGTCAGATAAGACATTGGGTTAATGTTTTCATTTGGATTTATACATCACTCTAAAACTAAATATTGTGCATATTTTTTCCTAGAATCATTGTTTTTGCCCCTGATGAAGAGTGTCTGTTTCACTCGAAACGCGTTGGGCCTACCACAGCTCCACCACCAAGAATAAATAATGAAGATTGGTTCTTGTGACCTTAAACGATTGAATGTTGTCCTTTATTAAGAATTTGTTGTTCTCATACCAACACGACTTGTACTAAGACTTTATTACATAGAGTTACTTTACTACTCTTTCTATAAATGTTGGTCTGGTCATCCAGATACTAGATAGTGTGCAGGGGACGTAAGTTCCTATCTTGGGAACTTATTTTTGTCCAAGAATACTATTGTTGCCACACTGTTCACACCTCACAATTTCATTGGTCAACATTGAATGAAGTGGCGTGTCCCAGGAAGGAGAAAGAAGCTCCAACCAATCAAATATCGAAGGGTATATGAAACATGATAGCAAAGTGACTGGCCAATCACTGTCGCAAGAAACAAAAGAATAACATGAATTAATTATTAAATGGTAGGTATTAGAATGGTCACAAGGGATAGGATAGACCAATAGGGCTAGTCATTGTATAGATTCCCCTATAGAGCAATCTTGGCTGACCAATCAGTGAACAATATTGTCAAAGTATTCTGAAACAACGTTTTGCGATGTCACTCCACTCTCTTCTATAAAATACCACCATTTTATATTGTTTGTTGAATGATTTTTGATTGTTCCCGACCACGGTTGCATGTAATAAACGTTTGTTTTTCTTGCTCCTCTTCACTTATTGACTCACTTGGATTATGTTATGGTATTGACTTTTGGGTCTTACCCTACACAAGTTACTGTGATGAGGAAGAGCATCTTCTATCCTCAGGAATCATACAGGGGTCCCGAGATTCGTCTTGGATCCTGTTCTCCTGTGACTTCCCAGGTACTTTGGAGTAGTGGGTCCTGTAGAAAAAGAAACAGAGCATTATTGAACATATTTGGACTGGGATGTAATATACAAGATAACGTACACCTTAACTTTTTTGCCTTACCGGTTGCCCAGGTGGGGGGATCCTAACACAGTATTGCCTATCTACTTTAAAGAAAGCATTCTGCCAATGCTCCAAATCTTACCTGCCTTTTTACAGTATTGCCTACGCAATTACCCAGTGCTTTATGATTCCTATGCTTTTTAATAACTGTCAGCAGTTGGTGCATTCTAAATTGAATCTGAAGTATATTGTGGCACCACATAGAAGTGTACATGTTTACCATTATTAGGATAGTGTTATCTGAGTATCAAGTGTGTTATGTAGTAATATATATATTTATCTGATCCTTATTTTATATAAAACCTCTGAGGTGTGTGGACATTCCTTTGTGGAGGCTTGGGGATTCACTGTACTTAAGAACAAGCTTGCATCACCTCCTGAGAGACTCAGCCTGGCTGGCTTGGCTGGTCATCCAGCGTTGCCAATTTAGAGCCTTTGCTGGTGGGCTCTGACCCTCAACCCTAACTGTATAGAGGGCAGCAATACAGATGCACCCCTCCAGTCTTCACACCACCTGACTGGTTTGCATATGTCTGGACCCCTTTTACAATGGCACAGACGGGCCAAAGCACGGTGCTGTGGAAGGTTGCCCAGAGCAATGCCAGTGGTTCAGATTCATTCAAAACCTTCAACCCATCACTTTTGTGGTTAGAGAGGGTATGCCCAGACATGGGTCCCTTGTTAGCTGTGCCATAGGAAACTAAGCTGCACCTCACACAGGCGGCACAACAAGGCCGAAACATGTCTGGTGTTGCTTTTGTTTCTGTGCAGAGGGCACCTGGGCTAGCAGTTTGGGCTCATCTGTTACCATTGGTGGTGGTACCTGACTGATTTGCATATGGCTGGACCCCTTTTGCAATGGAGAAGACAGGCTAGGAAATAGAGTTGTGGAAGTTTGCCCAGAGCAACGCAAATGGCTCAAATTCATTAAAATGCTTTTACTCATCACTTTTGTGGTTATAGTTTGTGTCACTACGTGAGAGACGGTATGCCCAGACCGGGATCCCTTGCTAGCTGTGCCATAGGAAATCAAACAGCACCTCACACAGGCGGCACAACAAGTATGAAACATATCTGGAGTTGCTTGAGTTTCTATGCAGACGGGACCTGGGCTGGGCTGGTGCCATTGGTTGCAGTACCTGCCTGTTTTGCATATGGCTGGACCCCTTTTGCAATGGCACAGATGGGATAAAAAATGGGGGGGTGGAAGTTTGCCCAGAGCAATGCCAGTGGTTCAAATATATTCAAAACCTTCCACCCATCACTTTTGTGGTCCTAGATTGGGCATAGACACAAACATGGTTTGCAGGGTTAACGTGGTTAAAATTATTTTTGAGGCTTGTGCTCATGAATTATCTTTTTTTTTCGGGTATGCTGGGACAGTAGTGCCTAACTATCACACTAGGAATCAGGTTCACCATCTCAACATCACACTTCCATATGTTCATTTAGGAAAAGATTTCAACATTTTTTTGTGTTATTATCTGCAGAAACCAATAACAAAGACTTGTCATTCCACTTTTCAATCCAGGATGCTAGAGAAAGGCCTTATTATGGTGAAGCCGCCTAGGGTTTCAGTTTATTATTGATACAAACCACATATGACTTGTACTATATTCCCCCTCTCAGTGACATGGTTTGTAAATCTGGATCACCAAAATATGTTTAATTGCTAGCTGGGATTTAATTCATTCTTGGGATATTTCTTTAAATAATTGGTGCCATTGATCTCACTTTTGTCTTTCTTTCAAATGCCCATAGCAGCTAGTGCCACCAAGCAGATTCAGGCATCATTACTAGATAACTCTTCCTTTCAGTCTATCCACCTGCTCCCAAACTACCTCTTGGGTAATTGGTTCTGCCTTGGGAAAGGTGTCTGCATTCAGTCCAATCTGAAAAAGGCTCTCTCATGGAGAGTTTACATTAGCTACATCCAGTTGAAGTCCTAATCATATTTTATATTGGTGAGCAGACTCTTTTCTCTGATTTCCCAAAACACTGTATGGTCCTATGTGTCCGATATGAAATATCGAGCAAACTTCATCTATTCTGCATAATTTGACATAGCAGTTTTGGATTGGAGCATGTGATAGGTTCCCATCTCCTAGTCACACCCACTAGGGTCTTCCTTACTTTGAAATAAGGAAGTAGCCCTCCCTCAAGAATGCATAATACAAATTGAACTTAAATATGTTTTTCCCTAAAAAATACCTGCATTGACATGTGATGATAGTAAGAATTATATATTCAGATTAAGTTTTGTATACTGGACGCATAACACATTTATTAATAAAACATATATTTTAATGTATACATTTTATACGCATGTGAGCCATGATTTCCCACCCACTCCAAATCTGTCTTTGTTCTTTAAATTGAGCGAAGGTTTCCAAATGTGTAACTAAAATGGTTGTCCCACCCCCCTTGTCACTTTAATTAGCGACTTATGTGCAGGATTTTACTGTGCAATTTTGCATGAATTACATGTGTTGCTCACCCCTGTTATCAACAGTACCCTCTGCTGTCTTTAAACAATAATAGGCACCTTTACTCAAGCTGATATATTTATAATGAAGACTTACTGATCTGCTAGATCATAATTTGGAATCTGTGTAGGCTTCTGCTTATTTAAAGACTCACAGGCCGATTCATGGAATAATTAGAGCAGCGCAAGTGGGCAAAAACGTGCGAATCGCAGTGGAATAGCGAAAATCGCAGTGCAAGTGCGAAAATTGCACGAAAAGCAGCGCACGTCGATTGATGGAAGGCCGTGCGCGAGAAAACCAGCGGATGTGCGATAAAAAAGTGCGCGGCGCACGTTGGCGCACAGGCCATCTAACAGCGTGCGCCAGGTCACAGCGAAAATCGCACAGGCCACAGCGAAATTCGCACATAGCGCGGCGCACGCAACAAAAGTAGGCGGAACACGGGCGTAACACTCGGAATGGGGAACAACTTGCCAAAACGTGGTCGTCACGGGGGAAGTACAGGGCACAAGTGCGCGGAACGCCCACACGCTCGCCTACAACACGTATTCATGGAATAGAATAGGGGAAAAAAGTGCACGCTCAAACCAGCGCACAGGCACAAACACGACCGCCACAAGAAAGCAGGCGGTAGCGTCTCTGCGGCTGTAAGAAATGTGCGCCAAAAGGTGCGCCAACAAATAGCACCTATATACTGCCATGATGAATGTCCCATAATGTGGCCCTCCAGGAAAAATGACGTGCAAAGGGGTACCCACAAACACGGACACCCGCTGACAAAAAATATGTGTGCGTGTATACCAGGGTGCGCGGGAAGTCTCACACGCGATTTCAGCAGGGTACGTGCATCACAGGGGTTCGCGTGAAGTTATTCACGCGATCGGGCCTGGGGGAGCGGGCTACGTGTATTTCAGGGGTTTGCGTGAAGTTTCTCACGCGATCGGGCCTGGGGGAGCGTGCTACGTGTATTTCAGGGGTTTGCGTGAAGTTTCACACGCGATCGGGCCTGGGGGAGCGGGCTACGTGTATTACAGGGGTTCGCGTGAAGTTCCTCACGCGATCGGGCCTGGGGGAGCGTGCTACGTGTATTTCAGGGGTTCGCGTGAAGTTTCTCACGCGATCGGGCCTGGGGGAGCGGGCTACGTGTATTACAGGGGTTCGCGTGAAGTTCCTCACACGATCGGGCCTGGGGGAGCGGGCTACGTGTATTCCAGGGGTGCGTGAGAAGTTCCACACGCGAATAGCCTGGGCGCGTGTATTTCAGGGGTGCGCGGGAAGTTCCACACGCGAATAGCCTGGGCGCATGTATTTCAGGGGTGCGCGGGAAGTTCCACACGCGAATAGCCTGGGCGCGTGTATTTCAGGGGTGCGCGGGAAGTTCCACACGCGAATAGCCTGGGCGCGTGTATTTCAGGGGTGCGTGGGAAGTTCCACACGCGAATAGCCTGGGCGCGTGTATTTCAGGGGTGCGCGGGAAGTTCCACACGCGAATAGCCTGGGCGCGTGTATTTCAGGGGTGCGCGGGAAGTTTTACACGCGAATAGCCTGGGCGCGTGTATTTCAGGGGTGCGCGGGAAGTTCCACACGCGAATAGCCTGGGCGCGTGTATTTCAGGGGTGCGCGGGAAGTTCCACACGCGAATAGCCTGGGCGCGTGTATTTCAGGGGTGCGCGGGAAGTTCCACACGCGAATAGCCTGGGCGCGTGTATTTCAGGGGTGCGCGGGAAGTTCCACACGCGAATAGCCTGGGCGCGTGTATTTCAGGGGTGCGCGGGAAGTTCCACACGCGAATAGCCTGGGCGCGTGTATTTCAGGGGTGCGCGGGAAGTTTTACACGCGAATAGCCTGGGCGCGTGTATTTCAGGGGTGCGCGGGAAGTTTTACACGCGAATAGCCTGGGCGCGTGTATTTCAGGGGTGCGCGGGAAGTTCCACACGCGAATAGCCTGGGCGCGTGTATTTCAGGGGTGCGCGGGAAGTTTTACACGCGAATAGCCTGGGCGCGTGTATTTCAGGGGTGCGCGGGAAGTTCCACACGCGAATAGCCTGGGCGCGTGTATTTCAGGGGTGCGCAGGAAGTTTTACACGCGAATAGCCTGGGCGGGTGTATTTCAGGGGTGCGCGGGAAGTTCCACACGCGAATAGCCTGGGCGCGTGTATTTCAGGGGTGCGCGGGAAGTTTTACACGCGATTTCTGCACGGTACGTGTATTTCAGGGGTGCCGGGGAGTCCCACATGTGATTTGACAGTGTGGGTCCTCCCAGGTGTACCCTGTACACCCTCCACGGCCCCTGCAGGCAGCCCACACCACAGGGGACTACCCTGCATCCCTGGTCATGTCCCGCAGGCAGCCCACCCAACATGGGCATGCCCCCCAGCAAAGGCACATGTCTCCTTGAACTAATGAACACCAACTCATGTCCCCTTGCACCCCCACCCCCCAGAACTGTGGGGCACCTGCCAGCAGGCCCCCACCCATGTCCAACTCATGTCCCCCACCACCCCCACACCCCAGCAGTGCAGGTGCAGCCTCCACCAGGCCCCCACTCATGTCACCCACCACCCCCACCCCCCAGCCACCAGGGGCACCCTCCACCAGGCCCCCACTCATGTCTCCCACCACCCCCACCCCCCAGCAGTGCAGGGTCACCCTCCACCAGGCCCCCACTCATGTCTCCCACCACCCCCACACCCCAGCAGTGCAGGGGCACCCTCCACCAGGCCCCCACTCATGTCACCCACCACCCCCACCCCCCAGCCACCAGGGTCACCCTCCACCAGGCCCCCACCCATGTCTCCCACCACCCCCACCCCCCAGCCACCAGGGTCACCCTCCACCAGGCCCCCACTCATGTCACCCACCACCCCCACTCCCCAGCCACCAGGGTCACCCTCCACCAGGCCCCCACTCATGTCTCCCACCACCCCCACACCCCAGCAGTGCAGGGGCACCCTCCACCAGGCCCCCACTCATGTCTCCCACCACCCCCACACCCCAGCAGTGCAGGGGCAGCCTCCACCAGGCCCCCACTCATGTCTCCCACCACCCCCACACCCCAGCAGTGCAGGGGCAGCCTCCACCAGGCCCCCACTCATGTCACCCACCACCCCCACCCCCCAGCCACCAGGGTCACCCTCCACCAGGCCCCCACTCATGTCACCCACCACCCCCACCCCCCAGCCACCAGGGTCACCCTCCACCAGGCCCCCACTCATGTCTCCCACCACCCCCACACCCCAGCAGTGCAGGGGCACCCTCCACCAGGCCCCCACTCATGTCTACCACCACCCCCACCCCCCCAGCCACCAGGGGCACCCTCCACCAGGCCCCCACCCATGTCTCCCATCACCCCCACCCCCCAGCCACCAGGGTCACCCTCCACCAGGCCCCCACTCATGCCACCCACCACCCCCACCCCCCAGCCACCAGGGGCACCCTCCACCAGGCCCCCACCCATGTCTCCCACCACCCCCACACCCCAGCCACCAGGGGCACCCTCCACCAGGCCCCCACTCATGTCTCCCACCACCCCCACACCCCAGCAGTGCAGGGGCACCCTCCACCAGGCCCCCACTCATGTCTCCCACCACCCCCACACCACAGCAGTGCAGGGTCACCCTCCACCAGGCCCCCACTCATGTCTCCCACCACCCCCACACCCCAGCAGTGCAGGGGCAGCCTCCACCAGGCCCCCACTCATGTCACCCACCACCGCCATCCCCCAGCCACCAGGGGCACCCTCCACCAGGCCCCCACTCATGTCTCCCACCACCCCCACCCCCCAGCAGTGCAGGGTCACCCTCCACCAGGCCCCCACTCATGTCTCCCACCACCCCCACACCACAGCACTGTGGGGCACCTGCCAGCAGGCCCCCACCCATGTCTCCCACCACCCCCACACCCCTGCCACCAGGGGCACCCTCCACCAGGCCCCCACTCATGTCTCCCACCACCCCCACACCCCAGCAGTGCAGGGGAACCCTCCACCAGGCCCCCACTCATGTCTCCCACCACCCCCACCCCCCAGCAGTGCAGGGTCACCCTCCACCAGGCCCCCACTCATGTCTCCCACCACCCCCACCCCCCAGCACTGTGGGGCACCTGCCAGCAGGCCCCTACCCATGTCTCCCACCACCCCCACCCCCCAGCACTGTGGGCCACCTGCCAGCAGGCCCCCACCCATGTCTCCCACCACCCCCACCCCCCAGCACTGTGGGGCACCTGCCAGCAGGCCTCCACCCATGTCCAACTCATGTCCCCCACCACCCCCACACCCCAGCAGTGCAGGGGCAGCCTCCACCAGGCCCCCACTCATGTCACCCACCACCCCCACCCCCCAGCCACCAGGGGCACCCTCCACCAGGCCCCCACTCATGTCTCCCACAACCCCCACCCCCCAGCAGTGCAGGGTCACCCTCCACCAGGCCCCCACTCATGTCTCCCACCACCCCCACACCCCAGCAGTGCAGGGGCACCCTCCACCAGGCCCCCACTCATGTCACCCACCACCCCCACCCCCCAGCCACCAGGGTCACCCTCCACCAGGCCCCCACCCATGTCTCCCACCACCCCCACCCCCCAGCCACCAGGGTCACCCTCCACCAGGCCCCCACTCATGTCACCCACCACCCCCACCCCCCAGCCACCAGGGTCACCCTCCACCAGGCCCCCACTCATGTCTCCCACCACCCCCACACCCCAGCAGTGCAGGGGCACCCTCCACCAGGCCCCCACTCATGTCTCCCACCACCCACACACCCCAGCAGTGCAGGGTCACCCTCCACCAGGCCCCCTCTCATGTCTCCCACCACCCCCACACCCCAGCAGTGCAGGGGCACCCTCCACCAGGCACCCACACATGTCCCCCTGCCCCCAGGTCCTGACGATACTCAATCATGGCAGTAATGGGCAGCATACCCAGCACAAACACCCAGGCAAGGATTGCATCCACCCACATAGTGAATGCAATTACATGATACAACCCCAATGGCAAGTCTGTAAATGAACACATGTCCGTCACACACACATACACAATGGGTGCAAGTGAATGTCAAAACCCATATCATGACATGTATGAAACCAATGAGAAAATACCACAAGTGAAAGTTAAAAAAACATGTATTAAAGATGAAAAATAAGTAAAAAAATCAAACATACAACAATGGGGATAACAAAATAAATGGTCCATGTCCGAGAACAAATGTAAAAATAAAAAAAACAAAGTAATCCAAAAACAAATGTTGTCCAAAGCAAAATCATGTGGAAGTAAAATAATGAAAAACCATTTCCTCATGGTGAACACAATAATTAATAAAAAAAATGTTTCTTCAAAAAGCAAACTATATACACGAAAATTCCAGGGTCCATGAGCCCAACACCATAAATGAAACCTACTACTACCTAATGAAAATAATATATACAAAAAAGTGGCCATTGTCCGAGCGGTCCAAAAAAACAAAAATTAATAAAGGAAACCTAACACTAACTAACTAAATAACTATATACAAAGTCAGCGGGCAAGTCCTGCGGCTCACTCGGTGATGTTGCTGGCCAGGGCATCATCGAACTCCATGTCGATGTCCTGGAGGCGGGACTCTGTCCTGGCCCCGAGGTCTCGCAGGGATAACCCCATGTCCAGCTCAAACTCCCTGCGAGCTTCCTCGAGGCACTCAGCCCGCCTCAACGCCCGACGCATGGAGAACTCCGCCCTGACCATGGTGAGCCGCTCCTCTTCCGCCCGCTGCCGCACCGCACCTATCCGCTGGAACAACTGCTCCCACACGGAAGACACTACCATCCCAGGGTTGCCCTGCCCTCCGGCCGATGCCTGCCCCTCTGATCTTGAAGGCCCCGAGCCATGATGCCTCCCACGTCGAGCCTGCTGCTGCCTCCGAAGCCACTGCCTCTGCCAGCACGACGGCATCCAGGCTGATGGAAACCACCGACGCCGTCGTGCACGTGCCCTGCCTGATGATGCTGTCACATCTTCCATCTGCTGGGGTCCAGTTGCTGTGTTGTCCACCCCTGCTGGACCTCCGACTCCCAACTGTGGCAGGGATGGGATCCCCACCGAGCTGGCTGCATTGGTCGGGGCAGGTCCACAGGGGGCCCTGGTGGCATCTGGGCCGGAAGACGGCAAGGAGAACGACTGGTGTATAGCCTGCACAGAGGATGAGAGGGCCGCCAGATTGGACAACACATGCAGAAAACCCCCGAACATGGCCGATCCCAATTGGGCCACGTCGGCACGGTGCACTTCGTGATGACGTGCGTCCTCCTCCCGGGAAGCACGCACGGCATCACGAATCACAGCCGTGCGCATCGCGACCCCAATCAGGACCTTCTCCACACGGCCAGGGGTTCCCACGTCCGCAGGTGGAGGGGAGTCAGGTGACATGGACATCCCCTCTACCTGCGGACGGGCCTGGGACGGGGCATCCCTGCTGGTGCATGGTGGTGCACTCACAGGGTCAGGGACAGCGACATGCACAGGCCCCTCCCCGGTGACCTGTGCTGCCTCCTGCCCCTGGCCCTGGACTGCACCACTTGCACCAGCAGGGATGCCCCCACCAGGCCCCATTTGTGCCCCAGTGGCGGCCTCCTCCTCCTCTGTGCAAACCACCAACCTGGATGGCTCCTCACCGTCTCCCACCGTAGCAGGCCCCTGTGGGGGCTCACCCACCCCTTCCGCTGCAGCCGTGGGGGCATCCCCGCCGCCTTGCTCCACAGCGCCGTCTCCGCCCTCTTCTTCACTAGCCGCTGCGTAGAGGGAGACAAAGAACACAAGCATCAGGGCACTGTACAATGGTCCCCTAGACAGGAAGCAATAGCAGATGAGCACCACTGTCAAAGTACACTTCCATCATGTCCCTCCACAACACATGGGTCAGTCCAGGCAAAACACACACAGTAACAGGCATGGTGTATGCCATGGACATTTCCATGCATGTCCAATGGACTCTTGAAACATTCAATGATATGTAACTCACATGCATCATGGCTCATGCCTATCACATGCACACACTTCACCTCAGTCACATCCATCTGGCCCCAAACACACCAAACACAGCGGATACAAGGGTAATTTGGCTGCTTCACTGAATCTGTGCATTGTCACACACATGTGTCATGCATCCATGGCATGCACAAGTCACAGACACGCAGGTCAGGCACACAGACATGGCTACCATATATGTACCTGGCATCAGCACCCATCCCTCACCCCCACCCATGTCCAGGTACAGAGACTGGCATGCTCTCATGTTCAAAATCTGCATAGGGCTCCCCATGCGGCATTTAAACACATGCAACAACCATGTGGGTCACACATCACTGGTCGCACATGCATTACCATGATGTCCCTGCACAGATACATGCATACATGGCCTATGGCACACATACAGGCAAGTATCATAGAACCAGCACACCGCAACATGCCCTGTCTCACACAGTAATGCTTGGACACTTACCGCTCAACTCCAGACGGGCCTCCCTCTCAAGGATCTGGGCGTGGAGCGCTGGGCGTACGCGTTCCAGGACCCTCATCTGGATGGAACTCATGCGGCCCCGGCCCCCCTCCACGAGGCGCCGGGCCTTCACAAGGGTCCTGGACCTCAAGTCCTCCCAGCGCTTCTTGATCTTCAGGACGTTGCGGGTTGCCACCCCCTCCGCGTTGATGGCAACCACACAGTCGGCCCAGATCCTCTCCCGTCCTTCCTTGCTGGCGCGGGACGATCCAAAGAGGGCATCATACTGCCCCAGGACATGCTCCACCAGGACACCAACTTCAGTGTCAGTGAAGCTGGTGCCCCTCTGCCCCTCTGGCCTGGGGTTGCCACTGGTGCCAGATGTGGAAGTGCCCGACATGGCAACCCCAGAGGCAGGTGTGGGTGGGCAACTGGGTCCTGGGGCTGGGCTGTGGAGCGATGTAATCCCAGTCGGGAGTCTTCAGTTCCAGCAGGGGTGGACACAGCAACTGGACTCCTGCAGATGGCTGATGTGCAGGCCCCAAATGGCAGGGCACGGTGGCAGCAGGCAGGCAGGCAGGCAGGCAGCAGCAGATGGCACGTGGGAGGCTGCTCGGGGCACTGGGGGGCAGTAACTCGGCCTTCTGGGCAGGAGCGTGGTCTTCCGTGTGTTTTCGCGTGGCCAGCTTCATACGGAGTGATTTGGCACGTGAAAATCCTGCACGTCAGCGTGAAATCCGAGGAAAGGCCCTTAGCGCGTAAGCGCGTCAGCAAGCATACGCGATTCTATTGGACCAGAGTCCCTCAGCGCGTAAGCGCGTCTGTGACGTGACCCGCACGGGTGTTCCCCACTCAGCATGTGATGACGGGGCACACGTGGAAATACTGCACGTCAGAGTGTCATCGCGTGTAATTGGACAAAAGTGCGCGTACACGCGATTGGCCTATGTACGTGTATTTCATGGGTGCGCGGGCACTTACACACGCAAGTACGTCAGCGAACCTGTATCCCGTGGTGCGTGTGAATTTCCACATGCTATTGGACTGGGAACTGGATTCCAGGGGTGCGCGGGTCACACGCTCGCCTAGAACACGCGCAAAGCATAAATTTGCGCACTTTAACAATAACAAGCTCAGACGCCAGGATGAACATACCGTTCCTAGCAGCAGTGGCAGTGGGCTACCAAAGGAGGAGGAGGAGGATAGTCAGGGCCAGAATATTCACACCCAGAACCAGCCTTTTTGGGATGCCTGATGACCAGGTGTATGGGAGGTACAGGTTTCCACCACACATTATACTGGACCTGGTGAGTGAGCGGGAGGATGACCTCACATCACCCACCCTGTGCTCCCAAGCACTCAGCCCCCTGGAAAAGGTCCTCAATGTACTGCACTTCTTAGCCACTGGATCATTTCAGCGGACAAGTGCCATAGTGGGTGGGGTGTCACAGGCCACCCAGTCACTCTGCCTACACCAGGTCTTGAACATCATCACTGCACGCCCATCAGTCCGCAGGCACATATACCTGCCCAGAACACCTGCAGAAAGGCATGCTGCCGCCCTGGATTTTTACGGTGTGGCACGATTCCCCAAAGTGCTAGGTGCCATCGACTGCACCCATGTGGCTCTACGTCCCCCCAGGGCATCTGAGCACATCTATAGGAACCGCAAGCACTGGCATTCCATCAACGTGCAGGTAGCATGTAATGCCAAGGGAATCATCACCTCAGTATATGCCAACTATCCCGGCTCCACCCACGACAGCTTCATTTACCGAATGTCCACCCTAAGCCGGGACCTAGAAGCTGGGCGGCATGGCGATACATGGCTGCTTGGTGAGTATGTATGCCACTGCACATGCATGCATGTTGGATACTGAGCAAGGTCACAACCCCACCAATGATACCAATCACCACCTCCACAGGGGACAGTGCCTACCCTCTCAGCCCCCACATGATGACGCCAATTCGGAACCCCACCACGCCACCCGAGGTAAGATATAACACAGCCCACATTACGACCCGGGGCATAGTGGAGCGCACATTCGGAGTGCTAAAGTCACGCTTCCGCTCCCTTGACCGTTCTGGCGGCCAGCTGTTATACGCTCCCCCAGTAGTGTGCAGGATCATAGTGGCAGCATGTGTCCTGCACAACATTGCAACACGCCGGGGCCTGGCCGTGGACATGGTGGTGGCCCCACATCCCCAACCACATGCACAGCCGCTGCGCATGGGAGGGGAAAGGGCACGGGGGAGGCAGCCCGTACACAGCTAGTGGCTAATTACTTCACATAGAAATCACACCCCTGTGGAGTGCACACTGCCCTGGCACATTCCATCTGACAATCAATGATGACTCAACCTGACACTGATCCTGAATGTCTGGAGAATGAACCGTGAATACCATATCACCTGGAAGTGTCACAATGTGTGCATCCCTACCCACACAGACACCACCAATGCAGTTTTGTGAAGTTACACATTCAAGCAGCTAAAATGAATACCCACTTGCAAAATGCAACAAGAGGACATTGCCATGTCAGCCAACCCAACCCCAGCACCGCCACACGACACACCGTGCCATGTCATGCTAATTGCAGGTAAACAAAGTAATCCCCACAACATGACACTAGTCTCACTATGTACAGTGTCCCTATTAGAAACCTGCAACACCTGAAATGCTCACAGCAATGCCGGACCAACAACATACTTGAGCACGTACTACCATTAACATGACATCACAAATGTTACATATTAGTAGTCTCACCACCTGGAAATGCCTGCACTCCCACCACTACCAACTGTGCAGTGTTGGTGCCATGTAGAGTTGTAGGTGCACTGCTGCCAAGATGGACCCCATCTCCAGACTAGAGGTCCTTGTGTAGACATGAGGAAGGGACCTGCAAATTGGGAGGTAGACACAGAAGAAGAGTTACACATCAATGCAACATGCAGTGTACAACACAACAGCAATATGCACTAGGAATGTATACACAGTATTGACTACAGACTGCCCACACAGCTCATGGGAGTCCAACGTCACTGTGTAATTCACTGTCACTTGGGCACACCCTTTGCAAGCCCATGGAAACGGGAAGCAGGAGGGGTGTGTGTGACTCAAACCCAAGCATCTGAACCAAATACATTACAAGCCTGCATGTGCCCAGCCACAATGCAGCGTATGCCCACAGGAACCACGGAAGCCAACAAATCGTCCCAAAAAAATTGGGAATAAAAGAAATCAAAATAAAAATAAAAATAAGAAACAATCAAAAATGGCCATTGATGGGCCCGGGGGGGTTGGGGAGGCCACCCAGGAGGTCCGAGGACAGGATGCACACCAGAACCCACCTGCGTGGATCCTGGGAAGACAAAACACCTCCATGGGCTCATGGCCCACACGGCTACCCTATTGTGGGAGTATCACTGCTGTCGCTATTATCACCCTGTGCAGCTTCATCCGGAGGTGGTTGCACTATGGGAGGCAGCCCACGCAAGGCCCTAGTCTGCTCCTCCATGGCTGCAAGCATGCGAGTGTGGTAGGTCTGGTTCTGGAGGATGAGTGTGCGGAGGTCCCCATGCAACAACTCACGGGATGCCCGGACCTCCGCCCTCGTTGCCTGCATCTCAGCTGAGAGCGTACGGGTGAGACGCTCCAGCTGCTGTTCTATCCTTTGGTGTGTTGAAGCCTCAAGCTCAACAAGAGTCGTCCTGAGGTGAAGGAGCTCCTGCCTCAGGGCTTCCCTGTGGCCCTGGGACTCAATGGAGATGGCCTCCTGCAGAGTCGCCAGTGCCGCCCGCCTGTCCCTGTTGGACCCCAACATGTCCTCCCTGTGTGACTGGCAGATGGAGTCGGTTGCCTGCTCTAGTCGCTCCATCAGCCTTTCTGGGGGGACAATGGAAGTGGCCACCCTATCCATGGCCTGAGCCATCATCTCGGATGATGCAGCCTGTTGGGTTGCCATACCGTAAATGGATTGCTCCCATGCGGTATTGCCGGGTGGCGTACGGCCACCACGTCGGCGGGCACCACACCTGTCTGGGGCAAGGCGAACTGCGCCTTGCTGTGCCGGCACTGCCTGAGGCTGCAGGACTGCATTCCCCCTCTGATCTGCTGGCCCAGGAACAGGATCAGATGTCGCGGAGTGTGACCCTGCATCCGTAACCACCGAAGGCGTAGCTGCCAACACTGACATCCCCATGGAGGGTTCTGACCCTGGTGCAGGTGGGTGAGACAGAACAGAATCCCTCCCTGGAACACTCACCTGCGGCGGCACGTAGGTCTCATCCGAATCAACACCTGAGTACAGCTCGGGGGAGGTGCAGCCAGAGACACCCCTTGAGAGCACGACCTGCAGCACTTGTGGGTTCTCCCCCACCACCACACCACGTCCCTCACTGGTGGTTGGTCGGCCCTCGGACCCCTCCTGGGTCTGCACCATCTCCACAACCCCAGCAGTATCAGGTGCGTCTTCCCCTGCAAAGACATGAAAACAAAGAAATGGAAACAGGCATTAGCACCATGGCACACAATGAGGGCTGAGAAGCAAGAGAACCAGTACTTGATTGACACATGTCCCACATGACTAAAACCCTCCCATGCATGCACCCTCACTGCGTATGAAGTGCAGGCAAATGGCACACACTGATGACACCAAGATGGAAGATGAACACATTTTCTGCATGCTGCCTGGCAGTGGCATCACACATTGGCCTGTGATTGCCAGGTGATACACACATGCCATCACACAGATGGCATGTACCATTGCTATTGAGTGAAGATGGAGAGGAGGGCAGCACCTATTCATTCAGTCCAGTTCCCGCATGTAATCGCTTTTCTAATTCTAACAGGTCAGATTTTTCACCTGGAGCTGCCAGTCTGAAATGGTCCAATTGCACAGGGACATGTGTGTACAAATGATATCCAGGTAACAAAGTCACTCCACTTTACCATAGCCATGTCAGACATGTGACTAGTGGACAGCAACATGCCTAGTGAAAGTGGTGGAATGCAAACAAACTGACTGAATGAACAGTGAAAAATAAGCAACTATGTTGTGGCAAGGTGACACTTCAAGGGCAACTGGCGTGCAGTTGGGCTAGATGTCTACTGTTGGCAGAAGGGATACTGCTATGGCCAAATGCAGCTGCGCAGGAAGTATTGCATGAAGCACATGGCTGACCCATACGACTCAGGCGCACACACTCTCACCTGGCACACAAACAGAAGCCCTCACACACACACCATGCACATGGATGACACACACATGCATGTGCACTCACCGGACAATGCCTCGTAATCAGCCAGATCTCCCACGCCTTGGATCTGTTCCTCCGTGACGTAGGTCCCAGCGACTGACTCATGTAGAGTGAGTTCCATGTCTACTACTGGAGACCCACCTCCAGTCACTAGAGTTGCGGCATGACTTGAGGCCAGCTTACTCTTTGCCCTGCGCTTTAGGTCATTCCAGCGCTTATAGCAATCATTGGCTGTGCGCCTCACGATTCCAAGGGCACTTACGATGTCCGCAACGGTCTGCCAGTGTGCCTGGCGTTGTGCAGGTGTGGTCTTGGATCCTGCAACAATGACCATCTCGTTGTCATGTCCGGACACATACTCGACAAGTGCATTCAGTTCGTCATCCGTGAAGCTGGGCCGGACTGTGTAGCCGTGTATGGGGCATCAGCCTGTGCCGGACGAGCACTCTTCCTCTTCCGCTTGGAAGGTGGTGGTGATCCTGAGTGTCCTGCGCCGCTCTGGACACTAGGGGCAGGAGCCCTGGTGGGCTCTGTATCAGGAGTGTGGGATTGCACACTCAGCATGGGAGTTGGTGCAGGCATTGGCTCTAGTGTGATAATGTCAGGGGGAATGAGCAGCATGGACTAGGACCGACACTGTCCTGGCTGGGTGTTGTGAGGGCTGGGGTGGATGGAGCCGCAGCTGCCCCTGCAGCCTCTCCGCCCTGCCTCCTTGGTGCAGCAGATGACCTTGCTGGCCCAGATGCACGTGGCATGGGGACATCAACGTGCACCAGCGCACGTGTCATAGGCCTGCTGACCTGGAAGTCAGCCATGGAGTCAGCCAGATCTGGTGCCACAATGGGCTGGTCCAACAAGGGCTGAGCATGGATGGTGTCAGCCACATCAGCCTCAACGGGGGGGGGGGGGATTATGGGTGCCCTTGACTGGTCCTCCACACATGGGGGGACAGGCTCACCCTGCAAGTAACGACCACGTCCCCTACCGGATCCACCACGGCCACCACTTGTGGCTCTTCCACCTTTGCCACCCTTACGGAATCCTCGCCTCCCAGCCATGGCACTGATGTAAATGTGCGTATGGGAGTGGCTGTAAACTATTGTCCTGGGCAATTGGGGGTCAAAGGGGTTGGGTACCAGATGGTAATTGTACCCTAGTGCTCTTGCAAGGCTGATTGTAACCCCTGGGGAAAGATGACGGGTCACGCTACGCACAGGAGCCCCAAAAAAGGGAGATGACGTGCACGCAACCCCTCCTAGACCACGTGTGCAGAAAGAAAAACCTGCACTACGCTGTGGCACCCAGTAACACAAGAATGAACGTATGCGTGTCACACGCAGCCTAGAATGACCTCTGAAGGGGTAGGCTACACACGGGGCAAGCACAGATGTTAGATACGTGCGTGACTCACCGTCTGCCTGGTAAACTAGCGTGTAAAAGGAGCACGTTTGGTTGGCAACACCCCCGCCAAAAGAAGATTTGTACGCTGTCTGAGGAGACAGGACAACAGTAGAAGGGAACACTGTTTGAGGGAACAGGCCTAGGTAAACCAGTAAAAGCGAAAAAAGAGAAAAAGCTGTCAGAGGTAACAGGGAATACGAATTTGAAACGCCGTGAAGTAAATCGCGTGTGAAACGACAAGAAGTACAGAATTCACCCACTCGCTCTCCACGAAAAGCACGTACAAGGAAAACGTGTTCTACACATACCTTTTATACAGGGCCACACGTCCAGCGTCACTTACGCGGCGTGTACGCGCTAGGGCCATTTCAACCAATTACACGCTTTGTCACTTCTGCGTGTAGGGACATTTCCACCAATTACACGCTTTGTCACTTCTGCGTGTAGGGCCATTTCCACCAATTACACGCTTTGTCACTTCTGCGTGTAGGGCCATTTCCACCAATTACACGCTTTGTCACTTCTGCGTGTAGGGCCATTTCCACCAATCACACGCAATTAAACTCTGACGTGCAGTCTTTCCACGTGTGCTCTGTCATCACGTGCTGTGTGGGAAACACCTGTGCGGGTCACGTCACAGACGCGCTTACGCGCTGAGGGCCTTTCCTCGGTTTTCACGCTGACGTGCAGGATTTTCACGTGCAAAATCACTCCGTACCAAGCTGGCCACGCCTACGCACACGGAATACCACGCTCCTGCCCGGAAGGCCGAACTACTGCCCCCCAGAGCCCCGAGCACGCTCCCACCTGCTGCTGCCTGACTGCCTGCTGCCCCTGCACTGCTGGGGGGTGGGGGTGGTGGGAGACATGGGTGGGGGCCTGGTGGAGGGTGCCCCTGGTGGCGGGGGGGTGGGTGTGATAGGGGACATGGGTGGTGCCTGGTGGAGGGTGCCCCTGGTGGCGGGGGTGTGGGGGTGATAGGGGACATGGGTGGGGGCCTGGTGGAGGGTGCCCCTGGATGCTGGGGGGTGGGGGTGTTGGGAGACATGGGTGGGGGCCTGGTGGAGGGTGCCCCTGGTGGCTGGGCGGTGGGGGTGATAGGGGACATGGGTGGGGGCCTGGTGGAGGGTGCCCCTGGATGCTGGGGGGTGGGGGTGTTGGGAGACATGGGTGGGGGCCTGGTGGAGGGTGCCCCTGGTGGCGGGGGGGTGGGTGTGATAGGGGACATGGGTGGGGGCCTGGTGGAGGGTGCCCCTGGTGGCGGGGGGGTGGGTGTGATAGGGGACATGGGTGGGGGCCTGGTGGAGGGTGCCCCTGGTGGCGGGGGGTGGGTGTGATAGGGGACATGGGTGGGGGCCTGGTGGAGGGTGCCCCTGGTGGCTGGGGGGTGGGGGTGATAGGGGACATGGGTGGGGGCCTGGTTGAGGGTGCCCCTGGATGCTGGGGGGTGGGGGTGTTGGGAGACATGGGT
Source organism: Ambystoma mexicanum (assembly GCF_040938575.1). Taxonomy (NCBI): domain Eukaryota; kingdom Metazoa; phylum Chordata; class Amphibia; order Caudata; family Ambystomatidae; genus Ambystoma; species Ambystoma mexicanum. The sequence goes on along the minus strand of NC_090926.1, from coordinate 697,576,436 downwards.
GGGGGCCTCGTGGAGGGTGCCCCGGGTGGCGGGGGGGTGGGTGTGATAGGGGACATGGGTGGGGGCCTGGTGGAGGGTGCCCCTGGTGGCGGGGGGGTGGGGGTGATAGGGGACATGGGTGGGGGCCTGGTGGATGGTGCCCCTGCACTGCTGGGGGGTGGGTGTGATAGGGGACATGGGAGGGGGCCTGGTGGAGGGTGCCCCTGGTGGCGGGGGGGTGGGTGTGATAGGGGACATGGGTGGGGGCCTGGTGGAGGGTGCCCCTGCACTGCTGGGGGATGGGGGTGATAGGGGACATGGGTGGGGGCCTGGTGGAGGGTGCCCCTGGTGGTGGGGGGTGGGGGTGATAGGGGACATGAGTGGGGGCCTGGTGGAGGGTGCCCCTGGTGGCTGGGGGGTGGGGGTGGTGGGAGACATGAGTGGGGGCCTGGTTGAGGGTGCCCCTGCACTGCTGGGGGGTGGGGGTGATAGGGGACATGGGTGGGGGCCTGGTGGAGGGTGCCCCTGGATGATGGGGGGTGGGGGTGTTGGGAGACATGAGTGGGGGCCTGGTGGAGGGTGCCCCTGCACTGCTGGGGGGTGGGGGTGATAGGGGACATGGGAGGGGGCCTGGTGGAGGGTGCCCCTGGTGGCTGGGGGGTGGGGGTGATAGGGGACATGGGTGGGGGCCTGGTGGAGGGTGCCCCTGGTGGCGGGGGGGTGGGGGTGGTGGAGACATGAGTGGGGGCCTGGTGGAGGCTGCCCCTGCACTGCTGGGGGGTGGGGGTGATAGGGGACATGGGTGGGGGCCTGGTGGAGGGTGCCCCTGGATGCTGGGGGGTGGGGGTGTTGGGAGACATGGGTGGGGGCCTGGTGGAGGGTGCCCCTGGTGGCGGGGGGGTGGGTGTGATAGGGGACATGGGTGGGGGCCTGGTGGAGGGTGCCCCTGGATGCTGGGGGGTGGGGGTGTTGGGAGACATGGGTGGGGGCCTGGTGGAGGGTGCCCCTGGATGCTGGGGGGTGGGGGTGTTGGGAGACATGGGTGGGGGCCTGGTGGAGGGTGCCCCTGGTGGCTGGGGGGTGGGGGTGATAGGGGACATGGGTGGGGGCCTGGTGGAGGGTGCCCCTGCACTGCTGGGGGTTGGGGGTGATAGGGGACATGGGTGGGGGCCTGGTGGAGGGTGCCCCTGGTGGCGGGGGGGTGGGGGTGATAGGGGACATGAGTGGGGGCCTGGTGGAGGGTGCCCCTGGTGGCTGGGGGGTGGGGGTGGTGGGAGACATGAGTGGGGGCCTAGTGGAGGGTGCCCCTGCACTGCTGGGGGGTGGGGGTGATAGGGGACATGGGTGGGGGCCTGGTGGAGGGTCCCCCTGCACTGCTGAGGGGTGGGGGTGCAGGGGGACATGAGCAGGTGTGCAGGGTAGTCCCCTGTTTTGTGGGCTGCCTGCAGGGGCCGTGGAGGGTGTACATGGAACACCTGTGAGGACCCACCCAGCCTAATTGCGTGTGATAATTCCCGCACACCCCTGTAATACACGTACCTGGCCAAATCGCGTGTGATAATTCCCGCGCACCCCTGTAATACACGTACCTGGCCAAATCGCATGTGAGAATTCCCGCGCACCCCTGTAATTCACGTACCCAGCCGAATCGCGTGTAGAACTTCCCGCACACCCCTGTAATACACGTACCCTGGCCAATCGCGTGTAGAACTTCCCACGCACCCCTGTAATGCACGTAGCAAGCCAAATCGCGTGTGATAATTCCTGCGCACCCCTGTAATTCACGTACCCTGGCCAATCGCGTGTAGAACTTCCCACGCACCCCTGTAATACACGTACCAGGCCAAATCGCGTGTGATTATTCCCGCGCACCCCTGTAATACACGTACCCTGGCCAATCGCATGTAGAACTTCCCACGCACCCCTGTAATACACGTACCAGGCCAAATCGCGTGTGATAATTCCCGCGCACCCCTGTAATACACGTACCTGGCCAAATCGCATGTGAGAATTACCGCGCACCCCTGTAATACACGTACCCAGCCGAATCGCGTGTAGAACTTCCCGCACACCCCTGTAATACACGTACCCTGGCCAACCGCGTGTAGTACTTCCCGCGTACCCCTGTAGTACACGTACCCTGGCTAATCGCATGTATGACTTCACGTGTACCCCTGATATGCACGTTACCCGCTTTGCGTTCCTTGTTTGGCAGCCCTGTAGACTGGTCCAGGGTTAGCGCAGCCCTTTGCAATGATTTAGCGATTTTGATGGCTTTTCCTTGCGCGAGGGCGTTCTCGGGGGCGTTACTGGCGCTGCTGCAGGGTCGCTGCGATACTCTGCGCCACGGCTGGTTTGGGAGCCTGGAATCCATGAATACGCTGTGCGCGGAAATCGGTTTTAGCGCACGTGCCTGGCGCAGACAATCGCACGCGGACACTCTGCGCCAGCCGCTTGCGACACTTTTCTGCGAAATTCTATGAATTACCCTGTCAGTTACTAACTGACAATGCATTCATCATTCTCTTGTCACAGTGGCCTTTCAGATATGCTTAAAAATATCAAAAAAGAAACCTCTGATTTTGACATTTATTTTGACTTCTTTTTTATATTTGGAAAACTTGCATTTGTCCTTGGGAAACACAGAGGTGTATATTAGGCTTTTAGGCATGTATCAAAGTGAAAGAATACTGTGGTTGGGAAATGTCTGTTTTCAAACAAGCTAACACTTGCACAGAAAACAGATTAGGTGAACCAAAGTTCAAAGGGTAGCATAGGTTCCCAGTATGGAAAAGCTATGAGATATATGTTGTCCATGTAACAGAAATGGGCCATTTAACCTATGTCTTTTATATTTGGAAAACTTGCATTTGTCCTTGGGAAACACAGAGGTGTATATTAGGCTTTTAGGCATGTATCAAAGTGAATGAATACTGTGGTTGGGAAATGTCTGTTTTCAAACAAGCTAACACTTGCACAGAAAACAGATTAGGTGAACCAAAGTTCAAAGGGTAGCATAGGTTCCCAGTATGGAAAAGCTATGAGATATATGTTGTCCATGTAACAGAAATGGGCCATTTAACCTATGTGTTGCTAACAATGACAATCTAACAATATGGGTGTTCTGTTTATACTTATACTGGACCCCTTATTTAATTTGCTATCAACATTAGGTCCATCATTTTCTTGTAGAATACTAAAACACAATTTGCACAGATTATTAGATTTCCCTTTCATATGACAGCATACATACAGAAGCTCATTTGATTTAGCTAATTGTGTTTTAAGTTAAGCATTTAGATGTGTTAAACCAAAATCAGTGAAATAATGGTAAGGGGTATGTGTTGAAAGCTGGCATGTGACATGATACATATGTTTGAATGTAGGAATAATGTTGTATTATTGTTGAGGTTTCCGGTCTCACTCCCACTTTTGCAGGCCATCGAAGTGGTATATCCAGTCACTTGTTGTTGTATAAGGTGACCATGAGTTCTATTTATTTAGTTTCAAGTTGTTATTCGAAATCTAGAAGTTTATCTCATTAAGGCTTCCAGTCAGGGAGGTGTTTCAATCAACATCCACTGTCATCTTGAAATGATGTGTGCGTATCTGCATAGTTGCAATATTTAATCCAATGTTTTTTATTTAGTTTCCTGACAGTGGCCATGTTTATGATGAAAATAAGTGGTGAGAGACTTTATCCTTTTGTAACAACCCATTTAAACGTTCCTGTTCTTGAGTTGAAAGGAGGCAGATATTTTATTTTGTTTCAATCTGTGAGGAAGGATTTTTTCCATTGTAGTGAGGTGCTGGAAATCCCTGATTCTTGAAGTCTCTACATGAACGTTGTGTAGCTGATAGTCTTAAAAGTTGCCTACATGTCCAGTAGAATGAGGGATGAAAATACGTTATTGCAAAGGTTACGTTTCAGATCATCCCAGATTAATAAAAGAGCCTAGCCTGTTCCTCTCATTGGTCTAGATTCTTCCTTGGATTGGTCCATTACTCTGTTTGATTACATATGTTAGAGAATCTCTTAATATGTGTAACTCTCCAGGATTTGGGCTCAGTATGGCAAATATGATATAGGACTGAGGGTATTTGAGTCATAGGTGGTCATTACAAATTGGGCGGTAAGGGATACCAGGCACCGGTAAGGAGATGGTGCCGGTAATCCCTTACTGCCCAATTCCGAGGTCCCTTAGCGGGAGCCTCAAAGAACGTGTGGTCTGACCACACATCCTTTACGGGTCCCGCTAAGGGACCAGGGCACTAATAACGGTACCGTAAAAAAATGCGGTACCGTTATTAGCTACTTCCCCATTACCATTGAGCCCTATGGGGGCTCAATGGGAATGGGGAACGGTTGGTTCAATGGGGACTTACCGGTCCCTCCAGGGTTGGAATGCACCGGTAAGTCTCCATTGAACCAGACGGGTGCCGGACCCGGTATTGGAGGCAGCCATGGCGCAAATAGCGCCATGGCTACCTCCAATCTCGGAATGAGGCCCATAGACTCTTCTTACACTATTCTTCAGTGGATGTTATATGCCAATGGCTTTCACATCCTTTTGAACTATTGCAACTTCCAGGGATCAGTTCATCAACTTTGGAACCTTATAGACAGAGGTTTATTTGATAAGTGTTTTAAAACATCATGTAGGCAAGGATTATTGGGTCGTCTGACCATATTACTCTGTATCACTAGTTTTGGAAAGGTCTCTCTAATAATTGGTCTTTAATGACATCGTTCTGTTGATGCTGTCTGCTTTTTTGTATCAGGGAGGTAGTAAATTAGTTATGCATCAAAGGCCTGCTGGATATTGTTAATTTTGTTGCTGAAATGGTCGCAGATGCCACTGTAGAGATTCAGGGAAGGAATGGCAGTGTTGTTGAAAAAGGCAGAACTTTTGATTTCATTGACTATTTTGAACTTTTCCTTTTGTGGGTTAGCCACAGTTCTGCTTCTATCACTGTTGTGGCTTTTAAAACACAGATACTTTTTATAGACAAAAATGCTGTTGGTATTTGACTCTGTCGGCTTGATATTAGTGCTTTCCTCAGGCTTTCTCTAATTTGTGGTACATTTTTTGAGTATTCTGAGTTGTGGAGTAAACCATTACGCAGCTTATTTTTTGTGATGCAGTGAACAGCTTTAGAGTCATCAGCATATCCCGGCTTTGTGTCATCCAGTTATGCAGATAATTCCCAAAGGTATTAGGCATCATTTGGTTCAATTGAAGGATGTTAAGTTTTGTATTCTCCATTTGTGCTACCTTATCTATATTAAGGTATGTCCAGATTCCTTTGGCTACAGTTGCTAAGTTTCTGTGTGTAGGCAATATCGAGTTTACGTGTTGGTTGTTAAAGAGAACAATTATTATTTTTTTGTTCTGTTTTTGTTAGTGCTTACCTAGCTCAAGAACAGCAGATCACTGGACAAGGCCTGCATCATCAGTTATTTGGCAGGCATCTTTTAAGAGTAGCACAGTACTGTGAGTTGAGTTCTCTGCATCCATTGGGATTAGCCAATTGTCAGGTGCTAAGCCATGTTTTGAGAGATTTGTGAAATTGGAGATTCGTGGATGCATTCTGAACCGATACCAGAATTCAGTTTCATTGGGTGGGTCCATGACAATAGAAGGATTGTTTGCGCGTCCTCTCTATGCGGACTACTTGTGATTTGAGCCGGTTAGTCGATTTGCTGTGCAAGGAGTGTGTGCCCCCAGATATGTGAATCTTAGCTGCCAGGTGTGCTGGTGTGCTACTTGTGACTACTCCGTAGATGATAAATATGGTCTTGAACACTATGCTGGACTGGAGAGATAGCCAATACAGTTTGCGTAGGACGGGGTCATTTAGTCAAATTTCCATGCAACCGTACGAAGACTGCTTTTAGGGAAGCGGAGTGAGCAGCTGGGAGACCTCTCAGGAGGGTATTTCCTCCATTAATGTGCATGACCACAAGGGCCTGCACTATGGTTCAGACGTCCTGCGGAGGGATTGAAGGTTTGATTTTGCAACGGATGAGGATTTCGACCAGGCTGTTTGGGCCTTCATGGCTACGTGTTCCTGGAAAGATACGCTGCTGTCAATGGTGAAGCCTAAGGATTTAGCTGAATATGAGATTTGTGGATTACATACTACTAGGTGTATATCATTGAGCCATTGTTGGACAATTTGTTGTTAGTAGGTGGACTGATGAGGAGGAATTTGGTCTTGGCTGGGTTAGGTTTGAGGTAGGCAGCCGACATCCAGGACTGGATGATGGCTAGGTAATTGCTGAGACACCTAATGTCCATTGAGCTCTTTATTCTTATGTACAACTGCATGTCATCCACACAGTGGTGGATGGCAATATCAGGGTCTTTGAGCAGTGTACCTAGAGTCTCCTTGTAAGGGTTAAAAAGGATTGGTGAGAAGATGGAGCCTTGGGAGACTCCTAAGGATACTGGGACTCTGTTAGAATGCAAAATGTTCATCTTGACAGCCTGATGCCTTCCTAAGAGGTATGAGGTAAACCAATTCAGGCAGTGCCAGAGAATCCCATTCTGTCGGCAAAGAGGGAGATAAGGAGGCAGTGGTTAACTGTATCAAATGCAAGTGAGATGTCAAGGAGGTCAAGGAGGCATGAATCACCCATATACATTATTTATAGGGCATCATTCACCACCTGGGATGGAATCATGACTGATAATAGTTTCAGAGGTGTGGTCGATTGACTCTGGCGAGTAGTTGTGTACTTTTTCCAAGATTTTGCCAATAAATCGGAGGTTCGTAATGGCCCGGTAGTTGGCATGTGTCTGGAGTGACTCTTCTGTGAGGGAGGCAACAATGATGCTGAGTAGTGCATTGAGCTCAGGACCAACCAATCAATTGTTTGATGGTGGAGTCCAGGATGATATTCCAGTGTAGGAAGTTGATTTGTGAGCGGCAATTGTCTGGTGAAGAGAGGAGATAGAGGAGAGCTTTCAGGTTAGAGGGGCAGTGTGTGTGCTGGAGTGCAGTGGGAGCTAATGCACTGGAAGGCTGATTCAATGATATGTGTGATTTGGTCTATGTGTTCAATAAAATAGTTTTTTGTTTGTTTGTTTGTTTATTTTATTTCTATAGTGCTCCGGACTCGAGAGTAAAAGGGCGCTTAGTACAAGTTACAAGGCACAATACATGGTAATAAGCAGTAATAGTTAAATAACAGTTATATACAGAATATACAGACAGTGGAGGTAATAGCAATCAATAAAGACAAAAATGAGACATGTGCAATATGTACAATTTATAGCTAAGTCTAACTTAAAGGGTGACTTTTGTCGAAAGCCACCCAAATGGCAAGTTTCCTGAACGACTGGAAGGATTTGGATGACTTAATATTCAGTGGCAGGGCGTTCCAGAGTTGGGAGGCGAGGACAGTGAAGCTCGAGCCTCCGGCTCTTTTAGAGGTAAATCTGGGTACTGTGAGGCATAAGGTATTGGAAGATCTTGTGGTTCTGATGGAAGATTTCATGGTGAATTTGTTAGTCAGGTAGGGGGGGCTAGATGATTGAGAGCTTTGTAAGTGAGGCAGAGGGTTTTTAGATCGATTTTGTGTTGGATAGTGAGCCATTTGCATGTAGTTCTGGTGGCAGAGATGTGCTCACGCCTGGGAATGTTTAGCGCTGGCCGTAGCGCATTATTTTGAAGGACTTGGAGTTTACTAATTATCGCTTGGTTAGCCCCTAAGTAGAGGCTATTACAGTAATCTAGTTTAGATTGTATAAGAGCTCTAGCTAGTGTGAGGCAGCTGTTAGAGGAAAGAAATGGTCTAGAAGCTCTACTTAGTTTTCCTGTATAGGCAGTGGCTGAAGTTGTTGAGTTGACTTGCTTAGTGAGGTTAATATTGGCATCGAGGTAGAAGCCAAGTGTTTTCACGTTTTTGGCGATCGGGATGGTATTGCCATCAATTGTGATGTTGGAATAGTTGGGACTATGTTTTTCTAGGTTGTTCGGAAAACCAACAATGAGCAGTTCAGTCTTCTCGTCGTTCAGGCAGAGGCCATGTGTGGCCATCCATGCCTGAATGACAGAGAAGATTTCATTGATCCTGGCTACATCGGTATTGTAGTTGCCCGAGATGGTGAGGAGTATCTGGGTGTCATCCGCGTAATTTGTGTAGGTGACACCCAGATGATCCAGTTTATCAAAGAGGGGCTTTGTAAAGGTATTGTATAGGGTGGGTGAAACCCATGAGCCTTGTGGGACACCGCAGGTGATAGGGATGGGGTCTGCTGCTGCCACCGGAGAGAAGACTCTCATAGTTCTATTGGCCAGGAAGGACTGTATCCACATGACAGCAGAGGGGGGAAAAGTGGGCGGCCGAGGAGAGGTGATTGCAGAGTATTTTATGGTCGACCAAGTCGAAGGCTGCTGAGAGATCTAAAAGGAGTAGGATGTCAGCCTTACCCTTATCTTTAATTTCGTCAATCTGACTATTAAGATCAACAAGGGCCGTTTCTGTTCCATGTTGAGGCCGGAAGCCAGACTGACGCAATCCAAATAATTGGTTGGACTCCAGGTAATGCTGAATTTGCAAGTAAGCAACTCTGTCAAGGATTTTTAACAGGAAGGGAACGGTTGTGATAGGCCTGTAATTTGTGGGGATGGCTGGGTACAAGGTCTGTTTTTTAGTAGCAGAAGGACCCAAGACTGTTTCAAATTGTTGGGTACCGAATTGGTGGAGAATGACACGTTTATGAGCTTGGAAATGAAAGGAGCGAGGTCTCTTGCTGCTTCTTTTTATAATCTGTGTGGGACAGCTGTCCCCTTGGCAATTTGACAGTTTGAGGGAGGTTATGATTTTTTGCACTTCTAGTACGGTTACTTTTTTGAAGGTGATTCCGTTGCTTTTTTCCTGAGTTGCTTGCGATTTGGGGTGGAGTAATGGTTTGTTACAATGCTTTACTGCTTCAAAGAGGGCTTTGTTCCTGTTAGAGGTTCCTGTCAGAGGCTACCACAATGGTGGTGGAGCAGTAAGCATCTTTGGCCTCAGTAATCAAAATACTATTGTTAGCGCAGAGAGATTTGTGGTTGATGAGATCTCTAGGGTTAGAGTATTTGCACCACCGTTTAACTAGGGCTCGGATTGAGCATTTGTTGGAGGAGAGCATTGGGGGTGTACCAAGGAGTGTTGTTTGGTCTTAGCCCAGGTGGTTTTTAGATTCATAGCTGAGCTGTTGAATAATTCTAGGAGGACCAAGATATTTCCTGTAGTGGGGAAGTCTGCAAAGTTTGCTTCTATCTCATTGGGCCTCATTACGAGGTTGAAGGTAGCCATGCCGTTTTTACCGGCATGGCTACCCATAAACTCGGGTCTGGCTCCGAGTCCTGCGAAATGGGAATTACCGGGCCATTCCAACCTCGGCGGGCCCCGTAATTCCCCTTGCTCAGGACCCGGAGCCGGTACGTCCCCATTCCCATTTGAGCCCCATAGGGCTCAATGGGAATGGGAGGATGGTAGCAGCGGTACCGTTCATAACGGTACCGTTGCTACCATCTAGTTCTGCTCACAGGTGCCGCTCTGCACTCCTGGTCTGACCGGGCATGCAGAGCGGCACCCGCAAGCAGAACTCTTAATGTGGCGGTATGGTAACAACGGCGCCGGTAGCAATACCAGTGTTGTTGGTGCCTTACCGCCACAATCGTAATGAGGCCCATTTGACTGGGAAGGTTTTGAATGAGTGGCACTGAGGGATGGGGGTGTTCATGCTGACCTTAGTGGGCTGTGATTGAGTGGGTGATTGACAGTGGGATGGTGGCATGGTCAGACCGTCGAGTGGGATAGGGTCAGTGCAGGTGATGAGGGAAGATGATGTAAAGACTACGTATAGAGTGTTGCTTTTGTTGTGTCTGGGGTAGGGCACAATTTGCTTAATGTCCATGGATCCGTTAAGGGCAAAAATTGTGCTTCTCATGTGGTTGTCGCCATGAGATTCAAGAACGTTAAAATCTCTGAAAAAAATATTATTTTTGTGTACTAGTTTGGCAGAGGTGAGTCAGTTGGAGATTTCAGTAATGAAAGATACTGTGAGGTGGCCTGGAGGTGAGGGGAGAGGTGATGGATTCCTTGTGAGTTAAAGGGTACCTGCAGGCAATGATTCTAACTAGCTTGTTTTGGGAGAGGGGATGATGGAGCAATGCTAATCATTCCTGTGTATGGTTGCTTGTTGGACGGCATGTTGGATGCAGTAACCTGGGGTAGGAGGAAATTGAAAGACATGCTTGGAGAATAGGGTAAAACATGTTTTGGTGACGAAGAGAGCATCTGGCTTGTTGAACGAGATGAGGTTGGCTATCTCTGCAGGGTGGGAGACTGCTGAGCAAGCACTGATCAGCATGAGGGACCGTGTCCATGTGGTTTGACGGTGTTAGGTGGGTGAAAGTTCGATATTCATTAGTTTTGTTAGGGTAGCTTGCCATGGCTGCCCAGGGTACTTGGCCATTCAAACTCTAGCGAGGATGGGGATAGGCTGTGGAAGGAGACACATGATTATGTATTTTGGTGAGTAGTAGCAGGTGGAATGCAAGATAGTGAGTCTGGTCCTTGCCACTATCAGGTCCGAACAGGCACAAACCAGTGAGGTCCTTGTCTCTGTCTGTCATTTGTTGAGGACACCAGTGATGAGAATACTTAAAGAGGACAGGTTAAATAGGTGGTGGACAGAGCAACAGAGTGGCAGGGCATGTGACCAGCAGCCTCATCAATGCAGTATGCCTGGAGTCCTTAAGAAGCTACCTTTAAGGCTTAAAAACTTTTGGTGGGCGGAGCAACTCAGTGGAAGGGCCTGATCAAATGACCAGGAGCGTGCTAAATGCAGCCTGCCTGGAGTCCATATGTAGCTATCTTTAAGGCTTGAAAACTGTTGGTGGGTAGACCAACTGAGTGGCTGTTGCGATGCAAGTGCAACATCCCACCGTGGAAAGAGCTTTAGGCTGCGTAAATTGTATTAGCAAAAAGAGCTGATCATTAAGTGTCAGTATTTCGGGCACTGCTAAAATGTCCAGCTTGGTTTGGAGTAATAGTGCCCCCATTGGAAAGTGTCAGGTCCATTTAAACTACAGTTGTTTGATTAAATAGAGCAAATAAATACAAGACCTGCTTCCCAAGAGAGATAAGGACGGAAGATTGCTGGGGATGCAACGTGTTCTAAGACAGGAGTAGCAAGATGTGATGCCAAAGGAGTCAATCTGCAAGGTCAAAGAAGCCAATCAGGAATGTCAATTTGTCTGGACTCATGAGGAAGTCATTGTACTTCCAGGCAGGGTTGACCTCATTGTTCAGATTTGCTCCCTGATTGGATCCTCTCGTAGGTATGCACATCACGATTTGTCCAAAGTGGGTTTGAAGAATAAGGAGTCCATTCTTGCAACCATTTACCTGAACATGTGGACCAATCATATCAGAGTGTTTTCTGCAGCTTGAACAATTTGGTCATCATCTAGGGGGCTGTATTGAGATATTCATGAAAATGGGATAATTAACTATTGGCGATGTTCAGATTTCTGTATAGGTGTAGCCAATGGGGAACGTGGGATTATGTTGTATCTGATATGCTTTGATTCTGTTAATTTGTGGTATTTCCATTACAAAAGATGTAACTTGAAATGGGTGTGTTGAGAGTGGTTTCAGTTTTCATTTCTACAGGACTGACTGAAAGTCCCGGACATATTTGCACGTAATAAAACTTTCTTGCAAACCGTGCACTTATTATTGAAACCCTATGGAGTGATTTTTATTGATCGATTTTTGGGCCTACCCTACATGAAAGTGTCTAGTCTCATGACCTGCAGCTCTTCAATGCAGTCTGCCTGCGGTCCTTAAGAAGCTGCCTTGAAGGCACAAAAGCTGGTGATGGGCCGAGCAACTTAGTGACAGGGCCTGGTCTCATATCCAGCAGCCTCCCTTTTATGGTGGAATGTTAGTGGTGTCCTTCACTGAAGAAAAAGGCATTTAGTGTATATCAAGCCACATCCCTGGCTCTGTTGACCATTTCTTTGCTTTGAGATTAAGGGGGTAATTCATAGAATTCAGCGCACAAGTGGCACACGCGGCTGGCGCACAGTGTGCGCGTGCGAATCCCTGCGCCAGCCGCGTGCGCCAAAACCCATTTCCGCGCACAGCGTATTCATGGATTCCAGCCACCAAAACCAGCCGTGGCGCACAGTGGCGCAGCGACCTTGCAGCAGCGCCAGTTACGCCCCCAAGAACTCCTTCCGCGCAGGGAAAAGCCATCAAAATCCCCAATCCAGCGCAAAGGGCTGCGCTAACCCTGTACCAGCACGGCAAGCGGGCTACGTGTATTTCAGGGGGGGCCTGGGGGAGCGGGCTACGTGTATTTCAGGGGTTCGCGTGAACTTTTTCACACGATCGGGCCTGGGGGAGCGGACTACGTGTATTTCAGGGGTTCGCGTGAACTTTTTCACGCGATCGGGCCTGGGGGAGCGGGCTACGTGTATTTCAGGGGTTCGCGTGAAGTTTCTCACGAGATCGGGCCTGGGGGAGCGGGCTACGTGTATTTCAGGGGTTCGCGTGAACTTGCTCATGCGATCGGGCCTGGGGGAGCGGGCTACGTGTATTCCAGTGGTGCGCGGGAAGTTCCACACGCGAATAGCCTGGGCGCGTGTATTTCAGGGGTGCGCGGGAAGTTCCACACGCGAATAGCCTGGGCGCGTGTATTTCAGGGGTGCGCAGGAAGTTCCACACGCGAATAGCCTGGGCGCGTGTATTTCAGGGGTGCGCGGGAAGTTCCACACGCGAATAGCCTGGGCGCGTGTATTTCAGGGGTGCGCGGAAAGTTCCACACGCGAATAGCCTGGGCGCGTGTATTTCAGGGGTGCGCGGGAAGTTCCACACGCGAATAGCCTAGGCGCGTGTATTTCAGGGGTGCGCGGGAAGTTCCACACGCGAATAGCCTGGGCGCGTGTATTTCAGGGGTGCGCGGGAAGTTTTACACGCGATTTCAGCAGGGTACGTGTATTTCAGGGGTGCGCGGGAAGTTCCACACGCGAATAGCCTGGGCGCGTGTATTTCAGGGGTGCGCGGGAAGTTTTACACGCGATTTCAGCAGGGTACGTGTATTTCAGGGGTGCCGGGGAGTCCTACATGTGATTTGACAGTGTGGGTCCTCCCAGGTGTTCCCTGTACACCCTCCACGGCCCCTGCAGGCAGCCCACACCACAGGGGACTACCCTGCATCCCTGGTCATGTCCCGCAGGCAGCCCACCCAACATGGGCATGCCCCCCAGCAAAGGCACATGTCTCCTTGAACTAATGAACACCAACTCATGTCCCCCACCACCCCCACCCCCCAGCACTGTGGGGCACCTGCCAGCAGGCCCCCACCCATGTCCAACTCATGTACCCCACCACCCCCACCCCCCAGCACTGTGGGGCACCTGCCGGCAGGCCCCCACCCATGTCCAACTCATGTCCCCCACCACCCCCACCCCCCAGCACTGTGGGGCACCTGCCAGCAGGCCCCCACCCATGTCCAACTCATGTCCCCCACCACCCCCACCCCCCCCCAGCACTGTGGGACACCTGCCAGCAGGCCCCCACCCATGTCCAACTCATGTCCCCCACCACCCCCACCCCCCAGCACTGTGGGGCACCTGCCAGCAGGCCCCCACCCATGTCCAACTCATGTCCCCCACCACCCCCACCCCCCAGCACTGTGGGGCACCTGCCAGCAGGCCCCCACCCATGTCCAACTCATGTCCCCCACCACCCTCACCCCCCAGCACTGTGGGGCACCTGCCAGCAGGCCCCCACCCATGTCCAACTCATGTCCCCTTGCACCCCCACCCCCCAGCACTGTGGGGCACCTGCCAGCAGGCCCCCACCCATGTCCAACTCATGTCCCCCACCACCCCCACCCCCCAGCACTGGGGGGCACCTGCCAGCAGGCCCCCACCCATGTCCAACTCATGTCCCCCACCACCCCCACCCCCCAGCACTGTGGGGCACCTGCCAGCAGGCCCCCACCCATGTCCAACTCATGTCCCCCACCACCCCCACACACCCCCCAGCACTGTGGGGCACCCTCCACCAGGCCCTCGCCCATGTCCCATCCATGCCCCCCTGCACCTGGGTCCCAACAATCCCCAATCATGTCCGTAATGGCCATCCTCCCCTGCCAAAAGGCCCAACCAACTATCACATCCACCCACATATCAAAGGCAATTACATGTTACACACCCAATGTAAATAATGCAAATGAACACATGTCTGTCACACACAATGGCTGCAAGTGAATGTTAAAACACCCAACATGACATGCATGAAAGCAATGAGATGATACGACACATTGAAGGATGAAAATAAAAATGTATTGAAAATCAACTAGAATGGAAATGAAATTAGAAAAACCACAAAGCAAAACAACAAAAAGAAGATGAATGTCCATGAAAAAAATCCAAAAAATCAAAAAATCCATAGAAGAACTATTTACAAGACAAGCCCGGGTCCATGAGCCCAACCAAATGAAACCTAAGTATGTCAACTAACTAAAAACTGAACTATATACAAAAAAGTGGCGCATTGTCCAATCGCAACCAAATAAAAAAAAAATAATTTAAAGGAAACCTACCACTAAGTATATAACTATATACAATGGCAGCGGGCAAGTCCTGCGGCTCACTCTGTGATGTTGCCGGCCAGGGCATCATCGAACTCCATGTCGATGTCCTGGAGGCGGGACTCTGTCCTGGCCCCGAGGTCTCACAGGGGTAACCCCATGTTCAGCTCAAACTCCCTGCGAGCTTCCTCAAGGCACTCAGCCCGCCTCAACGCCCGACGCATGGAGAACTCCGCCCTGACCATGGTGAGCTGCTCCTCTTCCGCCCGCTGCCGCTCCGCACCTATCCGCTGGACCAACTGCTCCCACACGGAAGACACTACCATCCCAGGGTTCTCCTGCCCTCCGGCCGATGCCTGCCCCTCTGATCTTGATGGCCCCGAGCCATGATGCCTCCCACGTCGAGCCTGCTGCTGCCTCCGACGCCACTGCCTCTGCCAGCACGACGGCATCCAGGATGATGCAAACCACCGACGCCGTCGTGCACGTGCCCTGCCCGATGATGCCATCACATCCTCCATCTGCTGGGGTCCAGTTGCTGTGTTGTCCACCCCTGCTGGACCTCTGACTCCCGACTATGGCAGGGATGGGATCCCCACCGAGCTGGCTGCATTGGTCAGGGCAGGTCCACAGGGGGCCCTGGTGGCATCTGGGCCGGAAGACGGCAAGGAGAACGACTGGCGTATAGTCTCCACAGAGGAGGAGAGGGCCGCCAGATTGGCCGACACATGCAGGAAACCCCCGAACATGGCCGATCCCAATTGGGCCACGTCGGCACGGTGCTCTTCGTGATGACGTGCGTGTTCCTCCTGGGAAGCACGCACGGCATCACGAATCACAGCCGTGCGCATCGCGACCCCAATCAGGACCTTCTCCACACGGCCAGGGGTCCCCTCGTCCGCAGGTGGAGGGGAGTCAGATGACATGGACATCCCCTCTACCTGCGGACGGGCCTGGGACGGGGCATCCCTGCTGGTGCAAGGTGGTGCACCCACAGGTTCAGGGACAGCGACATGCACAGGCCCCTCCACGGTGACCTGTGCTGCCTCCTGCCCCTGCCCCTGGACTGCACCACTTGCACCAGCAGGGATGCCCCCACCAGGCCCCATGTGCGCCTCAGTGGCGGCCTCCTCCTCCTCTGTGGAAACCACCAACCTGGATGGCTCCTCGCCGTCTACCGCCGTAGCAGGCCCCTGTGGGGGCTCACCCACCCCTTCTGCTGCAGCCGTGGGGGCATCCCCGCCGCCTTGCTCCACAGCGCCGTCTCCGCCCTCTCCTTCACTAGCCGCTGCGTAGAGGGAGACATAGAACACAAGCATCATGGTACTGTACAATGGTCCCCTAGACAGGAAGCAATAGCAGATGAGTGCCACTGTCAAAGTACACTTCCATCATGTCACACCACAACACATGTGTCAGTCCAGGCAAAACACACACAGTGACAGTCATGGTGCGTGCCATGGACATTTCAATGCATGTCCAATGGACTCTCGAATCATACAATGTAATGGGACTCACATGCATCATGGGTCATGCCTATCACATGCACACACTTCACCTCAGTCACATCCATCTGGCCCCGTACACCCCAATCACAGTGCATACAAGTATGACTAGGCTGCATCAGTGAATCTGTACATTGTCACAGACATGTGTCATGCATCCATGGCACTCACAAGTCACAGACACGCAGGTCAGGCACACACACATGGATACCACATATGTATCTGGCATCAGCACCCATCCCTCGCCCCCACCATGTCCAGGAACAGAGACTGCCATGCTCTCATGTGTGCAATCTGCACAGGGCTCCCCATGTCGCATTCAAACACCTGCAACAACCGTGCGGTTCACACATTACAGGTCGCACATGCATTCCCATGATGTCCCTGCACGCATACATGCGTACATGGCTTATGTCACACATGCAGGCAAGTATCAGACAACCAGCACACTGCAACATGCCCTGTCTCACACAGCAATGCTTGGCCACTTACCGCTCAACTCCAGACGGGTCTCCCTCTCAAGGACCTTGGCGTGGAGCGCTGGGTGTGCGCGTTCCAGGACCCTCAACTGGATGGTACTCATGCGGCCCCGGCCCCCCTCCACGAGGCGCCGGGCCTTCATGAGGGTCCTGGACCTCAAGTCCTCCCAGCGCTTCTTGACCTTCTGGATGGTGCGGGTTGCCACCCCCTCCGCGTTGATGGCAACCACACAGTCGGCCCAGATCCTCTCCTGTCCTACCCTGTTGGCGCGGGACGATCTGAAGAGGGCATCATACTGCCCCAGGACTTGCTCCACCAGGACACCAACTTCGGTGGCAGTGAAGCTGGTGCCCCTCTGCCCCTCTGGCCGGGGGTTGCCACTGGGGTCAGATGTGGATGTGCCCGACATGGCAACCCCAGGGGCAGGAGTGGGTGGGCAACTGGGTCCTGGGGCTGGGCTGTGGAGCGATGTTATTCGAGTCGGGAGTCTTCTGTACCAGCAGGGATGGACACAGCAACTGGACCCCTGCAGATGGCTGATGTGCAGGCACCAAATGGCAGGGCACGGTGGCAGCAGGCAGGCAGGCAGGCAGGCAGCAGCAGATGGCACGTGGGAGGCTGCTCGGGGCACTGGGGGGCAGTGATTCGGCCTTCTGGGCAGGAGCGTGGTCTTCCGTGTGTTTTCGCGTGGCCAGCTTGATACGGAGTGATTTGGCACGTGAAAATCCCTCACGTCAGCGTGAAAATCGAGGAAAGGCCCTTAGCGCGTAAGCGCGTCAGCACGCGTACGCGATTTCATTGGACCAAAGGCCCTTGCAGCGTAAGCGCGTCTGTGACATTTTGCGCACAGGCGTTGCCCTGGCAGGGCTTGGTGATCCCGCATGCATTTATGTTCTGTACGTGCTTTTCGTGTGGTGCGTGTGTTTTCCATCCGTTGGGGTTCACACGCTATTACTTCACAGCGGGTGTTGGCTACGCGTTCTTCTACACGCAAGGCAGACGGTGAGTGGTACCCCGCTCCCCCAGGCCCGATCGCGTGAGAAACTTCACGCGAACCCCTGAAATACATGTAGCCCGCTCCCCCAGGCCCGATCGCGTGAGAAACTTCACGCGAACCCCTGAAATACACGTACCCCGCTCCCCCAGGACCGATCGCGTGAGAAAGTTCACGCGAACCCCTGAAATACACGTAGCCCGCTCCCCCAGGCCCGATCGCGTGAGAAAGTTCACGCGAACCCCTGAAATACACGTAGCACGCTCCCCCAGGCCCGATCGCGTGAGAAAGTTCACGCGAACCCCTGAAATACACGTAGCCCGCTCCCCCAGGCCCGATCGCGTGAGAAAGTTCACGCGAACCCCTGAAATACACGTAGCCCGCTCCCCCAGGCCCGATTGCGTGAGAAAGTTCACGCGAACCCCTGAAATACACGTAGCACGCTCCCCCAGGCCAGATCGCGTGTGTGACTTCCCGCGAACCCCCGGAATACACGTATCCCGCTCAATCGCGTGTGTAACTTCCCGCACAACCCCGAAATACACGTGCCCCGCTCGCACAATTGCTGTATGTTGCCACTTTTGTGATGTGCAGGGACGCTACCGCCTGCCTTCGTGTGGCGGACGTGTATCGGCTTGTGCGTGTCTTTCGCTGTGCGTGGCTTTGCCCTATTCGATTCCATGAATACGTGTGGTTCGGGTGCGTGTGGGCGTTCCGTCTGCTTCCCTGCAGTACATCCCCAGTTACGCCCTTGTTTTCGGGAGTTGTTCCCCATTCCGCGCGTTACGCCCCGTGTTCCGCCCACTTTCTGGTGTATGCGCCGAGGTTGTGCGCTTTCACTGTGCGCATCGCGCACGTCTTTTGGGATGTTGCAGTGACGTGTGCGCCATGCACGGGTTTGGCGCACATCCCGTGGTAAACACGCGCAGGGACTTCCTGCTTGCGCCTGCTTGCGCGAAGATTTTCGGCGCACGTTTGTTCCATGAATCGGCCCCTAAGTCTTGCCAGGTAAGCACTAAGGGGTCTGGATGATGTTTCATTGTCTTTCTTGAACCAGATGTTAAATTCTTCTAGTGTGATGATGTTCACTTGTTCAGCTTCTATGCTAGATACTGTTTATGGAATTTTTCTAAAGAACTGGGATTATGGTTGGGTGATTTTAAATAGGAAAAATAAGTTCATTTGATAGCTGATTTTGAAGTTGATGAGAAGGAATTCACAATCTCGTATGTAGGTGTATGAAAAGAAGAGATGATGAGGCGATTTATGTTGGCCAGGGAAAAGCCTCCACCTCTCCTTCCTTCTCTATTCACTTGTACGTGTTTAAAGTAGTCAGGAAGAGTGTCATGGGCCACTATTTTGTAGTTGTCTGATAGCCGTATCCCTCTGGGAAATAGTACGTATATGCCTCCTTCATTCAGAAACTCACGGTTTTACATGTTGTGCTTCACCATTGATCATACATTGACCAGCCTGCAGTGCATCTTGTTATTTTTGGATTATGTATCAGTATCTGGCTTGTGGTGTGGTCTAGGGGTGAGGGTGTATGTGGTTTTTAGTCCCAGTGTCTAGGTATTGCAGGTTGTGCTTTGGATCATTGATGTTTTTTCTGTTTCATGTGTGTGTGGTGTCAGTATGTTCTGTGTGAATGTCTATGTGATCTCCCGTGTACGGTTTCCAGTCTCTTGTTATGAAGAGTGTGCTAAGGTGGCAGTGGTTAGTTGATATTTTATTTCAAGCTACAGCACTATTTTTTTCTGATGTGAGCTTGTGTTATATGCTGTGCTCTATTTAGTAGTGGGGCCTTGCAATATGTTACTGTGCACCTGTCCCCTGCACAGTCTCTTGTTGTCACCTACATATACCCATATGTAGGTTGGGTATGTTCATATATTGAAATATTGTTCAATGCATGTGTTTTTTAGGCTTCCTCTTGCAATAAGCCTTTCCTCATTGAGAGGATGTTAATTGTTATGAAACTGGAAGAAAATAAATGTGGTTTTAGCATTTGTTTTGTGTCTTTTTAACTTCCCTTCTTTTCAGTTTGTCTTTCTTGTAACTAGGCATGGTGGTATGATGTTTTTTCAGTCCAGTTGCCCCGAGATTGTCCTGCTTGAGCATTACCATTGGTCCACTCTGTCTATTGATTGTCAGCGTAGGGTGACAGTGATTTTAGTAACAACTGCTTTGGTGCACATTGGAATACCCTGAGCCTTCTGGTGAGTTTCCAGATTGGGGAGGATTATGTGGGATGCTGGGTGCCTGTGCACCTATACTCCAAATATTGAAACATACAGTTCTTAAGACTTTCCCTGGAGGCTTTTTCTGGTGTACACAGCTAGAGAGTGCAAACTGGAACAATATTGTGTGCCAGTATCTGGGATAACTGGTGGAGGATCCAATACAGTGACATTGCAACTTGCTCTAGATCCGTTTTTTAGATGTAGAACTCATGAACACAAATCCATGTGGTATGCTGTGGCACAGCTTGGGTGGCATAGGTTTAATGATGTTAGGCACTTGTCATTGACTCCTATATGCAGGATATTATTTCGTCAAAGCTCTGCGCATGTGTGGTGTTTTACTGTTTGGGAAATCTTCTGAGCAAGATATAGAAGATTGTAATGTGCTATGTTTCGGTGAAGCTAGATGGAGGCATAATGTAGAGAGGGAAAGAGAAACACTATGTGATGCAGTGTCATGTGCTTGTCTCCCAGAGGACCTAGATATAGACCACACTATAACACACTGTAATGTGCTTATCTTTGACAACTGAAACATAGAGAACACACTGTCTGGATACATGTGTAGGCTGAAACACACCACAGATATTGTGTGATATACTCATCTCTGCGAACAGACATACGCAGAATTCGAAGTAGAGAATTGTAATACACTTATATCAGAGGTCACTGAGAAGCAGAGCATATTCTAAAGGAGTGCAATGTGCTTATCTGCGAGAGCACCTAATGGCAGTACACACATACAGAGCAGTCTTATGTCTTAGAACGCCTAGGTAGAGAACACAGTGCAATACACTTACCTCTGAGAGAACCTACAGGCAGAACACAATATAGAACAGTGCAATGTACTCATGTGGGAAAACAGCTGGTTAGAGAACACAAAAAGGAAAAGTAAAGTGTACTTCTCAATAAGAGCGCATAGAGGCAGAACACAGTCATAGAGCAATGAAATGTCTGACAATGCCTAGATAGAATACCCAATATAGAATAGCGCAATGCACGTATGTCTGAGAAAACCCACGGAAGAGCCGTACAATATAGAGGAGTGCGTTGTTCTTATGTCTGAGAACACTTAGATAATATAATACAGTATAGACAATCACAATGTGCTTATCTCAGAGGTAACCAACACAGTAAAGAAGAGTGCAATACATTTATATCTGGGAGCACCTGGAGGCATAGCACAATGTAGAGCAGTGCAATGTCCTTATGTATCTGAGCAGCCAGATAGAGAACAGAGTATAGACTAGTGAACAGAGTACAGACTTGCGTCTGAGAACACCCAAGTAGATACACCGCAATAGAGCAGTGCAATTTGCTTTTGTCAGAGAGCACCTTGCCACAGGACACAATTCGAAGGAGTGCATTGTATTTATCTCGGAGAGGACCTGGAGATAGTACATAAAATAGAACTGTGCATTGGGCTTATTTCTGGGAACAGCCTGAAGCAGAAAGATATATAGAGCAGTGCAATTATGGCAGAGCAAGAATATAGGGTGGTGCAATGTGCTTATATTTGAGAAACGGAATACCCATGTACTGAAACACTTGTGTATGAGCGCGATAGAAATAAAATATCAATATGCCAATATGTATGCTAATGTATTTCGTGAATGGCAGCCTTTTTAATGTATTAAATGGCACAGTGCTCTAAAGGAAAGAGAAGTAAGGCAGCGTTCCATACCTGCGTGCAGGCAGGGATGGTCAGGGCAGGGCTGCCAAAGGTCTAGGGTGCCAAGCAAACAGGCAAACAGGAGGGTCCCTTAGCCTATGCTCCTCACTGTCTGCCCTGGCAAAGATGCCCTAGTGTAGCTGAAATTACCTCATGTGTGCTTGTCTGTGTATGTCACACTCAGCAACATTTCTGCATGTGTACATTCCTCAGTATACCTGATTAGGTGAGCCTTTCAAAATATCTTCCAGTTAATAGAATCACAAGATGATCACAATGAAGATTGCAGAGATCCAACCAGACATTAAAATGTTGCAATATCAATTGACACAGATTGCATAGCCCACTGAGAAACAAGAAAACAGAATATTCAATGTGAGAATTCAATGGATACTATAGGAATACAATTGAAATGTGAAGATCCTCTGCCAAGCACGCACCTCTGCTGCCTATTTCTCTCCCAAAGTGACCAAATGGATCTCCTCATTCCTGTCAAATAGAAGCTCTAGAGTATTTGCGGGGGAGGCTACTGCCTCTCCCACACCCAATTCCTGCAGAGTACCCCAAGGCTCATGCGTTTCCCCCACCTTTTACAACAAGTACTCCAAGCCGCTGTTCGACCATCTTGATGCCCTTGGAATATCATACACAAATTATGCAGACGACACCCACATTCTTATCCCCCTCACCGGCGACCACCTGATAGATAAATCCAGAATCAAAGAAATCTACGAAACCATCCAATCCTGGACGGCCAAACACAGCCTCGCCCACAATGATGAAAAAATTGAAATCCTACTCATAGGGCCTCCGGCCCACCTAAAGAGTCTAACCCAGGAATACAAATCTGTCACAAATGATGGACAAACGATATATGTTGCCGCCTTGGTCAAGACCCTTGGGATCTACCTTGATTCTTCCCTATCTATGACCCATCAGGTCAAACACATTGCATCTGCGTCAGGATAAGCCATCAAACTGATCAACGCCAGCAAACCCTTCCTCACTACTACTAATTGCATGGAAGTTGTCTTAGCAATTATAGGTTCTAAACTTGACATTGGCAAACGGGACCATATATCAGCGGCTAGTAAAGCAGCCCACTGGCTCCCTTTTAAGGGCAGAATCAACCTCGAAATTCTCTCCCTCACCCACCGATGTCTGTCGAACAATGCAACAAGTTATCTTGCGGACAAACTAAAAAAACATGAATCAGAAAGACCTACAAGAAACGCATACAGACACTGCCTTGTCACACCAAGTTTCAAGAGCTCCAAAGCTAGGGTATCCAACTTCCCAGTCTGGGCACCGTCACTTCGGAACAAGCTTCCCCCCACATCTGAGAGGGGGACCCTCCCACAATGTCTTCAGAAAGCATCTCAAAACGTTGCTATTCAACTAACCTTCTATCCCTGCTGTGTCACCATTTCTCCACTATGACTGTTCCTTCCTGTAACTAGCGCCTAGATGAACATGGGCTTTGTGTGCTGCTATAAATGCATAAATAAATATATAAATAAATACTGTAGAAATAATATTAAATAAAATCATCATTCAGATACGTTAAATGAATATATGTTCTGCCATAATGGAGAGACAAGCTAAAAAAACTACATGTGACAGTTGGCCTTCAGTGGTATCACCAAACACATGCAATATCGAAAATTATTAACAAAATGACAATGCATACTCTTAATTATGCTTCATTATAGAATTAGAATTGAAAGGTGATTAGGTGTTATCTTTAAAGAGAAATACAATGTTCAATTATTTATCAAATGTATGGATTTTTGAGATTCAAACAGTGGAACATGTTGGGGTTTCAGAGAGGCAGACATCTCATTGGAGTGCAATTGTATTGGTAAACTGAAACTAGTGAACATCAGCTAAACTGAGACCAACATGCTTTGTGCACCATACCCATTAATCTATCACTACAACCATGCCTGGATGATACATTGAACATCTGTGTTTGTTTATGATAATGGGTCTTGGTTATAAACTAGAAACATATCTCACAATGCAAGGACTTGGTCTTGAAAAGCAATCCATAGATGGTCTTGTATTTTTAAGATAATCTGCAGAAAATCATTACTTAAACAAATGGTGATCTGCTGCCAAGATATGTTTCTATTGCTGAACAGAAGCACAGGAAGAATAATTAGCCTTTTGACATTGGACCATTCATTTTAAGCATATTTTGCACATGCCATTTAAAAGTACGTGTTTCGCTATCTAATGCACAGAGCAGGAGAAACCACGCATCAGTCATCTAACCAGCTGTGTGGTCTATGAACAGATGTTCAGTTGGTAAAGTTATCAGCGTCCACATTTGAAGCTTAGATTTCAGAAATTCACATTTACAGAAGAAAACCTTGTGTTAAACAAACTATGTGAGAATTACATATTTGAAATAGATGATATCCGATCATTCTCAAGCCATTCATCCCACAAAAATATTAAATACAGTTTAGAATTATTCTTGATCTGATGAATTTACAAATGCTGTTCTGAAATTAATTTGGTTAGCATAATTCACATATATTAATAACACAACTCAAGTCTCGGCAAGTCAATTTCCTTTATGGAATGTGACTTATGCTCAAGAACAAGAATATGTAACGTTGTCCACTGTCACCTATTTATTTAAAGAGCTATATTAAAAATCCAGCTTAGCACAGGCTCCCCATTCCAAAGGAAAAAATTAGCTTGCAACTGACACATCTCTCTTATGACACGCCAATTTGAATGGACCAGTGGAATCAAGATGGAGGGCCCTTCTGAGTATGAGACCATGAAAGAAACCAATCAAAGAGCCTGTCTAATCAAAACTCTAGTGTCAAAAGAAGCCACATTTGTGGGATTTTACCCAGTATAAAAAGTCATGTTTCTATGGGAAAGAAGGGAACTAGATCATTTTCTGTATACATGCAGACATGCACAATTTGGCAGAGAAAAATCTATATCAAAATTGGCAGAATGAACTGGTCACAGGAGGAGGATTTCCTAAAAGGCCAGAAAGATTGACACATTGCAGCATACCTTGCTACCTTGATTGAAGGGCCTTGGAAGAAGCAAATGATCTGCAAGTCCAATGCCATGCAATTTCCAATCAATGGATACTGATAAACCTAAGGGGCTCTGAGACACCTTTGCCAGAGGCTGATTGCGGCTCACAAAACTGAATTTGAGAACCAAAAATGTAAGTGAACTCCTGCCCCAGTGTGATTAAATATAAAACCCATTGCAATAGAAAGCTCAGACATGGGGGTGAGGGTACCTCTTCTCCCCTAACTTATTAAATTATCTACATGTGTTTCAGAAATTGAATAGTCTCCTGGAACCTGTTGATTCTGATGCATACACATTTCAGATTGGCAATTCATTTAAAAGACTTTATCACTCCTGCTACTCCTGCTGCTCCTTCTACTCACCTCTGCCTACACTTTCTCCAATCACACTACGACTTCCTCTTTTTCCTATCATAAAACCCACTCCTTGAAGCTCCAACAACACCATCTCCCTTGCACCTCCTATTTCTAACAAAGTCGACAAGCTAACCACACCTCCCCTAACACCCATTCACCTCACCTCTCTTCCTCTAAGACTCGATTGCTCTACTCTTTCTTACTGCATCAACTGAACATAGCACTCTGCAATGTTCAGTCTGTATGCAACTAACAATCCTTTATCACTGACTCTCATGCCAGCTCTCCTCCCTTAGATTTCATTGCTATTACTGAAAACTAGATTTCTCTGTCTGACTCTGCCACCCTGGCAGCCCTATATGAGTCCAAATTAGCCTTAATACGCTCTCCTCATCTAACTGACAGACGTGCAGGTATCAGGCAGCTCCTCTCTTCCTGACATGTCACCTCACAAATTTTCAATGCCACATCTTCTCCTAGCTCTTTTGAATTCACCATCTCTACTATTGCTCTGCCTCACTCAGTTCACATCTGCATCTATAATCCTCCTGTTAGCACTGAATCATGATTTGCTTAACTTGGGCAATGTATTGATTCTCTTTCCACTAAACATCACTTCATTCTTTTAGGTGACCTTAACCTTCCCTTTACAACCACTTCTCAGAAATCTAACCTTCAGTCATTTCTTCATGGCAACGCTCGCTATAACCGACCAATCAACACTAGGGGTAACTCTATGAATCCCTTAATCATATCCTCTGGTCTGTCGGCTACTAATCCTACTGTCACACCTTCCCTATCTGATCACTCCATTGCTTCCTACACCTTCTGTTTTCCACCCTCTGACCTCTCCTCACCACTTGCCTCACCTATTGCTAAAAAGAAATGTAAACTTTCTTCCATTCCTCCCATTATCTCTGACCTCCAGTTCTTGTTCCCGGAATAGGGACTTACCGGGTCATTCCGACCTTGGAGGACCTAAGTCCCCATTCTGGGAACCATTCTCCATTCCCATTCGAGCCCCCATAGGGCTCAATGGGAATGGGGATGGAGCTAATAACGGGCCCTTCCATAACGCCTGGCAAAACCAGGCGTTGCGGAAGGGACCCGCTAAAGGACCTTGGAATAGGGTGGTAAAGGATTACCAGCACCAGTGTCCTTACCGGTGCTGGTAATCCCTTACCGCCCACCTCGTAATGAGGCCCTAAGTCTCAGTGTTCCTAAACATGGGTCACCCCATTCATATGCTATGCCCACACAGAAATGCGCCAGCTGTGGCACAAATGGGGATGTACCCACTCCCATGAGGGCGTTCAACTCTACCTGCCTGCCCTGAACTCTCTGAAGTCCTCTCTTGATAGAGCAAAAAGGGAATTCTACCTTGCCCTCATGGACCCTCACTCCAACAATCTTTGCCAGCTTGATGGTACTTTAAACTCACTCCTCACTCCTCCTAAACCTATGACTATCAACTGCACTTTCATAGCCAATGACCTCCTTGAATACTTTGCTTTAAACATTTCCAAAATTAAAGACTCTCACCTGACCTTCTGCATACACCCGCCTCCTGCATTCTGAACTCAGCCTATGCAACCATTATCCTCTAACTCTTTCCCCCACTTTAGTCACAATAATACTGAAGAGGGTCAGCAAGCAGGGGAAACAATGGCAGTACAACTGAGCTCACACAGAAAGGCCCTAGACTCACTGGAGCAATTCAACAAGGGCCTGAATACAGCAAGAATCTCTGTGGAAGGCGACAAGGCAGGGTATCTTTTAGCATGGCTGATAAAGCGAGAACGTCCAGGGCGGGCGATTAACCAGATACAGGACCCAACGGGAAGCCTGGTATCCTCACAGCAGGCGATGAATGGGGTTTTCCAGAAGTATTATAAGCAACTGTACTCAACAAAAGGGACTTATTCGGACCAAGAGGCCACAGACATAGTGGACCTGGTACAAATGCCCAAACTAGATGGAGAAGCCAGGGAAAGGCTGGATCTGCCCATAGAGGAAGGGGAAATATTGGGGGCAATGAAGACAACGCAATCTTACAAGGCACCGGGCAGCAATGGGTTCCCAGTGGAATTTTACCGGACGTTTGCAGACGTATTGGTCACTCAGCTGAAGCAAGTCTATGATCAGGCACTTCAAAAGGGGTTGCTGCCGGAGTCAATGAGGGAGGCAGTGATTACGTTATTGCTGAAAAAAGGGGGAGACCCACAGCGGTGTGCCTCCGAAAGCCACATTTCTTTATTGAACATGGACGCGAAGATTTTAGGGAAGGTACTGGTGACCAGGCTAGAAAGAGTGGCTCCTGGCTTATATCCAGACTAATGCAGAGTCTTAGGGGTCGGGATACGGGCATGAATTTACACAGATTGCATCATATCATGGACCTAGTTAAGGATTCATGGAGGGAAATGGCTCTGGTAGCAATAGACGTGGTAAAGCAATCGATTCACTGGAATGTCCATGGCTCTTCAAGGAATTGGAGGCCTGCGGGCTACGTGAGAGAATACTGAGGTGGCTGTGACTGCTATACAATACGCCCATGGCTAGGGCAAAAACAGGTGGATGGCTCTCACAGGGATGGAGTTTAGAGCAAGGAATGCATCAGGGGTGTCCGGTTTCCCCCATTTTGTTTGCCCTAGCGCTGGAACCATTGGCAAGATGCTTTAGGACATACATTATAGAAACGGGTATCCGGGCAGGGGGAGTGATACACAGCATCTCGCTCTACGCAGATGATGTGTTGTTGTATGCGGTCAACCCACTGGAAACCATCCCAGTGGTAGTGGAGGTACTGGGCAACTTTCGCAAATTATTGGGGTTTCGGGTTAACATCCAAACATCTTTGGCATACCCATTGGCAGACCTCAGGGAACGGAGGAGGGGGGACATCTCGAATGGGGAGCTTTGATGGGAGTGGGAATCTTTTAAATACCTGGGGATTAAAATCTACCACAACGTGGAGGAAACGTTTGTGCATAATATGGGAGGGGTGCTTTCATGGATAGGTGATGCAGTACAGTTTTGGAAAAAGCTACCATTATCTCTGATGGGAATAATTGCACTCTGCAAAATGGTGGTCCTCCCACGTCTTTTGTATTATTTCACAAATATTCTGTATGTAGCTAAGAAGGTATTCTTCACGATGGTGGACGAAATGCTGGGGGAACTGTTGTGGCATACGGGGCGTACCAGGGTGGCCATGCAGATGCTGCGTTGCAGGGGAGAGGAAGGAGGTCTCAACATGCCAGACTTCGTACTATATTTTATGGTGGCACAATTACAGGCTGTGGCATGCTGGTGAACTGAGCCGGGAGGGGAGCTGACAAGATTGCTGGGGGGGATCCCGCCAGTGGGACAGGGAGTGGAGCTACTCTGTGGACCCATAGGAGGTAAAGGGGACACAGTGGTCTTTAAAGTGGTATGAACAGTATGGGGGGAACTATTAATAAAAGCGCAGGCTAAAGACCAATTAGTAGGGGATTGCCAATTGGTTTTGACACCAACATTAGGACGGCACTGCAAAATGTGGGTCTCAAAAACTGAGGGAAAGAAAATGCACTAAATTGGGGATCTCTTCAGAGACAGCAGATTGCTGACATTCGAGGAATGGAAGCAAACGTATCAGGTGACAAGTGGGCACTTCCTCACGTACGCCAGGGTGGCAATCTGGGACGGTATCCCGGGGAAGCCAGAGTTGCTTCCATTGATATAGATGCTATTGGAATTAGGGGACTGTGGGGGTAAAGCCTGAAGGACTGCAGACAGCGAGGGAGGACAAAGAACAAGCAAGAGCAAGTGGGAGAGGGACTCGGGAGCACATATCCAGGAGAAGAAGTGGGTTAAGATCTGGAAACAAGTTAAAAACATGTCTAGGAATGCACTATTCCAGCTCACTCAATTCTACTACCTACACAGAGTATATCTGACACCAGAGAAGCTACATGCGATGAATCATACGGCACCACATATATGTACACGATGCGGGGAGCATCACACTGGGTTCTGGCGTATGGTATAGGGGTGCCCGATGATAGCTAAATACTGGCAATAGGTTGTGGACAGAGTGAATGCCCTGCTGGGGAGTCGATATTAATGCACCCACGAGGTGTGACTGTGGGGACTTCTGCTGGGAGCAACGAGAAACAAAAACAGAAATAAAATGGTGTGATTCCTGTTGACCTTGGCCAAGCGGCGGATTGCGATAGAATGGAAGAAGCCAAGAAGTCCATCAGTGAAACATTGATTACATGAGATGCGCAGATGGGGCCTGGACGAAGTAGAATATCTAAATAAACATAGAGATCCGGAAGGGGAGAATACACTAGTGGTAGACTGGGGTCAGATGCTGAATGAGCTGGCAATCACTCAGGATCTAAAATCCCCCTGAACAGACGAGAGGTTGAAGGGTAAGAGAAGAAGCAGAGGAGGAGCAGACCTGGCCAGAGGGAATGGGGTTCCCTAACTCAGAAAAGAACAAAAATATGAAGGGGAACTATGGGAAGCAATTGGAAGATGTGGCACTCAGGGCTGGGAGGGGGGATTTGGGGTAAACCAGGGAAAAGGACGTTGGGGACCGGAGTGGATAAGGGAGGGGGTAGTTAGGGGTTAAGGTTTCTTGTTGAGCAATAGGTCAAAAAGACTGAGCCCCCTAATGGGGCAGCACTGGACGGTTTGTGCAACATGGAAACTAGAACGGACCACATTACAATGAGAAGGTCATACAATGGAAGGTGATAACAGTCACAATGACAGAAACATGTGAAGTGACGCTTGTCGGAAAATGTATTGTTCTTGCACTGTTTAGCTTTAAAAAATAATAAAAAGGCATTTAAAAAGAAAATACTGAAGAGGTCCTACTTCTACTGATGAAGGCTAACTCCTCTTGTCCCCTGTCACTTGTCCCTTGAGCCTCTTGCTCCTCAGCTAGTCATGCCGATAGCCCCTCTAGTGGCCTCTCACCTCGCTAAAATCTTCAACTTGTTCTTTCGATTCTGCTTGCTTTGCCTGTATTTTCAGAATGGCCATGGTCATTCCTCTCCTAAAAATGCAAGGGTCTGACTCAAACCGGCCGGTGAATCTTCACCCTGTGTCCCTCCTTCTGCACTACTCTAAATTGCTGGAAATGGTTGTGTTGAACTTTCTTACCAATTTCTTAGAAATCCACAACCTTCAAGACCACCTACAAATAGGTTTCTGCTCCTGTCACTCCACAGAAACTACCCACATGAATGTCTCCAATTGTATCACCTCTGCTAAGCACTCCAACCTATCCTCTACCATAATTCTCCTTGATATGTCTGCTGCCTTTGATACTGTCAATCTCTCAAAATCTTCTTTATATTCTCTCTCTTCTTGGGATACACGATTGAACTCTGGCCTTGCTGGAATCCTACACATCTCCAATTCTCTGTCTCCTGGAACATCACCACCTCTCAACTCACTCCTCTAACTGTTGGATGTTTCACAAACTCTGTTTTGAGTCATCTCCTCTTCACACTATACAATAGGCATTTAGCCTATTAGACATGTTAACCAAAAAGCGAATATTTCAGCTTACTTAAGTTAAGTCACACAAAAAACGCACACTACCACCTCTCACACAGCAAGCTCTATGCACTTAACCACACTGCAACAACAAAGAAAAACCCCCGCAACCCCTGCTGCCCTTAAATGGTACAATGGGGTACACCTTTACCTGGTCAAACCACAGCATTTTTGCTGCAATTTTTTGTAAAGGCGACATTTTTGCCTCAATTTTATTACTACATACCTTCAATACTGTGTGGAGATCTGAATTTGACCTGTACCAACTAGTCTGGGAAAATGACTCAGCAGAGTTGAATACGCAAAACATACACATCCAGAGAGGAAACCTCTGGATGGCCCTAATGAAGAGTCTGGACCTCCACATTCTGAACGGTTAATTTTGAAAAAGCACGGCATTGCGACCTGACCTGGAAACAGGGCTTACAAACATCAGTCATTGACTATATCTTTGTCTCCAAGGATCTGATTGGCAGCATGGACATCCTGGAAGTACTGCCTGCTCGCTCAAGTGACCACAAAATACTAAAAATGTTGTGGTCTACAAAGATAGCGAAATATACACAAATGTTAAATCTTCAGTTGGAGACAGTAAAAAATGGATGTCGCCTAAGAATGATGAAAGAAGCAGTTGAACACAAAACCGATGTGTTTGCCAATTCTGGCTCCATTCCTGGTTAAAAATGATATTAATAAGAAAGCAGCTGGTGGGCACCAGCATGCTCAGGACCATCTGGTAGCTACAAAAAAATGAGAAATGAAGACATTTGTGATGTCATCTTTGATGTCCTGGGTGTTAGTCTTAGCAGTGCACGGTGGCAGCGCGAGTTATGGTTGCTTAGCTTACCATAACTGCCGAATTTCAAGGGTTTTTCGGTTTTACTTGGAACCATAACGTCCCTTTAACAAAGTTTTTTCACTGAATTTCATAGGTTTTTAGTAGCGCAACTTAACCATAACGTCCCTTTAACAAAGTGTTTTCACTGAATTTCATAGGTTTTATAGTAGCGCAACTTAACCATAACGTCCCTTTAACAAAGTTTTTTTCACTGAATTTCATAGGTTTTTAGTAGCGCAACTTAACCATAACGTCCCTTTAACAAGGTTTTTTCACTGAATTTCATAGTTTTTTAGTAGCACAACTTAACAATAATGACTTTGACTTTATATACATGTCATATGGAACTGACTGGATCTCTTCTTATGAACTTGATGTCCGCGAACTTATTTAATGTTCGCGGACATGTTCGGAGAACAGTACCACCACCTAAAAACTCTGGGGAGGTATGTGTAATAGTTATATCATAACATAGGAACATTTAACAAATTCACAAAGCAGCACATATACAAAGTATATGTAGTAATACTTAAAAAATGTTACCCACATATGTAACACACTAACCATTCATGTAAATACAATATGTTTTAAAAAGGAATATAACAAAAGAAGATAAAGTGGCTTCCACCATAATTACCTCACAGACGCTCCACAACCAACAGCAAGACCAGACGTATACACTACTGATTACATATCTCACCACACATAGTAAGTGCACTTCTTTTTACTCATATATTTATAAACTTTCTATATTAGAAAAAAAAAACATATTACTTTTTTGTTTTCTCATAGAAATGTGTAGTACTCTCGACTGGCAAGAGGAGCATTTCCCACGAGAGGAAATGTTAGAAAATAGTCCACCTAATGGTACACACTTTACTATATAAACCAATTAATAAATATTATTTTGTATACATTTAACATATACATTTTTTTTTATTACAGACCATTACATACCATACAAAAATTCCAAGCATCTCACAACAACAATCAGAGGATATCACTCTACAGCAGATTCATCAAAAAATGGACGACCTTATGCAAAATGTTATGGATTTGAAAAACTTTGTGGAAAATTATGTGAAACCCCCAACAGCACACCATTGTCCAACCTGCACTTGTCCCCCCTCACCCTATCCCACGCAGTTAACCCCAAACCCTGTCTATGGACCAAAGCGTTTCGATGACATTTCCTTCCCTTCTTCACCTGATCCCAGTTATCAAGTAATTACTTTCAGTTCCTTGTAATAAAACCAATTTAGGTGTCCACGGACACCGCGGTTGTTCGGAAATGTTCGTAAAGAAACAAAAATGTAACTGTCCTGAGGACACTACATCTGTCCGTAATGTTCTCATGCAAGTTCAAAATGTTCTAAGAACACTTGTAGTGTCCTGAAATGTTCATAAAGAAACAAAAATTAAAGTGTTCTAAAGAACACTATATCTGTCCGTAATGTTCGCTATCAACTTAAAACTGTCCTAAGAACAGAATTGGTGTCCTGAAATGTTCATACATAAACTAAATTACACGTGTCCTGAAGAACACTATATCTGTCCTTACTGTTCGCTACCAAGTTTAAACTGTTCTAAGAACACACGCGGTGTCCTGAAATGTTCGTTTCACGTGTGACGCACTTTTAATTACGACAGAACCCGAACAGTGTCCATAGGACATGAATGCGCATGTGCGAACCAATCTCTGTGCACTTGGTGTCCTGGGGACAGGCGCTTCCTTCGCAGACTAGTTCGCAAACAGATCATATGACCGCGCCCACGCTCATCGTGTGTCCTGAAATGCGGACACTGTTCGTGTCCCCGAACAATTTAAAAGTACATTTTCAGTTAATCCATAATATTTTTCAATAAAATCTCACCATGCCACAAGTCCCACATAGCAATCTTGAGTTTCTATATACCTTTTGAAACTTTCCGATCCTTTTTTTGTGTTCGATCTGTCCGCGCACAGTGCGCATGTCCGCGGACCGCGCACAAGCACCCCTATAAAAGACCACGCCCATGTTACCTGCAATGAGTGCAAAATGATACTCAGTCGCGGGAAGCACGGTAACTACAGCTTTGGGACCACTACTATGAAGCGACACCTGAGGTCATTTCACTCTGGGGCTATTCGCAGGGTTGTACCTTGCGAAGAACGTATCAGGTTGATTTCCTCTACTTCATCCTCTGTTTCTGATCCTGTCACCACAAGGACCACCTCTGTGGGACAGCGTCTTTCTCAAGCTGCCTCACAGGCCATACAGAATGCTGATGACCCTTACCTTTCGAGGGTCACAGTTGTATGTATGTACTGTGACACAGTACTCTGCAGGGGGGAGCGACTTCGGAGTGCTTTTGAGACTATCGTCTCAGAGCACGAGAAGACCTGCTCACTACCCAAATAAAACCCACTCTACATCTTCCTCTCTCAGCTCACCCTTTCTTATCCCTGTGGTTGGTGTCCCCCCTTTTACCCTCCTTTACCCTCCTCTCCTAGTGTGTCGTGTCTGAAAAACCAAAAAAATTACAAAATTACAAAAATCCAAAAAAAATAAGGCTCTTTTCAGAGCCGCCTTTCCTAGTTAAAAAATAGAAGTGAAAATAAATGAAGCAGGGCTTTTTGTATTTTTTAGAAGTCCGCGGACAGTTCCCGAACATTAAACAAATTGGGTTACTACTCCATCACAAACATTGTAATTTTCTCTGGAAAGAAGTGGTGGCTCTGAAAAGAGCCTTTGGGTGGTGTTTGTAAGTCAAAAATTGTAAATGCTTAACATCTACTTCAAAATCGTTGTTGTAATTCCAAAAAAGGTCGCAATGCATTTTGTACATTTCTCAGAAAAATCTGATTGCCAGCATAAGTGAGATGGACTCCATCTCTGCGAAAAATGTATGTACTACAAAACATAATATTTTCATTGTGAAAAGAAGACATGCCAAAATATCTTAGAAAGCCACAAACAGCCTTATTAACATTGCGCCTTGCTTTTTCCATTTGTGGACCAAATGAAGAAGAACAAAGCCACATTTGCCTCCGCGCAATCCGTGAAAATATCACTTGAGAATTAGGAAACATGTCCATAACCTTCCTCAGTCCTTCTTTCATAGCAAATTGCAAAACAATTCCAGTCACATGCCCTAAACTGTTCCCTCCACAATGAATTACAATTATGTCTGGATGTTGCTCTGTCTCCAAAGTAGCACAGAGAGGTAGCAAATCCAACCACTTCATTCCACGTGCTCCATGCCAGTGTACTTCCACATGTGGGAATCCAAGATCTACAGCTACTCCAGAGCTTTCTGCATGCACCTTCAACCAATGTATCCACGAATCTCCTAAAATCCAAACAATCTGTTTTCTGAAACACACAGCCATAGCTATATTTTGTTCTCTCAGCAAAAAGAGTATCTCAGAAAATCTCTCCTGGCATAACACACCCACCAAACTTTCCTGACCAATCCCTTTCAGTGCTTATTCTCATTTGCATGACTTCTGAACCCAAAAATCCCCGGATGTAACTCCCGATGTCCGGGAACTACCGCCATGTCCGCGGACATATCGTAACATGAACAGCCCTTCTACCATTTCCACTACACTCTCTCTGCCATTCCCTCATTGGATGTACCTCAAAAATCACATGACCATGCACCAATCACATTGAAGACCTCTACATCTAACTGCATCATCATAGATCATCACTGCAAATGTACTCTGAATCTCTCTGAGTACAAGTGTCATATCATTGGCAAGCAGCTGTCATATCATTGGCAAGCAGCATCTACCACAAATACTGAACAAGTCTTCAAGATTTCTACTTGCAGCTCCATGCATATCCATATGCATGAACACAAACTTCAGGTATGCATATTTTCTGTATAGTAGATGACATAGCTCTCAACCATTTTTGTTTTACAGGCGGGTGAAATCACCCGATTTTGTTTTTGGCGGGTGAGACGGCCATTGGAATGAATGGGCGTGCAGGAGGCTTGGCGGGTGAGTATGCTCTTTACAAGGCGTGTGACACCCGCCAAAAGCGTGTGAGTTGAGAGCTATGGTAGATGAACACATTTTCAAACAGACTTTTACCTTGTAAAATCTGTAAAATGAATTTACTGTACTTTTTTCAATTTCCTAAAATCAACTATCACTCATACACCTTTATACTTTTTACTTTCTTTATACACACACACTCAAATCATGTTAAACTAACATTTTTTAAATGAAATATATAGACTACATATATTCAAACAAAATTGCATGCAAACACAATCTATGTTTAAACCTTTATAAAAATACTTATACAATTTCATATTTTTTGTTTTTATTTATTTATTTACTTAATTACTTTAAATTAGACATGACATTGAGGCGCTATTACCTAGAACAGTTCACTTACAGAAATAGTGGTATTCACTAATATATTATAAATTTCACAAGACATAGTAAAGATATTTTATTTTTGCTACAGTTAGTCATTCAATACAATTTGTTCATTAAGAACATATCATATGTACTGAACTGATGCAATGTATCTTATGTAAATAAATTAGTTTAATGGTTTTACAGAAGGCACTGAGGATTTCAATTAAAAAAATCAATATCTAAATTAAAAACAGTGCTATATACAAACAAAGTTACTAATTTGAAGCTTTTACAGTTGCAGTGAAGACCAGTTTCCAGAAAAGAAGCAGCCGAATTCGAAGAAGAAAGAAAGACTAAGAAGTTACCTGTTAATTTAAAAAAAAAAGTAAGTAAAATATCACCATAATATTTACATTATTAATCAAATATACTATAACATTAATACCAGATATTTTGGTTTCTTAAAATAGAGATTTTGTACCATTTTGTTCAAAAATTTCCATGTCGTAAACGGCGATTTACAACCAGAATGGCCCACAAATTCTATTTTTGGACACACAAATTAGCCAACTGAACCACTACAATTTTCATATTATAAAACAAAAAACTGTTTTAATTGTATACATTAGATTTATTATTGTACTTTTCCACACCACTAGCTTACTTTTTTTTTTGTCATCTGAACCCCAGTTTAGTGACACATAAATTCAAGAACATCTATCCCTACTAGTTTTAGTTCCCAATGCACAATCGCACAATCACACACCATTACATACATCTTTATCATCTTACTCAAACACTCATGCACACAGCACACATACATTCCAGAACACCCCAACCCATATCTTCTTTATTTTTTTCAACAGACCCTAAAGAATGCCTACCAAAAGACAACTCTGTAGAAAGCAACGCAAAATTAGAGCAAATGAAAATAAAGGTGTCCAACATAAGCATCCATCTCTAGCAGAATTTGTAAAAAAAGTTGAAACAAAACAGCTAATACAATCATTTAGTGAAACACAAGAAGTTTTAAGTACAACAACTTCGCTTCCTCTATCAAAATGTAAAACAAACCAAAAAACAATTAACAGAAAATCAGCTATCAGTACAGATAAAACTACTTCTTCAAATTTTAATATAGTGCAAAGTAAGCATACCAAGAAAAGTATTTTAGCCAAAATATACCGTCACAAAGTCCTTCAAAATCTTATAAAAACAGGAGAGAAATCAGGTTCAAAGCTTAAAACCTATCATAGGAAATTAATCTTAGAAGCATTGATGGACAGTGCAATTCTTCTCAAAAGAAATTTATTTATTTTACTGTTAAACAAAATGAAACCACTAACAAAACTAATAACTAAATTACAAAAAAGACTTCTCAATAAGCAAAATGTCAACAGAAAGAACTTCTTAAGTATCTGCGGAGGTGAATGGAATCACACTACGAGCACAGAACCATATTTTAATGAAGAAGCGTACAAACAAAAGCAAACGAATACAATTGCCATAAATAGCAGTGGTCGAGGTTATGAAAAAGTGAATAATACCATAATGGAACAAGAAGTACTCCTTACAAAAATATGCCCTGAAAACTTAGAATTACACCTCCATTCAACTGAATCAGAATGTCTAGTGTACAAATGGCCATGCACGTCAATGTGTAACATTCCCAAACAATGTTTCAAATCTTTACACCAATTCCTCAATAAATATGTAAAAAGCAAAGACAAAATCAAAATTAAATTACTGCAAAATATAGATACCTGTCCAGTGTGCAAGTACACAGGACGACAAGGACATTTATTGGCCTGCATTACAGGACCTACTTGTAAAACAACTTTCCATGATATGAAAAGGATATCAACACATCATTCAACTATAAGAAATCCAGTCTATAAACTGTACTATGCTAAAAGTCCTGCTTTAGCACTAGCAAAGTTAAATAACATCCTTCTACATGGTACAGCAAAAGACCTACTTGAAGAAATTCACTATATCCAGAAAAAATATTTTGGAAGTGAAAGCCATTTACAGAATGAAATAGCTTTAAACCAATTAAGCAACAATTCTACACATGGCAACCTTTTGCTAAACACATACAAAAAAGAAATACTAAAATTTAAAAGTACATCAGCTGAAGTACCAAACCATGTATGTGTATGTTGCCGTAGAATTTTTTATAAAAGTAACACAAAAACTGTGGACCTATCATGCAAAATAGAAGACAATGAAGATTCTAAATGGTTTGAATTAGCTCTCTACCATCTAGCAGAAAACAAATATGAAATAACTGAGCCCTTAATACTTTGCAGTTATTGCACTACAAAACTTGACAACAACCAAACTCCTTCACGTTCTATCACAAATAATTTGGAATTATACCCAGTACCAAAACCTCTACAACAACTTAATTTATATGAGAGCATCATAATTCAAACAGTACACCCATTTCAAGCAATAATACGCCTTCAACGAAAAAAAACAGCAAAATTACCTCCCTCTGAATTGGTAAAAGGCATTCGTGGAAAAGTAGTTTATTTAAAATTAAATCTAAAAGAAAATGTGCATACTCTAGGAGTGCAACGTCCAATGCAGCAACCTTTAATTATATTAGTAAATGGAGTACCTACAAAAGACAAAAAAATATGGCAACAGCTGGTAGATTTATATAAAGTTAGACAAGCCTTCCAATATCTTAAAGAGAATAATGAATATTACAAAGAAATTAATATTGAAGAAAACTTGAAAGATACAACTGAAATAATTCAAGAAACACAAGAAGCTGGTCAATTTGAGCAACTAGATCCTGCTACAATATCAAATACTTTAGACCATTATACAATTCATCCTTTGAACTGTAATGACACCGTACAAGATGTACTAGAAACTTACCAAATGCGTCAAACAAAAGGATCGCCAATCAGTATATGGGAAAAAAGTATAGAAGCACGTGCTTTTCCTCTACTCTTTCCTACTGGCAAAGCAGGAAGGTATGATGATAGACCTATTCAAATATCAGCTTCAGAATACAGCTCATTACGGATGTATTCTGAAGATCCCAGATTTAGACAAAATGTGGAATACATATTCAACCTACTCTTTGAAAGTGAACTAGCAACTTTATGTTACGGAGTTGCACACATATTAAAATCAGGATCACACTTTCAAAATATGACAGCTACACAATTATTAGAGAAAGTGCAACAAAAGAATGAGGTTTTACAATCAAATATTACAAATCTATTAGCAAATATGCGTGGTACTAAAAAGTACTGGTTTCGACGTCATGGAGATGTACGTTGTATGATCAGAAACCTTGGCCCACCCACTTGGTTTGTTACATTAAGTTGTGCAGAATATGCATGGGAAGATTTACATGATTTCCTACGCATATCAAATAAAAACCAAACAAACATAGATATTCCAACACCTGGAGAACTTTGTTCTTTGGATCCTGTTAATGTTTCAAGATATTTTCACCATCGCTTCATTGCTATGCTACATTTTATTTGTAATAAAACTGTTCCTCCCCTTGGAGAAGTGCAACACTTCTTTTGGAGAAAAGAATACCAAGCCAGAGGAGCACCACATATCCACATGCTTTTATAGATTAAAGATGCTCCTAAATTTGGTCAAGACAGTGACCAAATTTTACAATTTCAAAGACACAAATGTGGAAAATATTGTCGTCGCAAATACAAAAACAAAGGCAAATACTACACCAAATGCCGATTTGGTTTCCCTAGACCAGTTACAAATACAGGTCAAGTAAACAACCTCATGTCTTCAGTTAGACATACTGTTAAAGGAAAGTCACCTAAAAATACATATTACATAAAAAGAAAATAAGAAGAAAAATATATCAATGATTATAATGCAATCATTGCCCACTTATGGAATGTAAACATAGATGTGCAGTACATTGCAGACAATTCTACTGCAGTTGCAGGATATGTCACAGCATACTTAACTAAAGCAGAAAAGACAGAGCTCCAAGACCTCTGGAATGACCTGTCATCAGATAAAACAGTATCTCAGAAATTATACAGCTTGGGCATAAAAATGCTCACACATAGAGAATGTGGATCTTATGAAGCAGCTGATCGTTTAACTGGTACTTCATTGTATGGTAAATCTGAAAATATAGTATGGCTAAGTCTTGGTCCAGCTAAATCTAGAAAAAGAGTTCTAAAATCATATGAAGATATAGAAACAATAGCCAAACATGATCCCAACAGCCAAGACATTTTAAAAAAACAATTTATTGGACACATACTACCCAAACAGAAGTAATACTTTGGAAAACATGTGTCTATACCAAATAGCCCAAAACTACACATACAAAAATAATACGAAACCCGATGAAAAAAAAGGTAAATATAGAGTGACAGACTGTGACGCAGCTTAGTTAAACTCACTAAACCAAATTTAATTAATTATATTAAATTGTCATTGAAGACTCCTCAACATAAAGAAGTATATTACATGTCCCTGCTACAACTCTTCAAACCGTGGAGCAAAGAAGAATAATTACTAGATAACTATGACTCATATGAGGATGCTTTCAAAGCAAATGAAAGCACTATAACTGATGTAAACTTTACACAGTACAAAACAATGTTGCACAATGAACAACAACATGAAGAAGAACTCCAAGCCCAACTAGATAAGGATACTCCTGACAGTAGTCAACCTTCTGTAACAGGAAGCCAAGAACCACTGGGAGA
Organism: Ambystoma mexicanum; assembly: GCF_040938575.1. Lineage (NCBI taxonomy): Eukaryota > Metazoa > Chordata > Amphibia > Caudata > Ambystomatidae > Ambystoma > Ambystoma mexicanum. The sequence goes on along the minus strand of NC_090926.1, from coordinate 697,536,042 downwards.
ACCACTAATAACAAATGAGGCAGAATTAGCTATGATAGAAGTAGAAAACACCATGTGTCAGTATGAAGATAAGGAAGACTTAACTATACTACAATCAAAACTAAACAATGAGCAAAGTAGCATTTTTCAAGAAGTAACAAAACAAATTGCACATGGTGTAAAACATGAAAATAAAGAATGTTCCTGCCATAATTATAAACCTATACTACTGTACGTCAGTGGTGAAGCTGGTTCTGGCAAAACATTCCTAATCAAAATCATTAGTAAGTTCCTTCAACAATTGACAAACAACAAACTGTCAGCTGTTGTCACTGCCCCCACAGGTTTAGCTGCCTACAACATAGGTGGTGTTACATTACACCGATTACTACTATTACCAGTAGAACACCAGAACAAATTAGACTATTACAAACTTTTTACAGAAGCTGCAATGGAATTACGCAGAGTATTGAAACAAATGAAAATGCTACTTATAGTTGAAGTGAGCATGGTCTCCAACCTGATGTTAGCTTTGATTCACCTCAGATTACAAGAAGTACTCAAAACAGACTATGAAGAGCTCTTTGCAGGAAAACACATTATTGTTTTTGGAGATCTGCTTCAATTAACACCAGTTAAAGGTGAACCTATTTTTAAAACATTAGGGCACAAACTCTGCCGTAAAACTGTTGGCAGCATTGGAAATGTCAACCTTTGGCAACATTTCCAATACAGAAAATTAACAGAAAACATGCGCCAATCTGCAGATCTAACTTCTGCCAACATTTTAAAAAGTTTGAGAGTTGGTATACTTTCTAAAGAAGCAGAAGCAACATTGAAAACCCGGCACATTAATGCACTTTATGGCGATAATGCATGTGCTACAGATGTTATGGAACAATTAGCCCACAAAAATGTCAATTGTATGGCCTTAATGCCAACTCTTGCAAGCTGTTTCAAATTCAATGAAATCATGCTAAGTAAAAAAATGCAACCAATAATGGAAATTAGCGCCACAGACAAACTAGATGTACATGGTATGACACTACCCATGTGTGACCAAGCAACAACAAGACTAAATAATTTAGAAAAATCAATCTCAAACACAGCAGGCTTAGAAAAGATGTTAAAACTATCCTTAAATTGCAGAGTAATGCATAAATGTAACCTTGACGTGGCCAAGGACTAGTTAATGGAGCACTGGGTACAGTTGTTGGCTTTCAAACATACCCACGTGACAACAAAATTCAGTTTGTCAATATACTCTTTGACAAACTTTCAGAAGTAAAACGGATAGGACGCTCAACAGCTAGATTCCTTCTCTTCAAAGATATGTATGTACGCAGAGAACAATTTTCTCTAACTCTTACATACGCAGTCACAATTCATAAATCACAAGGTCTTACCCTAGACAAAGCAATGATAGATATTGGTAACACAGTCTTTAAAGAAGACATGAGCTACGTGGCACTATCACGCTTACGTACACTTGACGGTCTATTTCTAATCAACTTTGATGCAAGTAAAGTAAACACTGATATTCCTTGCATTTTACAATATAATAGACTTCGCTCACTATACACTCCCCATCTAAACACATATTCTGGTCCACAAAAACTAAAATGTTGTAAAAGAAAACTAAATCAAACAGAAATGTAACAGGACGTCACTGCAAATCCTCCAAAGAGAGTAAAAGAAACTAATACTTCATCAAGTACCACAAACAAAAAAGAATCAATTAGAGAAAGTAAACCAGGTACTTCTTTAAAGAAGGAAGACAAACTCCAAAAAAAGCAGTTAGATACAGAACTAACTGGACCATTTAAATTCTCAAATATAGTTGGTGTAAGTTGCTATGCAAATGTAGCAATGAATATTCTATTTCAATTACCACCAATTGTTGACAACATTTACTCACACAGTACAGACCCATTATGTTTGCAAATGTTAGTACTTCACAGAAATGCAACAAACAATCCTGACAACACATATAGTGTTTTTGGAATAAGACAACAATTGGACTACTGTGCTGGAATGGTGAAATTCACTATAAACTCACAGGAAGATCCACAAGAATTTCTAATGTACTTACTACAAGTACTGGAAAACAAAAACATACCTATAAATGAAATCTTTCAGATTTCATACATGTGGAAACATACATGCACTCTCTGCAACAATGTGACATAAGAAGAAATCCCCAATGAACGCTTCATATATATATCAATACCAAATTGTGAATCCATTCCATTTCAGCAACTTGTACAAAATGCAAACCATGGTAGATTATGCTCTACCTGCAATTCAGATAATCGCTCCACGTTAGTAATACAAACACATCGTAAATACGTAATACTAATGCTTATACGTTACAATGCAGATGGTACCAAAAACAACTGCAAGCTGACTGGATTCACACATGGTCAAATATCACTTGGTAAGAAAACCTTCACAACAGTAGGTATAATCTACCACGCAGGAGCCACAACCAATTCAGGGCACTACACTGCATACATAAAAAAGAAATGTGGATGGTTTGAATGTAATGATAGTACCATTACTCTAAAGCAGAGATTACCAGCAAATCTTACAAACGCTTATTTGATGTTCTTAAAACCAAAATTTGATAACTAAACTGTATTTAAACCTTTAAGTAAATTTGTGTTACAAAAATATAAACTGTTAGAATACTCCAAAAGCTATCTAACTGCTCAAAGATTCTACAACAACTAATCAGATAAATGAATACCACTAAATTAGACCAAAAAATACACAGTTAGAATACGCCAATTGGTATCTAACTGTCCCAAAATTATAAATTTGTGTTAAAATAATATAAACTGTTAGAATACTCCAAAAGCTATCTAACAGCTCAAAGATTCTACAACAACTAATCAGATAAATGAATACGTCTAAATTAGGCCAAAAAATACACAGTTAGAATACGCCAATTGGTATCTAACTGTCCCAAAATTTAACAATATCCAAATAGGTAAATCAAAACCACTCAAATATATTAAAGAAATAAACAGTTAGAATATGCCAATTGGTATCTAACTGCTCCAAAATTTTATAATATCAAAACAAATGAAGAATCTGTTACTGCTCCAAAAAAAATACAACAAAGCAAAGTATAAAGCATTAGCCAGAAACAACAAGTGAACACTGAAAACAAACAAACAAATAAACTGTAGCATAACAGAAAAAGGGTTTTTTTTTAATCCAACATGGATTTTTTTTCTCCCACAGACCCAATGATTTTAGCAACAAATACAGAAACTGAGCAAATTGCACAGTTCTCTGATTTGTACTCTACTAAATATGAGGGTCGAAAAAAAATAAAAGTATATTGCTTATACAATGTAATAAGTCATTACAAAATACTAATACTAACAAGAAAAACATGGACTCCCATTACTAGACCAAACAGTAAGTATACAATAATAAGGACAACCATAGCAGCATATCACATCTATAGTATCTAATACCTTTGTTCCTTATACATTTGTTTTTCACCCAAAGTTATAAGCAAATATGAATGTGATATGCTGCGGTGGTTGTTGCCATGCACCCAAGACTCTATGCCCTGGCAACAACCACCGCAGCATATCACATCAATAGAGTCAAACATTTCAACTATGATCTATGGGAAACTTTTAATGTCCGCGAACAATGTGAGTGTTCTTAGAACACTTTGAACTTGCCAGCGAACAATACGGACACAGTTTTCAGGACACCCCCTACGAACATTTCAGAACAACGCAATAGTTCTTACAACACTTTCAACTTGACAAAGAACAATACGGACAGCGTCCTAAGGACACCCCCTACGAACACTCCCCGGACACCGGGAGTGTTCTTAGAAGCGTCTTCAGAACACCACCATCTTGTTTATTTGCGAACATTTCAGGACACCGCGAGTGTTCTTAGGACACATTCAACTTGACAAAGAACAATACGGACAGCGTCCTCAGGACACCCCCTACGAACACTCCCCGGACATCGCGAGTGTTCTTAGAAGCGTCTACAGAACACCCCCATTTTGTTTATTTACGAACATTTCAGGACACCGCGAGTGTTCTTAGGACACATTCAACTTGACAGAGAACAATATGAACAGCGTCCTCAGGACACCCCCTACTAACACTCCCCGGACACCGCAAGTGTTCTTAGAAGCCTCTTCAGAACACCCCCATTTTGTTTATTTGCGAACATTTCAGAACACCACAAATGTTCTTAGGACACATTCAACTTGACAGAGAACAATACGGACAGCGTCCTCAGGACACCCCCTACGAACACTCCCCAGACACCGCGAGTGTTCTTAGAAGCGTCTTCAGAACACCCCCATTTTGTTTATTTGCAAACATTTCAGGACTCAGCGAGTGTTCTTAGAACACATTCAACTTGACAGAGAACAATACGGACAGCGTCCAAAGAACAACCCCTACAAACATTTCAGGACACCGGGAGTGTTCTCAAAAACGTCTTCAGAACACCCCCATTTTGTTTATTTGCGAACATTTCAGGACACCGACAGAGAACAATACGGACAGCGTCCTCAGGACACCACCTACGAACACTCCCCGGACACCGCGAGTGTTCTTAGAACAGTTTCACTTTGCTTGCGAACAAAACGGACACATATTGACTCCTTAGAACACCCTCTAGTCAGTTTATTTAGAACATTTCAGAACACCCGTGATGGCCGCAAACAAATCGAACACAAAAAGAACGTCTAACACTTAAAAAACACAACTTTCATCCTATCTCATACACTCCCACCCTCCCCAAACACTCCTACACACCAACACACTCTACAAAATACACATTTTGAACAAAGTTTCACCGCGCTGTCCGGGGACGCCCGCGAACCCAATATGGCGGGCGATACCGAAAAATCTGACGCGCTTCACGCTCCACGCCGTCCAATCAGCGAACACTTTGCATGTCCGCGAACATCACGCAAGACGATTGGCCAATCAGGACACTTTCCGCGGAGCGAACAGGGAAGTGTATCCGCAAACCGAACACAGATATCACTAAATTTTTTTGACCTACTTTTTGGTCATTTTAAAAAAAACTACTGGACGGAATTTCACCAAATTTGCAAAAGCACGCTTTCGGGACCAAGCCGCTGCTCCTGGTCCAAATTTGGTGGAAATCCGTCCAGCGGTTTGGGCTGTATGCGCGAGCAAAAATTTTTCCCATTCACTCTATGGAGAGTGAGTATAATGTATACAAATATGAGCATATAGAGGGAAGGTAGAGTAATACAAATAAAACTATGAGAAAGTGCTGATAACCATAATGATTATCTTCATGCACAGAAAGGATTGCTCTCTTTCAAGCCTGTATCTTCCGCTATGTACATATTTCATATGATGTGACAGGACCCTAAGTCTACAAATATAGTACCTTTTCAATTTTTACTTCCTGACTGTTACTAAAGAAAACTATGTGGCTTCGATATGTCAGTAAAAGATAAAAAGGGAGAGCCAGCCATGTGAAGTCATCAGTTATGTCATCAATGACATTTGTGATGTCATCTTTGATGTCCTGGGTGTTAGTGTTAGCAGTGCACGGTGGCGCGAGTTGTGGTTGCTTATGTTACCATAACTGGCGAATTTCAGGAGTTTTTCGGTTTTACTTTGAGCCATAACGTACCTTTAGCAAAGTTTTTTCACTGAATTTCATAGGTTTTTAATAGCGCAACTTAACCATAACGTCCCTTTAACAAAGTTTTTTTAATATCACGCAAACAATATACAAACATGGCGTGCAAAAACCAACTTCTGCAGATGGCTTTACACAGAATGTTGCAACGTAAGAATGTATGCTCGTTCACAGCGAAGGTCAGCTGCTTCCACAACTTCTACAGATGGCTTTACACAGAATGTTGCAAAGTAAGAATGTATGCTTGTTCACAGTGAAGGTCAGCTGCTTCCATTTTTTTCTCGGGCCCCGGAGAGGCTCACGAAGCGGACTATAAGGTTGTATTGTGTTTTGACCTTGACAGACAGAGATTGTGATGAAAGACTTCTCTTGAAGGAGTGTTGCTAAAACGTAAGAGAAGATAAAGATGAAATTTCTGAAACGAAACCACTTTTACATATTATATCACTATATGAAAGATCGTTGGCAAACGCAGAGTCGTATTTTGGGACTGCACCACTCGTAGACAATGGAAATTGCAATTGTACTGTAAGTAACCCTTTAGATTACTTTATACCAAATATAATTACAATAGCGTAGCATTAAAGACCGCTCAAGTTGAACTTGTTCGTTGAAAGTGGCATAATGTTTTCTATCACGCACTATCACAGCCGAATTGATCCCCTGTCGTTTAGAGGGCTCTGAAAAAGGCAGACGACACATGGTGGGTTAATAGAAATAATTTAACCGGTCTATAGGCGGTCAAGCGCTGTACTCGCTGTGCCACTTCACTGTAGCCTGTCAAGTGGCACAGCGAGTACAGCGCTCGCTTTGACATCCGTGCACAGCTTGCTAACGCAAGTTTGAATCACGGCAAGGCCAAACTCAGCCTTTCATCCTTCCGTGGTCGATAAATAAGCACCACACACCGTGGTTAATAATAAGCACCGCTTAGATATCTCACGGTTTTTAGCGCTATATGAATGGGAAAATATTATTATTTTATTATTAACATACTCTGTTGCACTATCTTCGATAGCAAATAGTTTCATACCCTGATAAATAAAATGATGATTTTTAATGAAGATCGGCTGGTGAGACTAATTTATGTTTTTTAAAACAGGTACATGGCCCCATTTTGTCTATGTCACGATTTACAGACTCCAGCGGATGGGGTCTTCAACTGCCAGGTGCAAGTCCAAATATGCAACTTCATGACCCTCACCATTTTATGGGACAATCGCCAAGGACCAATATGCCCTTACGCAGTACTAGCGGCTACAAACAACATACCAAACAATAGGGTGGTCTAATGGCTCGTTGTTGGAGCAACCTTCCGATTATCAGAGCGACCATTTACTGCTTTTATCATAAACCAACAGCCTATCTACCGCAAAGGAACAACACGTGGCTCCAAATAAACTTTTGCTGATCGACAGCAGAGACAATAGCAAATCGCTGAATATTCACTAAACATTTCACGTGAAATAAATGTAATTTACCAAATGTACAATCCTGCTGTTTACTTTTAAACCACAGTTTCATATTCCGAATTGTGGCGCACTGAGTTGTAAGCTGATCTAACACTCTCTGTACCGCAAAGGAACATCGCGTGTCTCAACATGAACTTTTGCGGATCGACAACAAAGACAAATGCAAATTGCTGAATATTCTCTAAACATTTGATGTCAAATAAATGTACTTTACAACATTTACAATCTTGCTCTTTGCTTTTAAATCACAGTTTCATATTCCGAATTGTGGCGCGCTGTGTTGTGACATAATGTGTGTTGTCTTCCGGGTTCTGTGTAAAGTCCCGTAGTACTGGAGACGACTGGGCGCGTTTCATTACGCACCCTGTAACGTCACGGAGAAAGGCGGGGAATATGAATGCTTTGATAATATCAGGCTTAGGGGCGGGAGATATGATTTAGTGTCGCAAAAGCAAGTCAGCCAGGTCAATAGCGCCAGTCATAGGATTATCACATAATGTCGGCGCACACCAGCCGGATTTATCGTTTCTTTAGTGGACAAAAAGTCGGTTGACGCCCCTAGGAAATTGTAGTATTAGCGAACAAAAGGAGTGCTCTTAAAACACTTTCACCCTGACAACGAACAATACAAACAACGTTTTCAGAACACCCCCATTTTTTGTAATTGCAACCATTTTGGGACACTGCGAGTGTTCTTAGAACACATTCAACTAGACAGATTACAATACGGACAGCGTCCTGAGGACACCCCCAGTTTGTGTATTTACGAACAATTAAGTACACCGCGAATGTTCATAGCTCATTTTTACCTTCCTTGCAAACAAAAATGACACATACTCCGTCCTCTAAACACCCCACCATTTAGTTTATTTACAAAATGTCAGAACAGCCGTGTTCTCCGTGGACAAATCGAACGCAACAAAAAGGTCTAGCACATAAAAAAACAAAACATTGAACCTATCTCATACTCCCCCACCCTCCCCAAACACTCTTACACACCAACACACGGCACTAAATACAATTTTTTATCCACGTTTCACTGCGCTGTACGCGGTCGACTGCGAATACAAGATGGCGGGCGCCACAGAAAATCTGACGCGCTCCACGCCCCTCGCCGTCCAATCAGCGAAAACATTGCATGTCCGCGGACATGACGCAAGCCCATGGGCCAATCGGGGTGCTGTCCGCGGAGCGAACAGGGAAGTCCGTCCGCGAAGCGAAGGCAGATATCACACATTTTTTTGCCTTACATTTTGGTCATTTTTAAAAAAACTACTGGACAGATTTACACCAAATTTACAAAAGCACGCTTTTGGGACCAGGCCACCGCTCCTGCCGCGAATTTGGTGTAAATCCATCCAGCGGTTCGGGCTGTAGCCGTGCGCAAAGTTTTTTCCCATTCAGTCTATGGGGAAAAAAAAGTTTTGGGACCCCCCTATAACTTTTCCCCCCCTGGACGTATCCTCAGCAAACTTTGCAAAAAGATTCAGAGTGACCCAACTAACCCAAAAAACAGCAACTTAACCATAACTACATGGCCACTACCGTGTATAATATATAATAATATATATATATATATTACATGGCCACGGTAGTGGCCATGTAGTTATGGTTAAGTTGCTGTTTCCATAGGAAGAGCACTTTTTGGGCAGCTTATAACTTCGCTATATATATATACGGTCAATTGTGAAAAGGTCAATTGTGACGCTTTAAAATCGGTCAATTGTTCATTTGAACAATTGTAAACGAACAATTTGGGTTATACCGGATGCAGGGGTAACATACCAGAGTACCTGTGGAAATCCCCAGACCCTAGTTACAGGACACAATACATGAAGATTAGACTGAATCTCTTTAAAACAATGAAAGTTTGGTCAGCGAGATCTGCAACGGGTGTTATCTCACCGTGCTGTAGATTTTATGTTCTGATGAAAATGTCATCTGTTCATGAGCTGTTCGGCTTTAACATTGATCAGAACAAGAAATGTTATCTGCTTTATGGAAGGTTAGTTTATGCTATCTACAGACGACTGGTGGCGCCTGCTGCTGAGAGGGGAGAATAATAAAAATAATGAATTTGTATATAGTGCTACACACCCATAGGTCTATTCGCACTCAGATAAAAGAAGACATTTTTATCCCACAGAGTGGTACTTATTTTATGGACCTTGGAAGGATGAAAGGCTGAGTTGACCCTGCCAGAAAGGGCTACACACAGATATCAGGGGCGAGCACTTAGCTTGATGTACTATCTGACTGGCAATGAAGATGGCATTGAGCATTGCAACAGTTAGACTTTTAAAATAATATTTTAATTTATTGGATACTGGAGATTTTGGGGGGAGGGTCTAAATTTAAATTTTGATTTAAATTTAAATTTGGAACGCCTGAACAAGCTTTAGGACTATGAGGATGTTTTGAAAAAGTTTTGTATTAAACTAATATGCAATAAAAAAAGTTTAAAAAAAAGATGTGCCCCACCCTGCACTACCATCATCCACCTCTATGAGACCACTGTTATGTGCCTGCACCTGCCCACCCCCTTCCTAACGCTTCCCTAGACCCTGTGGAAGGAGCTGATAGCCCTGCTTGCGCTCTAAGTCACCTTGCAAAATCCAGCACCCTCCCAGATCTCCACAACCGTCCAGCTGGTGCAACCCGTTATACCTAACAGGCACCACTGCATTGGTATGGAAACCTCTGCTTGCCACAGAAGCTTTTCCCTTCTTCTACAGATCTCCTGCACTACAACCTACCCCCTCCATTAAATGCAGAAACAATCATCTGTTTATGAGAAACCGCCAAATGCCTGCCAATTGCATTCACCCCACAAACATCTCTGCAAAGGGAGTGCAGTCTTGCATTCATTGCGCATGCACGGAACAACACAGACACAACGTGCTAGACTATCCAAGCTCATCCTCCAGCCTGGCCTTTCCCCTACCATGAAGTAGCTTGGGCCCCAAAAACACGCAGATCATGCACTTCGCCAAACAAACTGAGATCAGAACATCTTGGGCTGTCGCCCCCTTACTTTTGTGCAACTTCTGGCACGCTGGCCTACCACCAGCACTGACCTGGTTACTAGCCACATCAAGATGCCAATCTGAGGTATGACCCAGCTGGCTACCAGCACCTCCTCAATGCCCAGCCATGTTGTACTCTCTAAATATTTTGCTGCTCGGTTTATGTACTCAAAGACTATCACAACCTGTAGTGCCAACAGAGATAGTCTCACTGTTCACATAGACACTGAGAACCATATCGCCAGTGGCGCACCACCAAACCATCTCATTGCTGCCATCCTCATAGCTGCTAATATTTCAATACTGGTTGCCTTGTATCTGTTATCACTGATGTAACTGTTGCGTCCGATGTAACTCATGTGGCTGATATCACTGATTTAACTGTTGTAAACACCCCTACGTTCAACCACTCTGATGCCAATGCTTTCACCTGCCATGCACTAAACTGCTTTTCTGCATTTATGAATGAAGATACCATGCCTAGTCATACAGCCACCAACACTACTACCACTATATCACTGTTACTAACGCTGTTGATAACCCTATGAATGATGACTCAGAGGTTAAGGTTATTGCTTGTTTCGTACTGAACTGTGCCTCTGCCAATATGTTTGCTGTCTTGATGCCTAACCTCAATGATGCAAATATAGCCTGCCCTGTACCTAACACCACTGCTGCTATTGCCATTGCTGCTCCATTGTCGAATCACATTGATGCCAATGCTAGTACCCACCCTGTGCCTATCAATATAGAAGCCAACGCACAAGCGTTCCCAGAACCCATCAACCCCATAATGCCACTACAAAAGTCCCAGAGAAACCTCAAATCTTCTCTACAAATGTTCCCCCCTCTGCTGTGCTTTGATGAATACCCGCTCCCTACCCATCCATGTTCTTGACATCAACAACCTCATCACTACAGAAAACCTTGGCATACTTGCCCTCGTGGAAACGTGGCTCCATACTGCCTCAGGCCCTCCCCTCTCACTTTCTATACTCAAAGGTACATTATTCATAGGAAGGATTGATTGAAATCCAACACGGTGTAGTCGTCATCATAGCCAAGTGAAGTTGACCACCTCCCCTACCACCACCATTACTGTCCATGGCATTTACTGCCCACCAGGCCCCTTTCTTACTTTCAAGGTGTATCTTCTCCAAACCATTGGCGATAACATCAAACCCTGCTCAAAAATCGTCCTCCATGGCATCATGAACCTGTGCCTCACCGACCATACCGACCTACAAGCCACCTTTCTTGCTAACTCATTGTATGCCCTGGGCTTCAATCACAACATTAGTGCCTCCACATGTGCCAAAGGCCATTCCCTGGACTGGATTGCAGATGCCAACTGTCCAGTCAGTATCAAATCTATTGCCCCATGCGAGTGGTCCGACCACTACACTATGACGTTCACTTTCCCTTTCTGCGACTATACCAAACCAGCCACCATACCACTCCCCCCCCATTGGCCCACAGCTTCAGAAACTCATCAAGGAGTGGATCTTACCCCACCTCACTCCCCTCAAACAAGAGCACCTTCATTTGCTGGACCTTGACACCTTAGCAGACCTATTGCCAATAAACTAATGACCGCAGTCAATACCATTGGACGCTTCTGCCAAAAAAAGCCAAACCAGTAGGTCATATTAATGCCTGGTTCACCCCAGACCTCCTTGTACTCTGCACTAGAAAGCGTCTTGCAGAATCCAACTGGAAAAAATACCCTCAGACGCCCTAAGTCTAGCATTCTGAAAGGCTGCCAGACTGTACAAACAAGCCATCATCCACACCAAAGCTACAGCAATCAACACCAGAATAGCCAATGCCAAATCGGACACCAGAAAACTATTCAGTAGCCTCAAGGAAATGGAAGGCCCCATCACCTTACCATCTGCCCTTAATAAAGACAAGGCTTGGTTTACAAACATTCAGAATGCAATGGTCTAGAAATTGACTCTCTTCACAATAAAATTCTCAGCAAAAGGTTGACCCTGAAACCCTCCCAACTCACCACTGCCAACACCACCACTCTTAAACCGAACAGCCTCAGCATACCCCTGTTCTTCTTCACAAAAGTCTTGGAACTAGAAACCTTTCACATCTTGAAGAGCCTCAAACCCTCAAGGTGAAAAGGAGATATATGTCCCGACTGCTCATCAAAGACTGTGCAGAAACTCTAACTCTTTTCATCACAGCTTTCATTAATGCTTCCTTTGAGGCAGGCAGAGTGCCTTCCAGTCTCAAGGAAGCCTAGGTTCTACACTTACTCCAAAAACCTACTCTTGACCCTGCCCTCCCAAACATCTACCGGCTGATCACCACAGACCCCTTTCTGCTCAAAATGTTAGATAGAGCAGGGTTTGTCCCAATTCAACATCTCCTGGAAGGTAACCAGATCCTAGGAATCCATCAGTCTGTATTCAGCCCAGGCCATGGTACAGAGTGAACACTCTTTGTCCTTACGTAGATTACGACTACAGGCGGAAGCCAACTGTATGTCCAAAAGGGAAAACTCCTTTCAAATCATATCATGCGGAGTAGGCGATCATGCTCTCTCTAGTACAACACCTGAGCACCATATTATTGACCTAGTTGACTGTGCTAACACAGTCACACTACAAGATGAACACACACTAACAAGTGTAAATAGTCAAAATTCCCCAACACATACAAATGACACTACTCTCAAATGCGGTCTCTTAAATACACGCTCCAAAGTACTGCATGCAACAGAGATTGCTGACAACATCATGGATAATAATTTTGATCTTCATGTCCTAACGGAGACATGGGTTCATGACACAGCTTTGCACGCCATAGCTCTTGCGACCCCAGCAGGATATAAGTGCCTACATGCTGACCGCAAGTCCGGACGTCGAGGGGGGGGTTGCAATTATTTTTAAATCCTCTTTAGATTTTTATATCTCCCCCTCCCCCCAACTAGATTCATGCGAAGCAATTCTGATAAACTTAATACGGACACAACCTATTCTCTGAGCCTAATAATTATCTATAGACCCCCTAGAGAAACCCCTCTTTTTGAGGAGCAATTGCTAGCTCTCATAGGTGGCATATGTAAAACTAATACTGCTGTGGCTATTTTAGGAGATTTTAACTTATGGGCAAATAACCATCAGGACATGGAAGTCCAATCCTTTCTTCAAACACTCTCTTCTATCGGGTTTGTACAGTCAGTGGACAAACCAACTCACAAAGCTGGAAACACACTCGACTGGATTCTTACTAAGAATATTACACCCAGTGTAACCAATATAGATCTATGCCCATGCTTCGACCACTTACTGGTGCATTTTGCACTAGCACTAAAATGTAAACCTATCCCTATAAAGACTAGTAGTATAACTGAATCATGTAATGTGAAAAATATCACAGCTGATACATTTAAATCTACTATACGTCCTCAGTTAGGAGGCAATCTATCCTTGGAAGACTTTACCATTGCCTTCAGAAATGCCACTGATAAAGCCTTTGATATCCTTGCTCCTCTCCAACAGGAGAAAAGTAAGAAGAAGAAAGGCTTTAAACTTCAGTTCTCACCCGATATAATCTCTGCCAGAAAAAACAAACAGAGATGTGAACGCCAGTGCCGTAACCACCCATCTCCTTCTACCCTACTTACCTATCAAGTTGCAGCCAAAGAATACAAACGTCTTGTGCTGGAGGCCAAACAACTGTCTCTCAACGACAGAATCGAAAAAGCTGCAATAAAATCCAAAGAACTTTTTACAGTCCTTAATGAACTCAAAAATCCCAACATTGAACATAGGCTTACTATAAACAATGAATGGTGTCAAAATATACTCGATAGTTTTAGTCACAGAACTGAACTCCACTAAGGACGCATTAGGGATAAAATTGAGTCTCAATGTTTACCTGATTCATCACTACCCTCTCTCCCAGAATCATCGCATCATGGTATAAAATCCTTTTCTTTCACTAGCATGACAGAGCCAGAGGTCCTAGCGATTATTGAAGGCCTTAAACCTACATCATGCAAAGGAGATATATTTCCTACCACACTTTTTAAGGAATTTGCTAACACCCTTACTCTGTGGGTAACAGAACTTGTTAACCGCTCTTTTGAGGAACCTGTTGTTCCCATCAGCATAAAGGAGGCATGGATTACCCCTCTACTTAAGAAGGATAACCTTGACCCTCTGATACCTGAGAATCATCGTCCCATCACAAATGTTCCCTTTATACTTAAAATATTGTACAAGATTGCTTATGTACAGCTGGAGAAATTTGTTGAAAATAATAACATCCTGATCAGGGAACAGTCCGGTTTCAGAGCGAATCACGGAATGGAGAAGGCATTATTAGATCTTAAGGCCAATATAACAGAAATACTTGAGGAAGGCAACTCTGCTCTCTTGCTGTTGCTGAATCTTTCCTCTGCGTTCGACTTGGTCGACCACAAACTACTAGATGAAAGACTTCAAAAAACTGGCCTATGTTCTCCTGAAGTAGTACACTGGCTTAAATCATTCCTGGGCCCCAGAAATGCCTTTGTCACAAGGGGATCTTTTAAATCTCTGAAAATTCCCATGACATGTGGTGTTCCTCAGGGATCCTGCCTATCCCCACTACTTTTTAACATTTACATTAAATACCTATGTGATCTGTTAAAATCAATGGGCATACAATTTGCTAATTACACCGACGACACACAGATAGTGATTAAACTATCTGGGGTCTACAAGGACGATTTGGCTACTGTAAATGAAATTTATGATACTATTAAAAAATGGATGGCTCTTAACTCTCTCGCTCTAAATGACAAAAAAACAGAGCTGCTGGTCATCAGTACACCGTTTAGGCAAAAAAACATGGACCCAGATTACAAAGCTTTTGTAATTGGCGGTAACAACATTCCTGTATCTGATTTCGTAAAGACGTTGGGAGTTTACTTTCATACCCATCTGACATTTCAGAAGCATGTATCCTACCTTAAGTCATCATGCAGCTTCTTCACACATCTCTTATGGCAAATACGATCGTACTTGTCCGGAGCCAATAGAGCATCCATTGCAGCAGCTTTAGTTAACACCAAGTTAAACTACTGCAATAGCCTCCTGATAAGCACTTCTAAGAGGAATATTAGGAGTCTCCAAACTATACAGATGGAGCAGTCCAAGCTGTATGCGGCTTAAGTCAACAAACTCATATTACAGAGCATCGAAAAAAGCTACACTGGCTCTCTATTGAGCAGCGGCTTACATTCAAAGGATTAGTAATAGTCTTCAAATTCCTTTCGGGCAAAGCCCCGTAATATTTCAAGTCCAGGCTCCAGATAGCATTACCTAAGCGTACGTTATGGTCAAATAGTCTTTTGCTACTGGTACAACCACGCACCCTCTTGAAGAAATTAGGTGAAGCAAGTTTTGCGGCCTGGGGCCCGAAAAGTTGGAATATGATTCCACTTCATCTCAAACAGTCCACCAAACGGCAACAATTCAGAAAACACCTTAAGACCTTTCTCTTTGATGTCTAATCTTCATATGTTAGCATAGGAACACTCGCTATTCCTCAGGATTTGCTAGTCGCCATGATTCATGGCATCTACCTCCACTCCTCCTTTTCGGAATTTATGTGTTATGTGTTTGTATATGTCTATGTAAGCACCCTGAGACCTTTGGGTGAGTGAATGCGCTATATAAGAAACTCCTTAGTTAGTTAGTTAGTTAGTTAGTTAGTTAGTTAGTTAGTTAGTTACTTACTTAGTTAGTTACTTAGTTAGTTAGTTAGTTAGTTAAAAACGAGATTGATGAGATCAGGGACAAAGGGAAGCCTGCCCTACTTCTCCTTCTGGACCTATCTGCTGCCTTCGACCTAAGTCGACTGCCACAATCTGACCACTGCAGCAGCCTTCTCTCCTGGTGTCACGTCATGGATCGCTTCCTTCTTTGACGGCAGAGTAATGAGATTCTTGGCAGACAATACCAATATCCAAACCCACGTCCATTCAAAGAGGGTGGCACTGCCCATACCCAGAACAGCAGGCGCAGAAGGGGACATGTCCACACATCTTCCACCCTCACAAACTCACACTCATAACACATGTAATCGCCTTCCAACCCAGTGCAAACAGTCAAACCCAACAAGAAAGATACCATAAGAAACACACCTACCTACACTCATCAAAGATAGCAAGAACACATACGCCTAGATACCATACGTCAATCACCACACAGTTTAGCCAACAGTTTCAACACACCAGGCATACCAGTTTCTCCAACAGCCACACTCACCCACATGAAACGAATAGGAAAGAAGCAGTACTCCTGGCAGTAGCAAATAACTCCATAGCACATTATAAAGCTATAATATTCAAAACATTTGTTTTCTTGAAGAGAAAAAAAAACTATTACAGTGATGTCATCAGTGACATTTGTGATGTCATCTTTGATATCCTGGGTGTTAGTCTTAGCAGTGCACGGTGGTGTCACGAGTTTTGGTTGCTTAGCTTACCATAACCGGCAAATTTCAGGGGTTATTCGGTTTTACTTGGAACCATAACGTCCCTTTAACAACGTTTTTTCACTGAATTTCATAGGTTTTTAGTAGCGCAACTTAACCATAACGTCCCTTTAACAAAGTTTTTTCATTGAATTTCATAGGTTTTTATTAGTGCAACTTAACCATAACGTACCCTTAACAAAGTTTTTTCATTGAATTTCATAGGTTTTTATGAGTCCAACTTAACCATAATGTCCCTTTAACAAAGTTTTTTCAGTGAATTTCATTGGTTTTTATTAGTGCAACTTAACCATAACATCCCCTTAACAAAGTTTTTTCATTGAATTTCATAGGTTTTTATTAGTGCATGTTATTTTCCTACAACTTACTAATATCATACTTAACAAATATAACAATATTTGTGTCCAATTTACAAAGTGTCACCTTAAAACTCATTTTCCACCTTCTAGAATCCTTTTTAACACTTCTATAAACTTTCTTCAACTATTTCAACTAGTTTTGCGTCCGTAGATGTCTACGAACATCTGACTTCATTGCAGACCTTCCGGACAGTGCCGCATGATCATACGCTAGCGCGCGGCATGATGAAGTGTCCAAGAACCCGTCCGCACTTCAAAATAAGGTCCATCCTTCGCTGACAGTTCGGAACTGCATTTTCTACTGATCTAGGAACTTTCAACTTAAAAATATTCCTACTCATCCATTAACAATCTAGTACACAGTACATACTTTTAGCAAAACTGCTATTTCTCTTAAAATGGAATCAGCTAATGCCATCCCTCCTCCCCAAGAGACACCACCACTGCTGTAATCAAGGAGCATGAGAAACACTGCCCCTACCTTAGAAATAACACATGCGCAATCGCAATATTTTCCCCTGTCCACCTGCCCCTCCATATTAGTGTTTGGTGCCTATTCCCTCATTTCCCATCCAAAAACAATAAAATGAATGTTCCTTTAGGTACCACCTCTCACAGTTAAAAAATAGAACTTCCTCCACCTCATCTTCTTTAACAAATACTGTAACCACACAGCCTGATGTCTGCGGGCATTGGTGCATTATAAATAAATAAATAAATAAATAAATAAATAAATAAAGAGGGCGACAGACCATTACCGTCCATTGCAGCCCCTGAAATGGGGGATAAAGGCCATTAGCACCCCTGGTTTCCAAAGCGGGAACCCAGGGTGCTAAAACATAGATTTTTCTTCCTATAGCGGGATGCCTGTGGCGTCCCGCTGTAAAATGGAAGGATTATTCTTCCTACAGCGGGTCGCCCTCTTCCCTTGCCATGGCAGCCTGCAAAACCCTATGAACATATTACCACAAGCACTTTTTTCCCTTTCAAACCTCTCCTACCTTTGAATAACTTTACCACATAACCGGTCCAAGGTAGACGTAGCCACTTTCACACCATTTTTCGTCCCTAGCAGTCATGGCCAGTAGCCAGATATCTGCGTCATGACGTTATGCCATGACCCAGACAATCTCGCAACTGCCACGGCCACAGGCTATACCTCAGTCACCAAAGGTATATGACTATTTTTTGTACCTACATTATTACACTTGTCAAAAAATAAAACACGGCCACCTTCGCAAAACCATGCTTTAATGTCCTTGCCAATGCTCCTCACGAGTTTGCTCGAAACCCGCCCATGTTTTATTTTTTAAAATATATGTACATACAATAGTCATATAACTTAGTTCCCACTTGACAAAATCCATTCAGTCTTTACACAAACATTGAAGGTTGGTTCTATAATCTTTCTCAAAACTTTTGTCCACATTCGTCAAATAGCAACAAAGTTATAAGCCATCTAAAAATGTTGAGACCCCCTCTAATTTCGCCCCCTCTTGAGAAAATGCCACCAAACTTTAGAAAACCATTTATATCTAGATCCAAAATCGTTTTGCCAAATGTTGTGCAGATTCGTCAAATGAGACCACATTTATATGCCTTTACAATATTTTGGGACCCCCCCTCTAATTTTGCCCCCTCTTGACAGAATCCCACAAAACTTTGCAAAACCATTCAGGATTAGTCCTAGAATAAAATGACATTCAGTTTCACTGAGTGGCGCAAAAGTTATTAGCCATCCAGAAACTGCTTTTCCCCAACTTGGTAATGCAGAAATAGGTACAGATGTCCTAGGACATCTGAGGTGTCCACGAACACCACAGGACTGCCCCAGGACATCTGGGGTGTTTGTGAACACCACAGGTCTATCCCAGGGCATTTGGAGTGTTTGCGAACACCACAGGACTGTCCCAGGACATCTGGAGTGTTCACAGACTTTCGGGGGTGAAACAACCCGTTTTTTGGCTTCTTATGGCCATATGCCATCCCATCCTTATCCCCCCACCTCCCCAGAGATTGTTTGTTGAGTTTGAAAAGTGAAATGCTGCATTTTTTTTTTAAAAATCACTGCGCTGTTCGCGGACCCCAAAAAAGTCTGCCAATCCAAGATGGCGGGCGTTTCAAGAAAAAGAGGCATTTCACGTTTTCTCACCATCCATTCAGCGGACGCGTCCCGGTGTTCGCGAACTACGCAAAAGTCCAAGCATTTTTCGCCCAATCAGCACAGCCAATCAGAGGCCTGTCCGCGGACCGAACAGGGAAGTGAGTCTGCATACCGGACATAGATATCACTAATTTTTTTCTTTACATTTTGGTCATTTAAAAAGAAACTACTGGACAGATTTACACCAAATAAAAAAAGCACGCTTTCGGGTACAAGCTGCCGCTCCTGCCGCAAAATTGGTGTAAATCCGTCCAGCGGTTTCGGCTGTAGGCGTGAGCAAAGTTTTTTCCCATTATGTCTATGGGAAAAAAAAAATTTGGGACCCCTCCTATAACTTTGCCCCCCCGGACCAAACCTCACCAAACTTTGGAAAAGAAATTCAGAGTGGGCCATATACTTTTTTTGCAAAGTTTGGTGAGGATTCCTCCAAGGGGAGCAAAGTTATAAGCCGCCCAAAAAGTGCTCTCCCTATGGAAACAGCAACTTAACCATAACTACATGGCCACTAACGTGGCCATGTAATATATATATATATATATATATATATATATATATATATATATATATATATATATATATATATATATATATATATATATATATATATATGTATATCAGTGAAAAAAACGTATGGTTAAGTTGTGCTACTAAAAACCTTTTAAATTCAGTGAAAAAAACTTTGTTAAAGGGACGTTATGGTTAAGTTGTGCTACTAAAAACCTATGAAATTCAGTGAAAAAACTTTGTGCAGGACACCAAATGCACGGACATTGGTTTGCGATTGCGCGTTGATGTTCTACGGACAGTGTTCGGGTCCTGATTTAATTAAAAGGGCATCACACATCAAACGAACATTTCTGGACATTGTGTATGTTCTAGAACAGTTTAAACTTGCTATCGAACACTACGGACAGATATAGTGTTCTTTAGTACACTTCCATCAAAAACAGTGAGCTTCCTTCACTGACCTGTTCGCGAAGGGATCATGTGACCGCGCCCATGCTGATCGCGTGTTCTGAATGCGGACACTGTTCGTGTCCCCGAACAATTTAAAAGTACATTTTTGAGTAATCCACAATATTTTTCCATAAAAACTCATCATGGCACAAGTCCCACATAGTAATCCTGAGTTTCTACATATCTTTTGAAACTTTTTGAACCCTTTTTTGTGTTTGATCTGTCTGTGGACAGCGTGCATGTCCGCGAACCGCGTACAAGCACCCCCATAAAAGACCACGCCCTAGAGCTTATTCTCATTGTGTTTCTGGCTATTCTTCAGAGCACAGCTATTTCTCCAGCAACTTGCTGATTCCACCATCAAGATGGCATCCCTGGCTGCAGAACTGCTCCTGGTGCTGCACCTGCTTCAGCACCAACCCCACCCCGACCCCCTCCACCACCACCACCTTCCCAAAGGCCTGAAGAGGGGAACAGGAGTGAGGATGCAGAGGAGGAAGAAGAGGATGATGAGAATGAGGTAGAGGAAACCCCTACTACCCGCACTAGACGTGAGTCTTGGGTGTGGCGGTTGTTTACCATTCATGGGAATGGTCCTAAGGCTCATGCGAACCGTGTCACCTGCAATGAGTGCAAAATGGTACTCAGTTGCGGGAGGCATGGTTCGTACAGCTTTGGGACCACTACCATGAAGCGACACCTCAACTCATTCCACACTGGGGCCATTCGCCAGGTTGTACCTTACGAAGAGCGTAGTAGGTTGATTGCCTCTACTTCATCCTCCGTTTCTGATCCTGTCACCACAAGGAACACCTCTGTTGGACAGCGTCTTCCTCAAGCTGCCTCAGAGGCCATACAGAATTCTGATGACCCTTACCTTTCGAGGGTCACAATTCTATGTATGTACTGTGACACAGTACTCTGCAGGGGGGAGCGACTTCGAAGTGCTTTTGAGACTATCGTCTCACAGCACGAGAAGACCTGCTCACTACCCAAATAAAACCCACTCTACATCTTCCTCTCTCAGCTCGCCCTTTCTTATCCCTGTGGTTGGTGTCCCTCCCTTTACCCTCCTTTCCCCTCCCCTCCTAGTGTGTCATGTATAAAAACCAAAAAAAATATAAAATAACAAAAATTAAAAAAAATAAGGCTCTTTTCAGAGCCGCCTTTCACAGTTAAAAAATAGAAGTGAAGATAAATAAAGCAGGCCCCTTTGTATTTCTTGAAAGTCCACGGACAGTTCACGAACATAAAAGAAATTGGGGTACTACCCTATTGTAACCATTGCATTTTTCTCTGGGAGGAAGTGGTGGCTCTGAAAAGAGCCTTTGGGAGGTGTTTGTATGTCAAAAATTATAAATACTTAACACCTACTTCAAAATGGATGCTGTATTTCTAAAAAAGGTTGCAATGCATTTTGTACATTTCTCAGAAAAATCTGATTGCCAGCATAAGTAAGATGGACTCCATCTCTGCGAAAAATGAATGTGCTACGAAAAATAATATTGTCATTGTGAAAAGAGGACATGTCAACATCTCTTAGAAAGGCACAAACAGCCTTATTGACATTGCGCCTCGCTTTCTCCATTTGTGGACCAAATGAAGAAGAACGCAGCCACATTTGTCTTTGCGCAATACGAGAAAAAATTACTTGGGAATTTGGAAACATGTCCATGACCTTATCAAGTCCTTCTTTCATTGCAACTTGCAAAGAAATTCCAGACACATGTCCTAAACTGTTCCCTCCAAAATGAATTATAATTATGTCTGGATGATGCTCTGTCTCTAAAGTAGCACAGAGAGGTACCAAGTCCAGCCACGTCATTCCAGGTACTTCAAGCCAGTGCACTTCCACATGAGGGAATCCAAGATCTGCAGCTACTCCACAACGTTCTGCATGCACCTCCAACCAATGTATCCATGATAAATCTGTTTTCGAAAACACACAGCCATAGCTATCTGTTCTTCTCTCAGGAAATCTCTCCTTACACAACACACCCACTAAATTTTACCGACCAATCCCAAAGCCCTGATCATTGTCATTTGCATGCCTCTCCACCCCAGAATCCCCGTATGTAATATGCGCTGTCTGCAGACTACCGCCATGTCCGCGGACATATCAAAGATCTGAGCGTGGTGAATGTACATTTAAATAGTGTGCCCCATTTCCCCTTTGAGGTGGGCTCTGAAAAGAGCCGTTTTTTTGTTTTTTTGCAGATGCCTGACAGACACCTGTTCTTTTTTTTATTTTTTGTTTTTTTTTTCTTCTTACTTTACAACTAAAATCTTCACATAACCTTCTCCAAAGCAACCTTTACATTCCAAAACAGCATGGCATTTCCCAAAAAAGATAAAGAAACACCATCTTTTTCAAAATAAGCAGCATTACTGGAGTCAATATTCTCATTGTTACAGAAAAACATACCAGCTCTAAGCATGAAAGCATGCATGCCTCGATTGAGTGCACATATAGCAATGTTTTGCTGAGGACAAAAAACAGAACTATTGTCCCATATTGCCCTAAGTAGTAATCCAGAAAAAAATACTTTCGCATTTGGAAGGATGTTCATTACTGCTTGAACCAACTGTTCCAAATCTACCAACAAAGTAGGGGCACTCACGTAGCCCAAATGGAAAGCACCATAGTGCAAAACTACCAGATGAGGACTGTTCATCCTACGCATATCTTCACAAACTTGGAGAATTGCCTCTACATTGCAATCAGGCACAGCGCTCCACACCACCTCCACTCCTTTAACATCGAAAATTGTTTGCCACATGACTGCATTGAGAATACTGCTGTAAACCATGGACAAACATATCTCCAAGCTCCAACACCCTGACTTTCTCGACCTCTGGCATCTTCACTACACAAACTCTCTTTCTACACAAATCCACAACGTCAACATCTGATTGACTGATTCCTACAGTCCCCTTTCCATACTGGATTTGCTGGAAAACTCTGTATGTGACACATCCTAACCGCGGACAGCCGCGGTGTCCGTGCGGCATGCAACTCTTAGCCAGCCCTTCTATGCTTTCCACATCACTCTCGGTTCCATTCCCTCATTGGATACAGCTAAGCATTCACACAACCATCCACCAATCACATCCAAAACCTCTACATCTAACTCCATCATCAGAGTACCACACTTCAAATGTACTATTGATCACTCGGACTACAAGTCTCATATCATTGGAAAGCACCTACTACAAAGACTACAGTACAAGCCTCGAAGATGTCTACTTCCAGCTCCATGCATATCCACATGCATGATTACAAACTACAGGAATGCATATTTTATTCAGAGTACATGTACAACTCTTATGAATCCATATAAAAAGAGTAATGCCACTAAAGCTGCATAGCCTATACATACATGCCAACGCTCCCGATTTAAGCGCGAGACTCCCGATATTTTTCATTGAAAAATCGCACCATTTTTTTATTGTCTCCTGCCTAAATTAATGCTAATCCCAATGCAATCCTATGAGAAAAATAAATGTTCCGGATTGCTGTGGTGAAACTCCCTCTCAGGTGCTCCCGATTGTTGGCATGTCTACCTATAAAATGAACTTATTGAAATGTTTCCCATCTACTATAATCAACTATAACTTCCAAACCTGTCTCCTATCTTCAACACAGATTTACAAAACCAAGTGAATTTCATTCATTTAAAATTCAACTCATTTCCAAAGCATGTTGAACTAACATATTGTAAATAAAATATAAAGGCTGCACAGTCAAATGAAATGCATGCATACACTATGTTCAGATATAAAACAAGAATACTACCACAAAAACATAAAAATCAATGTCTACATTAACATCAGTGCTATAAACACACAAAATGACTAACTTCTTTCTTTTACAATTGCAGTGAAGACCACTGAACCACAATTTAGTAACACACAAATAGAATAGCCTTCCCAACTCATTGTAACGGCCCAATGCACAATCACACACCACCACATACATCTTTCCCATCAAACTCAAACACGCATGCACACAGCACACATACATTACAAAACAGACCAACCCATACCTTCTTTTTTTTCAACAGACCCCAAAGAATGCCTACCCAAAAGCAAGTCTGTAGAAAGCAACGCAGAAATAGAGCAAATGGAAATAAAAGTGTCCAAAATAAGCATCCATCTCTACCAGAGTTTGTACAAAATGTTCAAACAAAGCAGCTAATGCAGTCATTTAGCGAAAAAAAAACAAGCATCTAGTACAAAATCTTTGCCTCCTCTATCAAAATGTAAAACGAAACAAAAAATGCCTGATAGAATTCGGCTAACACTACTGCTAAAACTGCTCCTATAAATCTTCATATACTAGCAAGTAACCATACCCAAAAAGAATCTTATAAAAACAGCAGAGAAATCATGCTCAACCCTTAAAACCTACTGTATAAAATTAATCCTAGAAGCTCTCGTAGACATTGCAATCCTTCTCCAAAGGAAGTTATTTAAACAGGATGAAACCACTAACAAAACCAACTACTAAACTACTAGAAAACTTCTCAATAAACGGAATGTCAACAAAAATAACTTCTTAAATATCTGTGGAGGTGAATGGAGTCACACCACGACCACAGAACCATATTTTAATGAAGAAGCATACAAACAAAACCAAACAAACACAATTGCCATCCATAGCAGTGGACGAGGTTATGAAAAAAATAATAATACTATCATGGAACAAGAAACACTGCTTACAAAGATATCCCCAGAAAACTCAGAATTACCTCTCCATTCGACTGAACCAGAAAGTCCAGTATACAAATGGCCGTGCACCTCAATGTGTAACATTCCCAACAAATCTTTCAAATCTTTACGCCAGTTCCTCAATCAGTATGTGAAAGGTAAAGACAGAATCAAAATGAAAGTGCTGCAAAATATGGATACCTGTCCAGTGTGCAAATATACAGGACTACAAAGACATTCATTAGCCTGGATTTCAGGACCTATTCGCAAAAGCAACTTCCATGATATCAAAATGATATCAACACATCATTCAACTATAGGAAATGTAGACTATAAACTGTACTATGCTAAAAGTCCTGCTTTAGAACTAGCCAATTTAAATAGCAGTCTTCTACATGGTACACCCAAAGACCTACAAGAAGAAATCGACCGTTTCCAGAGAAAATATTTTGGAAGTGAAAGCCACTTACAAAATGCAATAGCTTTACAACAGATTAGCAACAATTCTACACATGGCAACCTTCTACTACACACATACAAAAAAGAAATACTAACATTTAAAAGTACATCCGCTAAAGTACCAAACCATGTGTGTGTGTGTTGCTGCAGAACTTTTTACAAAAGTAACACTAAAACTATAGACATAACATACAAAATCGAAGACTATGAAGATTCCAAATGGTTTGAATTAGCTCTCTACCTTTTAGCAGAAAACAAACACGAAATATCTGACCCCTTAATACTTTGCAGTTATTGCACTACAAAACTTGACAACAACCAAACTCCTTCACGTGCTATCACAAACAACTTGGAATTATTCCCACTACCAAACCCCTGCAACAACTGAATTTATATGAGAGCATCATAATTCAAACAGTGCACCCATTTCAAGCAATAATACGCCTTCAACAAAAACAGCCAAATTACCTCCCTCTGAATTGGTGAAAGGCATTTGTGGCAAAGTAGTTTATTTACCATTAGATCTGACAGAAAATGGGCACACTCTAGGAGTGCAACGTCCAATAGAGCAATCTTGAATTGTCTAAGTAAATGGTGTACCAACAAAAGACAAAAGAATTTGGCAACAACTTGTGGACTTACATAAGGTTAGACAAGGCTTGCAATATCTAAAAGACAATAATGAATACTACAAATAAATACATATTGAACAAACCCTAAGGGAAACAACTGAAATAATTCAAGAGTCACCAGAAACTGGTCAATTTGAACTTCTAGATCCTGCTGCAGTATCTAATATGTTAAACCATTATACAATAAATTTGGTCAGGACAGTCGTGCCACTGTTTTGCAGTTCATCCAAAAATATGTCACTTGTGAAATCTCTTCACAAACGAAACATAGTGACCTTCATGCACAAATTGTACAATTTCAAAGACACAAATGTGGCAAATATTGTTGTCGCAAATACTAAAACAAAGGGAAATACTAAACCAAATGCTGCTTTGGTTTCCCTAGCCCAGTTACAGAAACAGGTGAAGTGAACAACTTCATGTCTTCAGTTAGACATAGTGTTAAAGGTAAATCACCTAAGAACAGGTATTAGATAAAAAGAACAGAAGAATCAAAATATATCAATGATTACAATGCAATCATTGCCCTCTTATGGAATGCAAACATAGATGCGCAGTACATTGCAGACAATTCCATTGCAGTTGCACAATATGTTACAGCCTACTTAATAAAAGCAGAAAAACAGAGCTTCAAGACCTCTGGAAAGACCTCTCATTGGACAAAACACTATCTCAGAAATTGTACAGCTTAGGCATAAAAATGCTCCCTCATAGAGAATGTGGCTCCTATGAAGCTGCAGATCGTTTAACAGGTACTGCTTTGTATGGAAAATCTGAAAATATAGTATGGCTAAGTCTTGGTCCTGCTAAATCTAGAAAAAGAGTTCTCAAGTCATACGTCGACATAGAAACAATAACCAAAAATGATCCCAACAGCCAAGACATTTTGAAAAACAATTTATTGGACACATACCACCCAAACATGAGTACCAGTTTGGAAACCATGTGTCTATACCACATAGCCCAAAACTTCACATACTAAAATAATATAAAACCTGATAAAAAAGGTAGATATAGAGTGACAAATTGTGAAGGCAGCTTAGTGAAACTTACCAAATCAAGCTTAATTAATCATATCAAATTGTCATTAAAAACACCTCAACATAAAGAACTATATTACATGTCCTTGATACAACATTTTAAACCGTGGAGAAAAGGAGAAGAGATACTGAAAAACTATGACTCCTATGAAGACTCTTTCAAAGCAAATGAAAGCACTATCACTGATGTAAACTTTACACAGTACAAAACAATGTTGCACAATGAACAGTAACATGAAGAAGAGCTCCAGGCCCAACTAGATAAGGATAGATAAGGACACTTCCAACAGTAGTCAACCTTCTATAACAGGAAGCCAAGAACCACTGGGACTGCCACTAATAGCAAATGAGGCAGAATTAGCTATGACAGAAGTAGAAAACACCATGTGTCACTACGAAGAAGATACAGAAGACTTAACTGTACTACAATCAAAACTTAACAAAGACCAGTGCACCATTTTTGAAGAAGTAACAAAAGAAATTGCACATGGTGTACAACACAGAAATAAAGAATGTACCTGCCAAAATTACAAACCTATACTACTATACGTCAGTGGTGAAGCTGGTTCAGGCAAAACATTCTTAATCAAAATCATCAGCAAGTTCCTTCAACAATTGACAAACAACAAACTGTCAGCTGTTTTTATTGCCCCCACAGGTTTAGCTGCCTACAACATAGGCGGTGTAACTTTATACCGATTACTACTCCTTCCAGTAGAACACCCAAAAATGTGACTATTGCAAACTTTCTAAGGAAGCTGCAATGGAACTACGCAGAGTAATAAAACAAATGAAAATGCTACTAATAGATGAAGTGAGCATGGTCTCCAACCTAATGTTGGCTTTGATTCACCACAGATTGCAAGAAGTACTTAAAACAAACTACGAAGAACTCTTTGGAGGAAAACACATTATTGTTTTCGGAGATCTTCTTCAATTGACACCAGTGAAAGGTGAACCTATTTTTAAAACCTTAGGACACAAACTCTGCCGTAAAACTGTTGGCAGCATAGGCCTACATCACAACCACAGTACACTCAGGGTTGTCAAAGTGGATGAGGGAAGAATTTCGCAGAGCAGATGGGTCCCCAGTGGAACATGCAGCCCTTTTGGATAGGTTGCCCTCTTATGGAATGCAAACATAGATGTGCAGTACATTGCAGACAATTCCATTGCAGTTGCACAATATGTTACAGCCTACTTAATAAAAGCAGAAAAACAGAGCTTCAAGACCTCTGGAAAGACCTCTCATTGGACAAAACACTATCTCAGAAATTGTACAGCTTAGGAATAAAAATGCTCCCTCATAGAGAATGTGGCTCCTATGAAGCTGCAGATCGTTTAACAGGTACTGCTTTGTATGGAAAATCTGAAAATATAGTATGGCTAAGTCTTGGTCCTGCTAAATCTAGAAAAAGAGTTCTCAAGTCATACGTCGACATAGAAACAATAACCAAAAATGATCCCAACAGCCAAGACATTTTGAAAAACAATTTATTGGACACATACCACCCAAACATGAGTACCAGTTTGGAAACCATGTGTCTATACCACATAGCCCAAAACTTCACATACTAAAATAATATAAAACCTGATAAAAAAGGTAGATATAGAGTGACAAATTGTGAAGGCAGCTTAGTGAAACTTACCAAATCAAGCTTAATTAATCATATCAAATTGTCATTAAAAACACCTCAACATAAAGAACTATATTACATGTCCTTGATACAACGTTTTAAACCGTGGAGAAAAGGAGAAGAGATACTGAAAAACTATGACTCCTATGAAGACTCTTTCAAAGCAAATGAAAGCACTATCACTGATGTAAACTTTACACAGTACAAAACAATGTTGCACAATGAACAGTAACATGAAGAAGAGCTCCAGGCCCAACTAGATAAGGATAGATAAGGACACTTCCAACAGTAGTCAACCTTCTATAACAGGAAGCCAAGAACCACTGGGACTGCCACTAATAGCAAATGAGGCAGAATTAGCTATGACAGAAGTAGAAAACACCATGTGTCACTACGAAGAAGATACAGAAGACTTAACTGTACTACAATCAAAACTTAACAAAGACCAGTGCACCATTTTTGAAGAAGTAACAAAAGAAATTGCACATGGTGTACAACACAGAAATAAAGAATGTACCTGCCAAAATTACAAACCTATACTACTATACGTCAGTGGTGAAGCTGGTTCAGGCAAAACATTCTTAATCAAAATCATCAGCAAGTTCCTTCAACAATTGACAAACAACAAACTGTCAGCTGTTTTTATTGCCCCGACAGGTTTAGCTGCCTACAACATAGGCGGTGTAACTTTATACCGATTACTACTCCTTCCAGTAGAACACCCAAAAATGTGACTATTGCAAACTTTCTAAGGAAGCTGCAATGGAACTACGCAGAGTAATAAAACAAATGAAAATGCTACTAATAGATGAAGTGAGCATGGTCTCCAACCTAATGTTGGCTTTGATTCACCACAGATTGCAAGAAGTACTTAAAACAAACTACGAAGAACTCTTTGGAGGAAAACACATTATTGTTTTCGGAGATCTTCTTCAATTGACACCAGTGAAAGGTGAACCTATTTTTAAAACCTTAGGACACAAACTCTGCCGTAAAACTGTTGGCAGCATAGGCCTACATCACAACCACAGTACACTCAGGGTTGTCAAAGTGGATGAGGGAAGAATTTCGCAGAGCAGATGGGTCCCCAGTGGAACATGCAGCCCTTTTGGATAGGTTGATGTATGCCCTTTCACAGCCCACACTTGCTGCAGTCTTCAAGTGTGCTGCCCATACAAGTGATTGGGTCTTAGTCTCCCTCAGGAACAAAGTGGCAGACAGAGCAGCAAACCTGGCAGCATATTTACCAGTACCAGACAATCCAGAGCATCCAGCGCTTGGTAATATGCAGTCACAGTTACAGGTTCAATACACTGTGCTATCCATCCCTGAGATAATAGAAATAAGGATCAAGCACAGCAAAGTGAGGAGTTGCTGTGGCAGAGAAGGATGTGTGCACAATCTCCAACTCATTAGGCATGAAGACAGACTAGTACTGGAAAAGAAGTTATACCTCAAGAATTTGCTCTAAAAGCATTTAATCAGCTCCACTACCCAGCTGCCGTGGTGTCCAAACAGCATATTGCTGCGAAGAATGTTTTTTCCCATCATTCAGGAATTATTGTCTATGTTCTCGTCCAATTGTATTGTCTGCCAGACACACAGTACTGGGCACATACTGAAAACTTTGAGAGGTGCATTGCGCCACCAATCGGTCCCTTTCGAGATTGCCATATAGATTTTGCAGATATGGGTGAAAGATGTAACACGTTTTGTTATCCTATAGATGTGGTGTGTTCTTTCTCCTGATGAATTGAGGCTGGTCCATGTGCACATCCTGATGCTAAATCTGGCGCCATGTTTTTGGTGATAGAAGTGTTCCCCTGATGGGCAGTGTGCAAAACACTTAAAACTGATAACAGAACTAACATCTTCAAAGAACTGTTTAAAGAAATAGGTGCTCTTTTGGGAATAAAACACAAGGGCCCTCATTACGAGGTCGGCCGGTAGCCATGCCGCTATTGGCGGCATGGCTGCTGCCGAAATCGCATCCGTGTCCGGGTCCTCGGAATGAGGACTTACCGGGCCAATCCGAGTTCGGATGGCCCGGTAATTCCTCCCTCAAGGACCCGGACACGGTCCTTCCCCATTCCCATTTCAGCCCCCATAGGGCCGAATGGGAATGGGAGAGGGAGCAAACAACGTGCCATAACGAGATGGCCCGTTGTTTGCTCCCTCTTCCCCTTGCGGGACCCGGTAAGCACGCCTGGTTTTCCCAGGCGTGCTTAACGTGTCCTGCGAGGGGACCTCGTTATGTGGCAGAACGGGTTGAACGCCGCCGTCACCTTTTACGGCGCCGTTTAACCCGTTCCGCCAGGGTCGTAATGAGGCCCAAGGTGTGCTCCATTGATCCTCCTCAAACCAACAGTGAAATGGCCTTTTAAAATTAAACTAAATTGTGTGTGGCACTTAAAAAAGAATTTAGTCTATTGCCTCCCCTTGCTTTATTCAGTCTGTGGACCCATCCCTGTAAGGATTATCATCTCTCCCACATGAAATAGTGACGGGGAGACCCATGCACACACCATTGTCTCTTTTGTGTAGTGTGTCTGATGCTCAGAGGGCTGCATCGATCTTGGGGAACAAATTCCATTTGTATTTGACTCAGCTAACAAAATGTATGAAATATCTTTCTCAACAGATTGCTCCACGTCGAACTGAATAAGGTGAAAACAGTGCTGCAACAGAATCTGCAAGCTCGCCACCATTACAAATGTACTCTGGAGAAAAATGTTGTCCGTAGGGGGAGCGAGCTGCGATGCTGCGGACCTTACATGGTAGTGTATGCTACTCTGCTTACGGTCAGAGTGAACGAATTACAATATTGGTTTAACTTGTCTGATGTTAGAAACGCACCACAAATATTGCCTTCTAATAAGCATTTTGTCTCAGTGTTTTTGATTCAGCATTGGTTTTTATGTAAATAACATTTGCAATACTCTCTGAATCCTGTTTTAGGTGAGATTGTCCCTTTGGGCATTTTGATATTGTGTTTATTTTTATGCTGAGTTTGAAATTAATTTTTGGGATGTTTATTTGTGGGTTTTCTGACTCTTTTCTGGTACTAGTTTTGTGTGTAGAATAAATATTCCTCTTAAATGTGGATTTTTCTTTGGGTTATTGTTGTATTTGTCCAGAGAGTTTATAGGGTAAGAACATATAAAGGGAGAGTGGGATGTGAAAGTAGTGAATTTGTTGATGCTACAAGACCAATTGATGCCGTATGACCTCAGTAGTGAATTTTAAAAGAATTTGAATTCAGGATACAGTAGTATGACAATTAAAATTGTGGGTTAAGCAGGGATTATATGAGGGAAATGAATACAATCAGTATAAATTTGCTGTTTTGACACTGTGCACAATCCAGAATTTACCAACATGTGGTAGGGCCACATGAGCCCGGTATGGAAACAGTGGTAAAACGAGAGTTGTTATGTCTGCTGCCTCATCCCCCAATTGTCAGGTGTGCCAAAATGTTAGTGCCCCAGGAAATGTCCCCCTTAGAGGCCCGGAATTTGGTTACTTAGCGCCGTGTCGGGTCAGCAGTTTGTTCCAGGAGCACAAAGTACAAGTTGTACTAATGGACAGATATGAAGAAACATGTGGCAAAGACGATAGCACACCTCAATCTAAGCCACGGCCCATGTTAAAGTTGGATGGAGTGTTGTTCATGTCGAAAAGATGTGTGAAAGTGGTGGTGAGCTGTGCGGCAGGGGGGTTGGCAGGATATGGAGAGGAAGTGTTATGGAAATTTGATAAGAACTATCTCACAATATGCATACATATAAAAATTGACATGGATTGAAACATGTGAAACTCCAGAAAAAGTTCAACCAGTCAAAGAATATCAGTTGAGTTTACGAGGGCATGGGACTGTCTCTGTGGGCACCAAAGCTAAGTGCAACAAGACACTGTTCAGTCCAGATCTTGCAAAAGGAACAGTGGCTCTGATGGATCTGTAGTGTTTGTGCGACCAGCAAGCATACTTGCATCTCCCTCATTCCTGGTGAGGAACATGTGCATTAACAACATTGTATTCTGCTATCTTGTGGTGCCTGAAGCTCATTTGACCGTAACATCTAAGCATAGTGCATTTCAACACACCCCAACTTTAATCCAACCCCCCAGGGATGAGGAAGAAGAAGCAATCTTTGAAGTTGCAGAGGAAGAGATCAAAGTATGTCAGAAGATTCAACCAAGCTGCTCAAAGCAATTCCAAATATAGACTCCATACCAGGACAAAGGTGTTCTTTGCATCTACCCTGATTCCAGGAGTACAGGCTACAGCAAATGCTAAAGGGCTGAAGTTCATCCAGTGGGAAGCAATCCAGTTGGCAAATGATACCAAAGAAGGCCTAAATACTATCAAGAGTGAGCTGAGGGCGATCCGGTTGATGACACTCCAAAAGTAGTACGTCAAAGATCTTCTGACATCGATGGAAGGGAGAGTGTGTAAAAAAATAGGATAGTTCTGTTGCACGTACATCCCCCCAAATGTTGCAGAGAACAGGTCCCTGACGCATATTATAGTCGTCTTGCACAACAAAAAGACTGGCATGGAAGGTGAAACAGGAAAGCAGAGTGAAGGCTGAAGATTGGTTCGACACGTCGTTCTCATGGTTGCCATCCTGGCTCAGTGCAGTGGTGAAAATATTGCTTCTGATTGTGGCGCTCCTGTTGGTTTTGTTTTGCAGGTGCTTGGTTAAGCTTTGATACTGTGCAAAGACTATGCTGAACCGTGCAATGATGATGGTCAACATTGGGGCATGGGTGGCTCACCCAGGTACAAGGGATGGGCAGGCTCAAACTGAAGACCAAAAGAAGATGTGCATTGTCAGAATTCAATGGCCCATATACAACCCAGGGACATGGACCTCTCCCCGACCAGATCCAGAAAACTACACTGAACACTGGGTTGACTTAGTGGGTGATGGCAATTGAATATATTTTACCTGTACCCCTGAAAAGTATGCTTAAGAAGGGGGCAATTTATGCCGGACATGGGCCCCCAAGGATGAAGCGGATAGAGAGAGAAAAAGGATGTTGTTAATGGAGGATTAACTAAAGGGGAATGTTGCGATGCATGATCAGATCCCAGCCCCCCAAAACGATTTAGATTGTGGAAAATATACTAATATGTGGGGAACGTGTAGAGGCAGTGTAGGTGGAAGGGGTGATCCTATGGTTAGAGGTGGCTGGCGGGAGACACATATATTGTGGGAGTTCATATATATCTTTAAGGGGAACTAACCATTTGTTTTACGATAGTGTCATTTAGAACACAATGCATGCGCACAATATCTATAACATGATATTCGAGAATAGGCCTGAATCCTTTCAGGCCGCGTTGGAAACACAGAACAACAAGGCATTTTCTCTGGCTTGACCATTATATTCTAATTTCCAGGCAATGAACACACACACACACTCATGGGAGTCAGGGCAGAAGTTTACCGAGAGGTCAAAGCACGAGCTGAGATTTAGGACACCATCAGCCCCGTAGAATAATGATCACTTTATTTGAACTACCAGATACTCAGGTAGAATACTCCAAAAACATTCAAGAATTGGATGTATTAGTGGGATATGTGGGGATTCCAAGCCTACCTCTTGGGAGGAGTAGCTCATATAGAGGGGAGCAGAGAACCACAAGGTCTGTGATTTGTGCCGAGGAGAGCAAAAGGTAATGCCAAAGTTTATAAGATTGCAGCAGGGAGGCATGATGGGGCGCCTGCGTGTCTTGGATGGGAAACGTGCTGACTTGTTTTCCCGAGTTCATGTTGAGGACCAGGTGCACTTCATATGGTTGGGTCTCCAGATAGGGTTGTGCATTTAGTCTAACCAATAATTTTACAGAAACTGAGGTCAAGAGGCTTTTAAACATGTGTGAAGAAGATGGAGGAAAAGATGATACGGCCAATGGTAGAAGGTTGTATACATTATTATTAGCATGTTAATAGGTGGTAGCCAATTAGGGTGGGGGATGACCACTGTATATGAAATGTGTCACAAATGATGTTTTTATATTTATAATGTGATGTTTGCTTTGATGAAGGCAGAGAGCTCTGTGGCACTGGACCTATAATACCCTATCACCATTTCCTTTTTGTTAACAGAATAAAGCTTGTGTTCATCTCAAAAAAAGGTGCACCAAGCCTTTTTTCCCTAGCGGGTTGTTCTTACTTTGTCTGGTTGGACGGAGGTGACCTTACAATGGTCTGTCTGCTGCTGAGTCAGAGTTCTATGAGTTCTTATCTGCTACATGTGGCCACAACTAAAACTTGAAATATGGGTGGATAAATTATGCCAGGAGGTATTCAGAGTTACCTTTCATTGTGGGTACACGAGCATCACCCGCAAGTTAGAGAGCATATCTCATATCAGCTGCTCTGCATCCAACTAGCCCACTCTTATCATATTGGACATTTTTAGTTATAGCAGGTATGCCAGTAACAGTGGTTAAAGTATTATTCTTGGTCATCTTTTCAAAAGGGCACATTATTCAACAGACATCAGATGCAAATGTTTTTGAATACAGGATGCTACATTTAATTCTCATCTATAGCTATCTGCTATCCTTGTGTATAGGAATGCTAAAGAAAGCATTCTTAATATCTACAACACTAAAATGAGTAGCCGAAGCTGGGATCATAGTTAATATCGTCGTTACATCAGGCACAATAGGAAATTGTGAAGCAACAATCTTATTGATAATGCGTAAATCAATGATAAAACTAAAAGGAATTGCATTATCTCCTTTCTTATAAACAGGCCAAATCAGACTATTGAACAAACTACCTACAATTTCTTCAATTACCCCACGGTGTACAAAATTGGAAACTATACACTTCAGAGGTTGCTCACCATCAACCGAAATCTTATACTGAGGAAAACGTGGCAACTTTACTTCTTGTTTCAAAATGATTTTAACAGGCTCAATCTGTAGAACACCGACATCATTATCATCAATCGCCCATAAACACTCCGGAACATCACTAAATTCCGACGGCAAAGGTCTAGTCAGGAACTGTGAAGCAGGAAGTTGCTGTCAGGCTCACTCCTGGATTCCGTCAATTTCACCCCTCTTCCCGGAGTGCCCCTTACACCCTCCTGCTCACCTGTAGTCTCCTC
This sequence comes from Ambystoma mexicanum, assembly GCF_040938575.1. Taxonomy (NCBI): domain Eukaryota; kingdom Metazoa; phylum Chordata; class Amphibia; order Caudata; family Ambystomatidae; genus Ambystoma; species Ambystoma mexicanum. Next base: position 697,500,296 of record NC_090926.1, on the reverse strand, counting down.
GTCCGATGCGAGTCCGAATCTCTTTATTCTCAATGCCTCCTCTCTGGAGTGTGGATGAGGTCTGCCTCAAGAGGAAGCCACCCTGCCCCTCTGACACGGGGCCAAGGGGGCCCCCGTACCGGGGCAGACCGATTAAGGGGAAAAAGCCGTTCGGCACAAAAAACCCCTTCCTTGATGAAGATGGCAGCAGGATACAAGGTGAGAACTGTGTAACTTGATCCAGCCGATAAGCAAAACCACAGTAAGTAGAGTAAGGCGACTGTTCCAGGAGGGAAACAATGTTACAAAGCTGGGAAGGCCAATGAAATGGGCTGAGGGGAAAGGACCCAGGAGAACAGGGGAGAGAGAGAACGAGAGAGCCAAAGTAGAGCAGAGGCGAGCTGAGAGCAAATAGAAAGTCGGCCAGCAAACAGGTGAGAGAGCGGCAGAAGCCGCGAAGGAAAGGACTGAAGCGTACCAACCCGGAAGCCTAACGCGAAAAGTTTGCAACGTGCTTGCTTCCGCATTGGCGCTCGTTTAAATTACGTCGCCGGTCGGATGGCTGGAAGACTAGACCGCTGCCGAGGAAAGCATGGGCGGCGTGACGGCTAGGTCAATGGCCGCTCCACCGCCAGCGACCGCCGTGCGTGACAGTATACCCCCCTCCAGACCCGAACCCACCGGGTTTCCCTGGATGTGTCCGGTGAAAACGCCTGACAAGCCTAGGCTCATGTACATGCAACCTGGGCTCCCAGGAGTCCTCTGAACTGGGATAGTTCTTCCATGACACCAGGTATTCCAACCTACCCTTACGATATCTGGAATCTAAGATGGCAGATACCTCATATTCCTCAGGTATAGACTTGGGATTTCTCAATAACCCTGTAGTCTTCCTAACTGGGGTGCTTGGATCTACTGGGCAGAGAAGGGAGGAGTAAAAGACTGGGTGCACCCGATACATGGACTTGGGAAGTTGTAATTTGAAGGCCACTGGGTTAATCCTCTTGATTATCTTGAAGGGACCTATATATCGTGGCGTTAGTTTGGTCGAATGTACCCACCTAGGTAAGTATCTAGTAGATAACCAGACCCGATCGCCCTCCTTCCAGTCAGGACAGGGTAAACGAGCTCGATCAGATAGGTCTTTGTACCTGCGTCTAGCCGAAGCTAAACTCTGTTGAGCTGTGGTGTGGGCTGTAGTTATTAGATCCAGGGTGGATTCAATGGTGGGCATATTAGTAGGTGAGGAAAAAACTGGGAGAATACTGCGAGGATGATAGCCATAAGAACAAAAAAAAGGGCTGAGTCCCGTTGCTGAGTGCACAGCGTTATTATACCCAAATTCGGCGGTGGGCAGAAGGTTCACCCAATTGTCCTGATTTTTATTGACATAACACCTAAGGTATTGCTCGAGAGTAGCATTAAGCCGCTCCGTCTGACCGTTGGTCTGAGGATGGAAGCCTGATGACAAAGCCCTCTCTATTCCTAACCGTTGACACAGGGCACCCCAGAATCGAGATGTATACTGACTACCCCGGTCAGAAATAATCTTGTCAGGAAGTCCGTGGAGCCTAAAAATGTCCCTGAGAAAAACATCGGCCATCTCGGTGGCTGACGGTACTCCCCGCAATGCGGAAAAATGGGATAGCTTGGTGAACGTGTCAATCGTAACCATGAGACAAGTCGACCCCTGGGATTTGGGCAGGTCCACTATAAAGTCAGTAGAGATTTGGGACCATGGTCGGCTTGGCAAGTCCGGCTGCAGAAGCAACCCGTAGGGTTTGTGGGTGGAGTTCTTATTCTGGGCGCACACAACACATGTTTTACAGTGTTGCCTTACATCTCGGGAGAGTGAAGGCCAAAAAAAAGACCGAGAAATTAGCTCTAAGGTACCTCGGACTCCCCTGTTCCCTGCGGTTACATGGTTGTGACCCCATTCCAGAACCTTAAGCTGTAAAGACTTAGAGGGAACGTACAGACGCTGTCCCACCAGTAGAAGACCCTCAGACCAATGGATTTGAGAACGTAAGTCACCGGGTACTGTGGTTGCCAAATCAGGTTTAGTTACTGTCTTAATCTCTTGCAGAAACGAGGAAACTATCCCCACGATTTTGTTTCGGGGAAACATAGGGTGGCTAACGGAGGAAGAGTGGTAGTCTGTAGACCGACTTCTAGACAGTGCGTCTGCCAAGTTGTTTTGGGTGCCAGGAATGTAGGTAATGGTAAAGTCATACTGGCTGAAGAAATGCGCCCAGCGAGCCTGCCTTGAATTGACACATTCCATATTACGGAGAATCTTCAGATTCTTATGGTCAGTACGTAATGTAAATGGATGCGTTCCGCCTTGTAGCAGGTGTCTCCATTCTTCACAGGCCACTTTGAGAGCCAAAAGTTCCTTTTCAATAACAGAGTAGTTCTGTTGACTTGTGGAAAGAGTCTTGGAAAGATATGCAATTGGATGTTCCTTGCCATCCTTCAGTTGAAGGAGTACAGCACCTAAGGTGCTCGCAGAGGCGTCGGCCTCGACTATAAAAGGCTGGTCTTGATCTGGTTGAGATAGAATAGGAGCAGAACAGAATCTCCTTTTGAGATCGATAAAGGCTTGATCAGCTAGTTCCGACCAGAGAAAAGGTTTGGCGTCTTTTTTAAGTAGAGAGGTAATGGGCAGCACAATCTGCGAAAATTGGCTGATGAACTTCCTGTAGAAGTTGGCTAGACCCAGGAACCGTTGGACGTCTTTCAAAGAGGTGGGCGTGGGCCAGTCCAGGATGGCAGATACCTTCCTCAGGTCCATGGTGATGCCTTCCTGGGAAAGAATGTATCCCAAATATGGAACGGAAGACCTATTGAAGAGGCACTTCTCAGGTTTAACTAATAGATGTTGCGACTGTAAACGATGTAGGACCGTTTGGAGATGTAAGGTATGTTCAGAGGTGGACTTCGAAAAAACTAAGATGTCATCCAGGTATACTATGACACTGAGGTATAACAGATCAGAAAACAGGCGATCCATGAAACGTTGAAATATGGCAGGAGCGTTAACCAAGCCAAATGGCATCACTCGATACTCAAAAAGGCCAAACGGAGTCCGGAAAGCAGTCTTCCACTCGTCCCCTTCCTTTATTCGGAGCAGGTGGTAGGCACTCCGGAGGTCTAACTTAGAGAAGGTAGTAGAACCCTGGACGGCTTCCAATATGTCTGTTATCAACGGCATTGGATAGCGGTCACGAACCGTGACCTTGTTCAGACCCCGATAGTCAATGCATGGCCTTAACTCAGAGGAATCTCTCTTAGGTATGAAGAATAGAGAGGCTCCAGCCGGAGATTTGGAAGGACGAATGAGGCCGTTGGTCAAATGAGAATCCAAATAATTGCGAAGAGTCCTCTTCTCCAGTAGAGACAAAGAAAACATGCGGCTAAACGGAACCAGGGCATCTGGCACCAGCTCGATGGCACAGTCTTCCGGCCTATGTGGGGGTAGATCTAAGACAAGATTGTCTTTGAAGACTTCTGTGAATTCGGCCAACTCCGGGGGAACCTTACAAATCTCATTTACTCCTTCTTGTTGGGGAGTAAGGACTTGGACCAATTCTTCTGAAGAATGAACTGAACAATTCTGTTTACAGTATGAGGAGGTAAAGGCAATGGTGTTCTGCGCCCAATCGATGAGCGGATTATGCCTCCTCAGCCAGGGAATCTCAAGGATTACTGGGAAATGTGCTGCTCGAATCAAGTCGAATTGTATCTGTTCCGAATGCTGGAATATGCGGACCTTCAATGATACCGTGGAATGGGTAATAGGCCCCGATGAAAGCGGGGAGCCATCTACTCCTTCTACCTTCTGGAATTCATCCCGTCTTAACAGAGGGAGACCTTGTTGGTGTGCCCACATGGTATCCATAAACACCCCTGCGGCACCACAATCCACCAAGGCCATGGTGGTAAGTACTTCTGTCAGAGTTTCCAACTGGATAGGAACAGCCATGAGGCGAGAGTCCAACATGGTTGGGTGTGCAGCTACTGTCATAGTGACATAGGGACTAGCGCTCTGACCTCGGTAACTCGTCCCCTTTAGTTCTGAGGTTGTTCGTTTCCCGACCGTTTAGGCGGAACTTCTGGACAGTTCCGAAGTAGGTGTGCGCCTGATCCACAATACATGCAGAGGCCAGCATCCCTCCGACGTCTTCTCACTTCAGGTGTCAAGGGGGATCTAGCGGACCCCACTTGCATCGGTTCTTCCTTGTTACTGGAGTGAGGCAGGGAGGGCAATGAGTGGGCACTCGGTAGAAAGGGGCCAGGGGCTCTTTGCTTCTTCCTTTCCGCCTTGCGTTCACTGAGGCGATAGTCAATCTGGGTAACAATGGAGAATAAATCAGACAAGGTGGTGGGGCGGGCTATCCTTGCCAGTTCGTCCTTTATCTCCTCCTTCAAACCCCGTCGGAATATTGTGTACTGGGCCCGTTCTGGCCATCCAGCCTCTGAAGCCAAACGTTTAAAAGTGGAGATATAAGTCAGCAAATCACTGGAACCTTGATGCACATCCAAGAGTTCTTCCGCAGCCACATGTATTATCTCAGGTTGTTCAAAAGTCTGGCGCAGTAAGGTAAAAAAAAACCCCGTAGTCTCTGATGATAGGATTATTGTTGGTCACTAGAGGGGCGGCCCAAGCTAAGGCATTCCCTGTTAAATTGGATATCATAAATCCCACCTTGGTGTGATCATTGAGAAACAACTGAGGTCTAAAGGCGAAATAACTGGAGCAGGCTTCCAAAAATTCCTTGAGGCGCTTCGGAGTTCCGTTGAACTTGTCCGAGGATAGGGCCATAGGAGGTAAGTCGGAATCCATAGGTTCCCGAGTAGAGACCATCTGTCTCAAGACTGCATTATCGGCCTTCACGTTCTGTAATTCTACGTTCATGGCCTGGACGGCGGCCACTAGTACTTGTATTTGTTCTGGGGTGGCCATTTTCCCTTCTTGGCGTTGCAAACTGTCAGGCTCACTCCTGGATTCCGTCAATTTCACCCCTCTTCCCGGAGTGCCCCTTACACCCTCCTGCTCACCTGTAGTCTCCTCGTCCGATGCAAGTCCGAATCTCTTTATTCTCAATGCCTCCTCTCTGGAGTGTGGATGAGGTCTGCCTCGAGAGGAAGCCACCCTGCCCCTCTAACACGGGGCCAAGGGGGCCCCCGTACCGGGGCAGACCGATTAAGGGGAAAAAGCCGTTAGGCACAAAAAACCCCTTCCTTGATGAAGATGGCAGCAGGATACAAGGTGAGAACTGTGTAACTTGATCCAGCCGATAAGCAAAACCACAGTAAGTAGAGTAAGGCGACTGTTCCAGGAGGGAAACAATGTTACAAAGCTGGGAAGGCCAATGAAATGGGCTGAGGGGAAAGGACCCAGGAGAACAGGGGAGAGAGAGAACGAGAGAGCCAAAGTAGAGCAGAGGCGAGCTGTGAGCAAATAGAAAGTCGGCCAGCAAACAGGTGAGAGAGCGGCAGAAGCCGCGAAGGAAAGGACTGAAGCGTACCAACCCAGAAGCCTAACGCTTGCTTCCGGGTTGGCGCTCGTTTAAATTACGTCGCCGGTCGGATGGCTGGAAGACTAGACCGCTGCCAAGGAAAGCGCGGGCGGCGTGACGGCTAGGTCAATGGTCTCCACAGCTGCCAGCGACCGCCGTGCGTGACAGTTGCTTTGGTGAAATCGTCAAACGCACTCCATCCAAAGAACAATGAATTACGGCATTTAATTCCTTTAACAGATTCAACCCCAACAAATTCTCTCCACAGTTCGTTGTCAAAAGAAACAGATAGTGATCCGTGAATGGACCCAGTGTAATTGGTACCGGCGTAGAAACCGGACTAACTACTGGTGTACCAGAAAACCCTATAGAAACATTGGTTTGCCCTGACAGTGGAATGTTTGGAACCCGTGAATGGTCAATGGAACACTTCTGCGCTCCGGTGTCTATCAAAATTAGATGTTTCCTATTTCCTACTATAATTTCAACGTAGGGACCTTTCTGATTAATGGGAATAGGCATTGGTTCCAAATTCCAAACCCTGCTTTGGGCAATCCTAGTGAAACAATATATCGTCAAAAGGAAGGTCTTCAGAGAGATATGCAGTAGAAGGTTGATCAAAAATGTTTCTATTACCCACACTCGGTGAATGATTATCTTGTGAAAAAGACTGTGAATTCTGAGAAAACTGGCCCAGGGCGTCCTCTGGATCATCTACCCATGATGCCAAATGCGTTATTCGACCTCTGCCATAGGATCGGGCATTGTGCTCTGTTAAGCAGAAACCTGTGCAGTTCCCTCTGGGACCACTGCAAAAGATTTAAGATTACAGGTGTTGGCAGTAAACCCACTTGGTAGCAGTCTGCACCACACAGATTCACTGTGGTAGCTGTGGCTGAGCAGTCAGACTTCCCTCAAGAAGAGTTAGGCTGTATATAGAGGATACAGGATAGGTACAGAGTCACAGTAGTACAAACAAACTCTGACCAGAGCTAGGTGTAAAAGTATATACTTATTTATTTTAAAGGCACACTCAGAAAATTACACTAGCACAGAAAAAGGTAAGTAAGTCAAAACACAGTCACTATTACTTATATGTACATCCCTAGTCATTTGTTGGACAAGTCTAAGTTAACACCACTTATTTCCAAACAGAGGTGAGCGCTTAACGTCAGATGGCACTCCAACAAGTTTTTTAGAAAAGGGAGGGAAAGGCAGAAATGATGAGAGCAGTAAGGTAAAACACTTTTCACAGAAGGTTAGCAAAGACAGTCAATGGTGGAACAAGGAGAATTCGTTCGGGGCCCGCTTCAGAGAGAGCCAGGTAAAAATATGCCCAAGATCACACAATGTCGCAAGTCTTTGCAGGTAAGTAGAAAAGGTTTTACTACGGTTCTGAAAAGTTTAGTTAGGGTGTCCCTGACCTACCCAGGTTCGAGAGCCGAGGGTTAAATCTACCTCGTACAATCGGTGGCAAGGGAGGCCGGGCGGAACACAGTACCTTTAAAAGTGGAAAGGATCCTCCAGCGGTGGTAGTTGTTCCTGGTAGTGGGTGCAAGTTGCGGCGTCGTCCAGGGGAAGAGGTGAGCTCGACGTGGAGGAAAGCTGCAGGTCGTTGCACTACCAGGGATGAGGCCAGCCGTGGAGTTTTCCGGTCACAAAGGAGTTTACCCCTCTTTCGCGGTTGAGGTAAAAAGTGGTATCCCGGTTGCCGGGGTGCTTGGCACAGGCAAGGCGGCCACGAGATGCTTCGGGACGGCGAAAAGAAGGCAGCAACTGGTTGTCCCCACCAGTTAAGGGAAGGAGACTCTCTGGAGGGAGATCTCCTCTGTCGTCGGAAAAAGTGGTGAGACGGTACCGCAGGGCTTCACCGGTGGTGTCGTCTTGGCAGGTCGTCTCGGCTTCTCCCTCTTCGGCTTCTTAGGTCCTGTGGCGACTTCTGAAGAACCAGTCCCAAAACCCCTGCTTTTATGCAGCAAACCCCCATTCATACAGCCTAGCTGTCACTCAGACATGCTAAGTGGTGAGCGGGGTGGCTCACCACTTGGGCCAATCACACTAGAGTGCGACATGAGTTGGCAAGGCAACTCAGTCCAGGGTGCCTAAACCCCCTCCCACACTCCCTGTGGTACCCAGACAGAATGGCACCACTTTGGAGGGCTTCTGTGCAGAAGCCCGCCAAAAGTGGAACAAAGGCTCGATTCGGGTTCAGGGTTACTGAAGTGAACCTAGACGCCATTTTGGCGGCGAGTTCTGGCAAAAAATCCCAACCGGTGAATTTATATTAAATAAATAAACCGGCGGTATCTTTAACATTGCACCAAAAAGTGGTGCATTAAAATCAATGGGAAATCCCATTGGGAAATATTCCGGTGGAATATTTCTGTGGTATCCACTGCCACCAGCCAGAAACTCGGCGAGTGGGGACGGGACAGTACCCCCTCGACAACAGACCCAGGGGCAATCTAATTGCCCCTACCAGTACTTCCACAGTAAGATGGTTTGTACTGGTTAAGTTCCTAAGTTAAGACTAGTAAAGTCAATGGCAACTTTACAGACCCAGGGAGACAGTAGTCAGTCCCAGGGTGTGGAGTCTATGTTTGGGGGTCTCTATGACACCCCTGTGTTACTGCACTGAGGGTGCTGTGTAACACACATTCAAAAACCAATGATAGCCTATGGGGAAAAAATACCCCCTAGCCCATAAGCACATAGCAAGTCACAGTAACACTCTCAAATCATGTCCAAGAGTGAGGGTAAAAGAGTCTCACTCTTGGCAGGAGAAAAAAATAAACCTCAAAAATCCAGCGAAGCTGCTGGGGGACTCACTAGGTTAGGAAATTCAGCCTAAACAGAGAATTCTCTCTAACACTCGCCCCCCCAGACTAAGGGACAGGAGGATTTAATCCACTCCTGGATGAACCTCATACCTCTAGTCGATGACATACATCCTAGAGAGTCCATCAGCATTTTGATGGTGACACCCTGACCTGTGCTCAATGGTGAAATCAAACCCTTGGAGGCAGATTGACCATCTCAATAGTTTTGGATTTTCCCCTTTCATTTGCATTAACCATCTCAAGGGTTGGTGGTCAGTCTGAATGACAAAAGTAGAACCATACAAGTATGGCCTAAACTTCTTCAGTGCCCACACAATAGCAAAACATTCTCTTTCAATTGTTGCCCACCTTGTTTCAGGATCCTTCAGTTTTCTACTGATGAAGCAAATGGGGTGTTCCCTACCCTTCTCATCCAGTTGGCTAAGAACTGCACCTATACCTACATTGGAAGCATCAGTTTGTACAATGAAAGTTTGGTGGTAGTCAGGAGCTCTGAGTACTGGAGCTTGGCAAAGGGCTTTCTTCAGGTTTTCAAAGGCCTGATTGCATTCCTCATTCCATTTGACCTTTTTAGGGAATTTTGGAGAGGAGATCACATTCAGAGGAGAAGCTATGGTCCCATAGTTCTCAATGAAATTCCTGTAGTACCCAGTGAGGCCTAAGAAGGCTCTCACCTGGGTCTGAGTAGTAGGTGTTGTCCAATTTTGCACAGCTTCAATCTTGCTGAGCAAAGGCCTTATTTCTCCACCTCCTACCTCATGTCCAAGGTAGACCACTTTACTCTGTCCAATTTGGCATTTGGTTGCCTTTATGGTCAGATGGGCCTGCTCAAGAGCCTGCACAACATGTCCTAAGTGGGACACATGTTCCTCCCAGGAGTGGCTGAAGACTGCAATGTCATCCAGATATGCCATGCAGAAGTCTTCCATCCCAGCTAGAACTTGGTTCACCATCCTTTGGAATGTTGCAGGTGCATTTTTCAGTCCAAAAGGCATAACCTTTAATTGGTATAGGCCAACTGGGGTAGAAAATGCAGTTTTCTCCTTGGCATGGTCTGTCAGGGCTATTTGCCAATAGCCTGACGTAAGGTCCAGTGTGCTGAGGTACTTGGCTGCACCAAGTTTATCCACCAACTCATCTGTCCTTGGCAAAGGGTGGGCATCAGTCTTGGTGACTGCATTAAGAGCTCTATAGTCCACACAGAATCTCAACTCTTTGGATCCTGCCTTTGGTACTAACACCACTGGGCTAGACCATGGACTAGTAGAGGGCTCTATTACCCCGAGATCAAGCATCTTCTTGACCTCCCCTTTGATGTGGGTTCTGATATGTTCTGACATTCTATATCCTCTGCTTTTGACTGGCAGACAGTCACCAGTGAGTATATCATGCTATCCCCAAGGGGTCAAGCCTGGTGAAAGAGAGAACAGGGGGGCAAACTGATTTAACATTGCTTTGCACTCCTCCTGTTGCTCAGGGGTCAGATCTGAAGAGAGATTAACTCCTTCAACCTTTTCGTCCAAAGGTAAGCCTCTTAGGAGGTCAGGTAGAGCTTCACTCTCCTCCTCCTCTCCTGATGAAGCTAGAAGCAAGGCTCCTACTTCTGGTCTAGAGATATAGGCTTTGAGGCGGTTGGTGTGGAAGACTCGGGGAGCTTCCCTGGGGTTGCCCAGATCCACCAGATAGTTGACCTCTCCAAGTTTTCCCACAACCTTGAAGGGTCCCATCCATTTGTCTTGTAAGGCCCTCTGCCTTGTTGGAAGCATAACTAGAACTAGCTGGTCTTGAGTAAACTCAACCATGTTAGCTTTCTGATCGTGCCAATGTTTGATCAGAGCTTGGCCAGCTTTCAAGTTGTCACTTGCTTCTGCCATCATGTGTGACATTCTCCTTCGGAGACCTATCACATAGTCAGTCACTCTGACTGGCTTGGGGGAAGGAGCACTCTCCAACCCCTCCTTAATCAGGGCCAAGGGGCCTCTGACTGGATGGCCATAGAGAAGTTCAAAGGGAGAATAACCTACTCCCTCCTGAGGGACTTCCCTATAAGCAAATAGAAGGCATGGCAGTAGAAGGTCCCACTTCTTCTTAAGGGGTTCTTCTAAAGCACCTATCATGCTCTTCATAGTTCTGTTAAACCTTTCTACCAACCCGTTTGTCTGAGGGTGGTAGGCGGTTGAGAACTTGTAGGTGACTCCGCAGGTTTTCCACATGGCCTTCATGTAGTGGGACATAAAATTTGACCCCCTGTCAGAAATCACCTCCTTAGGAAACCCAACCCTGGTAAAGATACCAAGGAGGGCCTTAGCCACAGCCTGAGCTGTAACAGTCCTCATAGGAATGGCCTCAGGGTACCTAGTAGCATGGTCTACTACAACAAGGATAAACCTGTTGCCTGAGGAGGTTGGAGGATCAAGGGGACCAACAATGTCAATCCCTACCCTCTCAAATGGCACTCCCACAACTGGGAGAGGCACTAAAGGTGCCACATTCTTGGAACCAACCTTACCAGAAGTCTGGCAGGTATGGCAGCTCCTGCAATATCTATCTACTTCAGCCCCCATCTTTGGCCAATAAAAGTAGAGGGAGAGCCTTTCCTTGGTCTTCTTGAAACTCAAGTGACCAGCCAAAGGAATCTCGTGGGCTAGTTGCAAGAACTGTTGTCTGTTCTCTTGGGGCACTACCAGGCGTTGGTAGGCTCCAGGTTCAGATTCAGTGGGTTCACTGTAGAAGAGGCCATCTTCCCAGTGTAACCTATACTTCCCAGGCTCTTGCCCATCAGCCTGAGAAGCAGCCTGTTGGCGGAGACCCTCCAGAGTTGGACATTCTCTTTGTCCCTTACGAAAAGCTGTCCTGCTGGGTCCACCTTCTGCCAGTAAAGACTGCAGCTCAGGATGGTCAGCCGGGTCCAGGTCTCCAATAAGTTCTGGGCCTCCTACTAGCTCTTCTTCAGAGTCTAGTTCAACCAGACAGGGTTGTACCTCCCTCTCAGCCTCAGCTGGAGGTGGAGTTACAGGTGTAACTTTGGACAACCTCGGGGAAGTCCTCGTTGGATGCACTGGAGTGCTTGCTGTAGGCTTTTTCCTAGGAGTCTTGGGTTGCCCCTTTGCTCCTGCTCTGGTAGTTACTGCAGTAAGTTGCTCCAGTGGGAGAGGAGTGATTTCTGTCATCATCTCCTGAGATAAACCTCGCAGGGTTTTCTCTCTTGCAGGTTTGGTGAGCTCCTGTAACCTTTTACTAGGAGGCCTGGGGGTATGTGACACAACTCCTAGAGCTTTCAGGTCATTTCCCAACAGGACCCTTCCTGGTACTTCACATTGTATACTGACATGTATCTTCACAGCCATATCATTACACTGGATGAGAACTGGTAACTGGGGACACATCTGCACAGGCCCTCCAGCTAACTTGGTGAGGCATTTGGGTGCCTTAGCAACATCCTCTGCCTTAAAAAATGATTCATCCACCACAGTTATGCTGGCCCCAGTGTCCCTGATGGCAGGAGTCTCCTGACCATTCACTTGGACACTGTCCTTATAATACTCTTTAGTATTATCTGGGATAGAATTATATACATCTAAATTCTGTTGTTCCCATAACCCCAGAGAGACTAAAGAAACACTGGCTGAGACTCCAGTGGGTTCATCAGCCAGTTGTAGAAAGTTTCCACTTGCCATAGTGACTTCCTCCTCTGGAGCGAAGGCTAAGGAGACAAGTTGGACCCCTGAAGGTTTACCCTTACATCTGGGATCTCCTTTCACATGGTCAGTAGCCTTACAAACATAACAGGCCCCAAAGGTCCTTTGGAATGGAGGCTTGTTCTGACCTCCTTCTGGTTTAGCACCAGAAGGTATACTACTCTGCTGTGGTTTCCCAAGTGGCTTACTCTTATGGTTTGGTTTGGGGCCCTCTTTGGAATTGGAGTTATTAGAATTCTCTTTGGAGTCTTTCTTAGGCTGTCTTCCCTCATCCTTCTTCTGAGTTACCCCAGAATCCTTGTGAGTAGCCCTGTTGGCAACCCACAAGTCAGCAGCCTTAGCTAGTTTCCTAGGGTCTAATTCCCGTGAATCAGCCAAGTGCTGTCTGAGCTCAGGAGAGCAGGCATCATAAATTGACTCCATCATTACAAGATTCCTCATTCCTTCATAAGTGTTCACTTTGTAACCCTTAATCCATCCCTCTAAGTTTTTCAGCCCTTCACACACCCAGGTAGCCCAAGGGGTACCATCATGCTTTTTGAGGCTCCTAAACCTCTTAAAATACTGGGAAGGGGTCTTCCCAAATCTAGCTATCAAAGCTAGTTTCACACATTCATACTCTTTCCTATCCTCCTCCCCCAACTCCATTACCGCATCAGTTGCAACAGGGGGAAGCCTAGAGAACAACCAGGTGAGTAACTCATTACCTGTGATGTTCTGGAGCCCATGATTATACTCAAACATAGACAACCAATCCAACACATCCAACTTAGGCTCATACATACCAATCAATTCCTTAGGCATCCTGGGTCTTTTAGGACTGGAACTTCTAGAGGAGCCAGAGAGAGAAGCATTTTCAACAGACAATTTCTTCAATTCTAGCTCATACTTGAGCTCCATTTCTCTTAGCCTTAGTTCTTTTTCAGTTTGAGCAGTAAGTTTCTTGTACTCTAATTCAATTTTCATTCTCTCTAGTTCAAAGTATTGAGGGTTGAATGTGGGACCTGGCAAAGGCCCAGTAGGTACAGCTGGTAGAGCAGACAGAGGCCTAGGGGGAACATTTATAACAGTTTCATCCTCCTCTTCTGGTTCTGACCCAAGATCATCAATACTTTGTTCAATATCAATATCATTGCTGTTCTCTACATTTGCTGGAGTGATAGGTTCCTCCGAACCATCATCCAGACTTTGGTTTTCTAACAACCTTTCTATTAGCTCCATTTTCTTTCCTTTAGTCATGAGATTCTTATGCTTACAGAGAAGTCTTAGACAATCAGCAGTTTTTGTAGCAAGGGATTCTTGACTATAACTTTCCATAGTAGACAGGATAGAAAATGACTTTTTCCTTTCTTTATGGTTAGTTTGCACTAGGATATCTCAAAAGTACACTAAAGTGTATACTCAATACAAATCCCACCGCTGTACACCAGTATTAAGCAGAAACCTGTGCAGTTCCCTCTGGGACCACTGCAAAAGATTTAAGATTACAGGTGTTGGCAGTAAACCCACTTGGTAGCAGTCTGCACCACACAGATTCACTGTGGTAGCTGTGGCTGAGCAGTCAGACTTCCCTCAAGAAGAGTTAGGCTGTATATAGAGGATACAGGATAGGTACAGAGTCACAGTAGTACAAACAAACTCTGACCAGAGCTAGGTGTAAAAGTATATACTTATTTATTTTAAAGGCACACTCATAAAATTACACTAGCACAGAAAAAGGTAAGTAAGTCAAAACACAGTCACTATTACTTATATGTACATCCCTAGTCATTTGTTGGACAAGTCTAAGTTAACACCACTTATTTCCAAACAGAGGTGAGCGCTTAACGTCAGATGGCACTCCAACAAGTTTTTTAGAAAAGGGAGGGAAAGGCAGAAATGATGAGAGCAGTAAGGTGAAACACTTTTCACAGAAGGTTAGCAAAGACAGTCAATGGTGGAACAAGGAGAATTCGTTCGGGGCCCGCTTCAGAGAGAGCCAGGTAAAAATATGCCCAAGATCACACAATGTCGCAAGTCTTTGCAGGTAAGTAGAAAAGGTTTTACTACGGTTCTGAAAAGTTTAGTTAGGGTGTCCCTGACCTACCCAGGTTCGAGAGCCGAGGGTTAAATCTACCTCGTACAATCGGTGGCAAGGGAGGCCGGGCGGAACACAGTACCTTTAAAAGTGGAAAGGATCCTCCAGCGGTGGTAGTTGTTCCTGGTAGTGGGTGCAAGTTGCGGCGTCGTCCAGGGGAAGAGGTGAGCTCGACGTGGAGGAAAGCTGCAGGTCGTTGCACTACCAGGGATGAGGCCAGCCGTGGAGTTTTCCGGTCACAAAGGAGTTTACCCCTCTTTCGCGGTTGAGGTAAAAAGTGGTATCCCGGTTGCCGGGGTGCTTGGCACAGGCAAGGCGGCCACGAGATGCTTCGGGACGGCGAAAAGAAGGCAGCAACTGGTTGTCCTCCCCACCAGTTAAGGGAAGGAGACTCTCTGGAGGGAGATCTCCTCTGTCGTCGGAAAAAGTGGTGAGACGGTTCCGCAGGGCTTCACCGGTGGTGTCGTCTTGGCAGGTCATCTCGGCTTCTCCCTCTTCGGCTTCTTAGGTCCTGTGGCGACTTCTGAAGAACCAGTCCCAAAACCCCTGCTTTTATGCAGCAAACCCCCATTCATACAGCCTAGCTGTCACTCAGACATGCTAAGTGGTGAGCGGGGTGGCTCACCACTTGGGCCAATCACACTAGAGTGCGACATGAGTTGGCAAGGCAACTCAGTCCAGGGTGCCTAAACCCCCTGAATGAACACACACTGGTAAATACACTTGCACACCAAGTTGATAACTATTCAAATTGTAAAGTGAGGACTGTTCAAAATAATGATTACAGAGTTCAAGGTGCAGGGGAGAAAATACACAGCCTTGGTATCTAGGCTGGGAACATATGCAAAAAAGAGAGAGCAATCCGATAGGGATAGCCGCGTCCCCTGCACACTGTCTAGCAGGCCGAATGGCCTAATGGAGTTGATAATCCGAAGATAATTTTGAATGTTTATGAATTTCTTTATATTCAAAATACAGAAGATTTAGGAAAAACACATTCAATAGACAATTAGTGATCATCAACAGTAAATTCTGTTATTTATTTGTGTTTTCAAGTGCCCAACGCGTTTCGAGTCGAAAAAACTCTTCATCAGGGGCGACATATTCATCAAACAATTTCTACAAAAGGAAAATTATATACAATATATTAGTGCTTTAGATAGACTTAATAGTCAACAAAATATAACAACAAAATCACATTTGTTATGAAGACAGTAATTAGCTAAACATTTTTGCTGTATTGGTGGGTAACACATTCTATTGAAAAAAAGCCCAACATTACCCCAGTCTTTCCACATTCACCAAGTTAGTGTGATTATGCCACATGTGTGTCTATATAAATCGTGGGTAGCTGACCCTATATTTTGCCCTTGGCGCAGTGAATTTTGGGGGGATAATTTATTACTAAGGAGTGCAAATTATTGTGCTCGGTTGATGCAAAATGAGCTCTTACCTTGAGTTATGCTTATAACCAGCAAAGACTCAGAGGGTAGTCGATTGTGTATTGTCCACTAGGCTCACGGAATCTAGTTCTTTTAAGTCTGTTCCCAATGGGGACCGAAGGCAGAAGCGATTCTCTCAAGCCTAGAGAGAAGAAGAGATATTTTATAAAAATGTATGTGAAAAGCTTTCTAAAAGGCAAAAACAGGCTTAGAGCCCAGAATTAAGTGCGTTTGCTAAGTAGTTTTAAAGTCCGGTCTAAATACTCACTTCGATTCACACCAGCAATGTAGGAGGAGTTCAGGAGCCGTGGGAGCCGGCAGTTGAATGAGCCTCTCTCACATTTTTACGTGTTTTTATATTGTTAAGTGTTATGACGTCACTCGTGCATGCGTTGGCGTCGTCACGCTGACGCATGACGTCACCCGCGCATGCGCGAAGTGATGTAAACAATCCCCCATGTTGTGTATGAGTTAAAATGCAGCATTCTACCATAGGCGATCAATAAAAAGAAGCAATGATATCAATTTTTAATTATATGGCGTCACTTAGTAAAAGTGATGGCCGTAAATATGTATTTCTAATCTAGAATTTGATATAGCGGTAATCTGTGCACCTCGATATGGGCCAGAGTAGATCAAACGGGCTAATGATTAGGCTTTTGTACTAGGGCAACTGAAGAGAGTAGGTTACTCTCTGAATTGTGATGTTATGTAATTATAATCTGTGTATATGTCATCAACAATACTGTCATGGAAACTTTGTTTTAGACATTTAGCATTTTTCAGACCCTTATAAACATTTCTTAGTTAATCAGTGGAACATAAGGAAAACACACATTTCATTTATAGAATCCAATCACATTGACATAACAGAATACAAAAAAGGATAAGGTTTTAAATGTAAAGAATTAAACCGAAAATGGCTTCTAAGTGACATGTAATTTGTTCAGAAGGTTATATGTAGTGTAAGGTTGACCTATGTGAGTGAGACTAAGATGGCTACCTCCTTGTAGTGGGAGTTCATAGGAATGGCCCTAGAAAATAGTCCTCATTAATTCCCAGGGGTGTCATAGCGTCCAATTTGTTAATCCAGAAAAGTTCTCTTTGTGCAAGCTTTTTAGGAAGATTTCCACCTCTACTTGATGGTCGTAGGACCTCCAAAACCACAAATCTCAATTGTGAGATATTGTGTTTTTTCTCTTCAAAATGTCTATAGACTGGGGATTTGCAATTTTTGGTCCTGATGCAGGATTTATGCTCCGTCCATCGGTCTTTAACTTTCCTGTTTGTTCTCCCAACGTAGTATATACCGCATGGGCAACGTATAGCATAAATTACATTCTTGGTATCGCATGTTGCAAATTGTTTTAACAAGATTTTCTTGCCGTTGTAGGGGTGTCTCCTTTTATTACATTATTGCAATGTTGGCAATGTAGACATGCAAACGTACCAAGTTTTTGTTTACTGAGAGTTGTCTGTAATGGTTGTTTTGGTTTCTCTGCCTTAATCAGTTGATCTTTCAAATTTTGCCCTCTTTTGTAAGCCATCATAGGTGGATCCGGGAAAAGCTGAGCAAGCGTATTGTCTGATTTGATAATGTCCCAATTTTTGTGTATAATTCTTTTAATCTGAAAGCTTTGGCTTGAGTATTTTAGTATATGGATTAGTCCTTTCTTGTTCTTCTTTGGGTGGCCTTCCAATAGTGTATTTCTTTCCTGGGTTTCTGTGCGTATTATGGCTCTTTCTACCACTTCCGATGGGAATCCTCTATCCAGAAATCTTTGCTTCATAGTGTTATATTCTCCCTGGAGTGTATCTGTTTCTGAGGTGATTCTTTTGAGCCGTAATAATTGGCTGTAGGGTAAATTGTCTTTCAGATGCTTTGGATGGTGGCTTGTGTGGTGGAGACAACTATTCACATCCGTAGGTTTTCTGTATAATTTAGTTTTAAGTGAGGTTCTTGTTAATTCAACAGTGACGTCAAGAAAGTTCACATGTGGTTTGCCGATTTCCATAGTGAAACCTATTCTTGTATTACAGGTATTTAGAAAATTCCAAAATGCTTGTAGTTCTGTTTCTGTGCCTTTCCATATCCCGAAGACGTCATCTATATACCTCTGCCAGCATTTGATCTTATTCGTCCAGGTTGGATTGTCCAATACATATTGTTTTTCAAAATGATACATGAAGATATTGGCATAGGATGGGGCCACGGAGGACCCCATTGAGGTACCAGAAATTTGTAGGTAGAACTGACCATTGTATCGAAAGTAGTTATTGTAAAGTATGATGTTAATTAACTCCAGTGCCAGAATCTTGTGGATTTTTACTTGTCGATTGGATAATAAAAACCATTCTAGAGCTTCAATTCCCTCGGAGTGTGGAATAGAGGTGTATAAACTGTTCACGTCCATGGTAAATAGTATCAGGTTGTCTTCTGTTAGTTGTAATGTTTGTAAAATTTTCAAAAAATGAGTTGTATCCTTAAGATAAGTCGATGTTGCTTGAACCAATGGTTGTAGGGCTGTATCTAAGTAGATAGCAAGAGGTTGAAATATACTTTCTGTCCCGGCCACAATTGGACGAAATGGTGGATCTCGAAGGTTTTTGTGTATTTTAGGCAGTCCATAAAAGACCGGTGTTATGGGGTATTTCTGTATCAGAAAGTCAGCTGTTTTTTCTGTTATCCAGTCCATCATGAGAGCCTTCTCCACAGTTGTATTGATAATGTTAGTTATCCCCTGTCTAAAAAACAGAACATCCGCAAACACCAACTGAAACTAATTAAACAACTGGCAGAGGACAGCAGCTTGACTCTCAAACAAGCAGACAAAGGTGGAGCTCTGGTACTAATGGACACAACCCTCTATGATCTAGGCTGTACCAAACTCTTACAAGATACCAGGACTTACACACCACTGGATAGTGACCCAATACTTGGATAACTAACATTATCAATACAACTGTGGAGAAGGCTCTCATGATGGACTGGATAACAGAAAAAACAGCTGACTTTCTGATACAGAAATACCCCATAACACCGGTCTTTTATGGACTGCCTAAAATACACAAAAACCTTCGAGATCCACCATTTCGTCCAATTGTGGCCGGGACAGAAAGTATATTTCAACCTCTTGCTATCTACTTAGATACAGCCCTACAACCATTGGTTCAAGCAACATCGACTTATCTTAAGGATACAACTCATTTTTTGAAAATTTTACAAACATTACAACTAACAGAAGACAACCTGATACTATTTACCATGGACGTGAACAGTTTATACACCTCTATTCCACACTCCGAGGGAATTGAAGCTCTAGAATGGTTTTTATTATCCAATCGACAAGTAAAAATCCACAAGATTCTGGCACTGGAGTTAATTAACATCATACTTTACAATAACTACTTTCGATACAATGGTCAGTTCTACCTACAAATTTCTGGTACCTCAATGGGGTCCTCCGTGGCCCCATCCTATGCCAATATCTTCATGTATCATTTTGAAAAACAATATGTATTGGACAATCCAACCTGGACGAATAAGATCAAATGCTGGCAGAGGTATATAGATGACGTCTTCGGGATATGGAAAGGCACAGAAACAGAACTGCAAGCATTTTGGAATTTTCTAAATACCTGTAATACAAGATAGGTTTCACTATGGAAATCGGCAAACCACATGTGAACTTTCTTGACGTCACTGTTGAATTAACAAGAACCTCACTTAAAACTAAATTATACAGAAAACCTACGGATGTGAATAGTTGTCTCCACCACACAAGCCACCATCCAAAGCATCTGAAAGACAATTTACCCTACAGCCAATTATTACGGCTCAAAAGAATCACCTCAGAAACAGATACACTCCAGGGAGAATATAACACTATGAAGCAAAGATTTCTGGATAGAGGATTCCCATCGGAAGTGGTAGAAAGAGCCATAATACGCACAGAAACCCAGGAAAGAAATACACTATTGGAAGGCCACCCAAAGAAGAACAAGAAAGGACTAATCCATATACTAAAATACTCAAGCCAAAGCTTTCAGATTAAAAGAATTATACACAAAAATTGGGACATTATCAAATCAGACAATACGCTTGCTCAGCTTTTCCCGGATCCACCTATGATGGCTTACAAAAGAGGGCAAAATTTGAAAGATCAACTGATTAAGGCAGAGAAACCAAAACAACCATTACAGACAACTCTCAGTAAACAAAAACTTGGTACGTTTGCATGTCTACATTGCCAACATTGCAATAATGTAATAAAAGGAGACACCCCTACAACGGCAAGAAAATCTTGTTAAAACAATTTGCAACATGCGATACCAAGAATGTAATTTATGCTATACGTTGCCCATGCGGTATATACTACGTTGGGAGAACAAACAGGAAAGTTAAAGACCGATGGACGGAGCATAAATCCTGCATCAGGACCAAAAATTGCAAATCCCCAGTCTATAGACATTTTGAAGAGAAAAAACACAATATCTCACAATTGAGATTTGTGGTTTTGGAGGTCCTACGACCATCAAGTAGAGGTGGAAATCTTCCTAAAAAGCTTGCACAAAGAGAACTTTTCTGGATTAACAAATTGGACGCTATGACACCCCTGGGAATTAATGAGGACTATTTTCTAGGGCCATTCCTATGAACTCCCACTACAAGGAGGTAGCCATCTTAGTCTCACTCACATAGGTCAACCTTACACTACATATAACCTTCTGAACAAATTACATGTCACTTAGAAGCCATTTTCGGTTTAATTCTTTACATTTAAAACCTTATCCTTTTTTGTATTCTGTTATGTCAATGTGATTGGATTCTATAAATGAAATGTGTGTTTTCCTTATGTTCCACTGATTAACTAAGAAATGTTTATAAGGGTCTGAAAAATGCTAAATGTCTAAAACAAAGTTTCCATGACAGTATTGTTGATGACATATACACAGATTATAATTACATAACATCACAATTCAGAGAGTAACCTACTCTCTTCAGTTGCCCTAGTACAAAAGCCTAATCATTAGCCCGTTTGATCTACTCTGGCCCATATCGAGGTGCACAGATTACCGCTATATCAAATTCTAGATTAGAAATACATATTTACGGCCATCACTTTTACTAAGTGACGCCATATAATTAAAAATTGATATCATTGCTTCTTTTTATTGATCGCCTATGGTAGAATGCTGCATTTTAACTCATACACAACATGGGGGATTGTTTACATCACTTCGCGCATGCGCGGGTGACGTCATGCGTCAGCGTGACGACGCCAACGCATGCACGAGTGACGTCATAACACTTAACAATATAAAAACACGTAAAAATGTGAGAGAGGCTCATTCAACTGCCGGCTCCCACGGCTCCTGAACTCCTCCTACATTGCTGGTGTGAATCGAAGTGAGTATTTAGACCGGACTTTAAAACTACTTAGCAAACGCACTTAATTCTGGGCTCTAAGCCTGTTTTTGCCTTTTAGAAAGCTTTTCACATACATTTTTATAAAATATCTCTTCTTCTCTCTAGGCTTGAGAGAATCGCTTCTGCCTTCGGTCCCCATTGGGAACAGACTTAAAAGAACTAGATTCCGTGAGCCTAGTGGACAATACACAATCGACTACCCTCTGAGTCTTTGCTGGTTATAAGCATAACTCAAGGTAAGAGCTCATTTTGCATCAACCGAGCACAATAATTTGCACTCCTTAGTAATAAATTATCCCCCCAAAATTCACTGCGCCAAGGGCAAAATATAGGGTCAGCTACCCACGATTTATATAGACACACATGTGGCATAATCACACTAACTTGGTGAATGTGGAAAGACTGGGGTAATGTTGGGCTTTTTTTCAATAGAATGTGTTACCCACCAATACAGCAAAAATGTTTAGCTAATTACTGTCTTCATAACAAATGTGATTTTGTTGTTATATTTTGTTGACTATTAAGTCTATCTAAAGCACTAATATATTGTATATAATTTTCCTTTTGTAGAAATTGTTTGATGAATATGTCGCCCCTGATGAAGAGTTTTTTCGACTCGAAACGCGTTGGGCACTTGAAAACACAAATAAATAACAGAATTTACTGTTGATGATCACTAATTGTCTATTGAATGTGTTTTTCCTAAATCTTCTGTATTTTGAATATAAAGAAATTCATAAACATTCAAAATTATCTTCGGATTATCAACTCCATTAGGCCATTCGGCCTGCTAGACAGTGTGCAGGGGACGCGGCTATCCCTATCGGATTGCTCTCTCTTTTTTGCCTAAACCCCCTCCCACACCCCCTGTGGTACCCAGACAGAATGGCACCACTTTGGAGGGCTTCTGTGCAGAAGCCCGCCAAAAGTGGAAAAAATGCTCGATTCGGGTTCAGGGTTACTGAAGTGAACCTAGACGCCATTTTGGCGGCGAGTTCTGGCAAAAAATCCCAACCGGTGAATTTATATTAAATAAATAAACCGGCGGTATCTTTAACATTGCACCAAAAAGTGGTGCATTAAAATCAATGGGAAATCCCATTGGGAAATATTCCGGTGGAATATTTCTGTGGTATCCACTGCCACCAGCCAGAAACTCGGCGAGGGGGGACGGGACAGTACCCCCTCGACAACAGACCCAGGGGCAATCTAATTGCCCCTACCAGTACTTCCACAGTAAGATGGTTTGTACTGGTTAAGTTCCTAAATTAAGACTAGTAAAGTCAATGGCAACTTTACAGACCCAGGGAGACAGTAGTCAGTCCCAGGGTGTGGAGTCTATGTTTGGGGGTCTCTATGACACCCCTGTGTTACTGCACTGAGGGTGCTGTGTAACACACATTCAAAAACCAATGATAGCCTATGGGGAAAAAATACCCCCTAGCCCATAAGCACATAGCAAGTCACAGTAACACTCTCAAATCATGTCCAAGAGTGAGGGTAAAAGAGTCTCACTCTTGGCAGGAGAAAAAAATAAACCTCAAAAATCCAGCGAAGCTGCTGGGGGACTCACTAGGTTAGGAAATTCAGCCTAAACAGAGAATTCTCCCTAACATGCTCGCCAATGACCCTCTTGTCTGCAATAAGCACATTGGTTCGCGTGTACAGGACCCAACGGCACATTACCTTGTGGAACATACTGTCCCCTAAACTGTGTACAACCCCCTCTAGGGCCTCTAAAAATCTGTTGCAACAACACCTTAGTCTTTTCTTTTCAATCCTTCTTTTTCATTATTGACTCGGTTTTCATAGTATTGAGCCATATGCAATACTTCAGACTGAGACTTAGCTTGCCAAGAGCTCTCGGAAGTCATAATTTGCGACTGGATGTCAGGTAACAATCCACGCACAAATTTGTCTACAAATAATTGTTTTCTAGACTCTGTGCTTAAATCTTGTCCACTGAAATCTGAAAACACTTGTTCAAACCGATTAAAGAATTTGGTAGCACCCTCAGACTTTCCTTGGACACCAAACAGTAAGTTTGTCCCAGACAATCCTTCTCTCAGGAATTAAGGCTTTCAGTTTTGTCACGATTCTATCAAGCAAAGTCAGTATTACCTGTGGTGGTCTCTCGCCAGCTGGTCTATCTCTATCTTGTCTAGCCATATTATCCCATGTGTACCTTAACCCTGCTGCATCATCTACTGTCCTAATTTGTTTCCACAAATCAACAGGTAGGAGCACAGGAAATAACAAATCTATATCACTTAGAGTAAATACTGACGATTGCAAGACAGATTCTATCTCTTTATAGAACCCTGTTGGATTCTTTCTAATATCTGGGATGGATTGTCTAATGGTGTTCACTTCCTGTCTTGAGAACGGGACGTGAACAAACTGTGATACATAATGTGCAGGAATGTCATAAGCAGCAGTACCTGTTGCGACATTAGCTGGAATCTCAACTTTTGGGACAAATGTCGGAGGAACCTCTCTCATAGGCAACTGAGAGATAGGAAACTCCGAACGCTTACTGAGCAACAGAGCTAAATCGAGCACTAAAGCAGCTGAAAGAGTGTCAGATGAAAAAGCTCTCTTATAGACATTCAATAATTCTGCGGGA
Source organism: Ambystoma mexicanum (assembly GCF_040938575.1). Lineage (NCBI taxonomy): Eukaryota > Metazoa > Chordata > Amphibia > Caudata > Ambystomatidae > Ambystoma > Ambystoma mexicanum. Next base: position 697,476,681 of record NC_090926.1, on the reverse strand, counting down.
CAACAAATCTTTCTTTTTATACATTCATCCTGCAGGTATTCTACCATAACCTGTATCACTTTCCTCTGCATTTCTGGCGTATACTGACTATACGTGTCATATACTTCTACAGGAGATATCGACATGTCTGAAATCCATCTAATTGCATCTTTTGTGCAAATTCGTGTTTCCTCACTCATCGACTTACAAAGAGGAAGGAACCGTTTCTGTACAAAAATAGCGCTCAAACTATCACCATCAGTTTCTTCATTCCGTAACCTTTCTATCTCCCTTCTATACTGAAAAACCCTCTCAACGTGCTCATATACTTTTTCTGCAGTATCTCTTGAATATGCTAAAACATTCAAATCCCTCAACCCTTGTGGGAGATCCACATCATTCAGTCTGTTCCACATTACAGATAAACAAATTCCCAGTCCTTCAATAAAAACATTTTTCTTAGGAAAACTTTCTAAATTAGAGAGTGTGGCAAAAACATCAGATTGTTCACCCTTCTGCATGCACTGTCTAGCCCATTCAGTTAAATTGTGCTTTCTCTCTTTAGACACTGTATTGCGAGTTAAAATCTTTGATTCTGCTCCCTTATCAACTAAAAGCGGAAAAAAAACACTTTAAGAGTAGACAAATCTTGTACAATCGGTAACAAAGGTGCTATCACTGGTGCAGAAGACAAATCTACCAGACCCGTAACAGTAGGCAAAGGCAGAGGTACATGTGGAGGAGCATCGATAAGAGGAGGAACAAAAACTGGAGGAAGAGGAGCAATAGGAGGAACGATAGGAGGAGCAGGAATTACTACAGGAGGAGGAACGACAGCAGGAAGAGGTAAAGCAACAGGAATAGGTACATACAGAGGTGGCACAGTGGCACCAGGCCTTTGTTCATTTAGAAGCTTGTCAATTAATTCATCATACACATGAACATCTTTAGACGGATATATCTTCTGAATACCAAGTTGAAAAGCCCTATCCATATTTCTAACTGACTCTGACTGTTTACTTTGATCATACAATAACACTTTCTCTGCGTTGGACATATGTCGGCGCGCATGTTTTTCTCTACTTTTAAGTTGCTGCATAGCTTCTTTCTTCCAATTTTGTAATACATCAAATGCTGCAGGTCTTGTTTTTTTCTTTAACAATATAGACTCAAATGCTGCAGGTCTTGTTTTTTTCTTTAAGAATATAGACTCTAAATATTCTATACAAGGAATCTCAAAGCTACCATTGGTTGGCCACTGAAGTTCGGAAGCATGTCTAGTTTGTCTGTGCAAATATCATTAAACACTACACTACCAATGCCTTGCTTACAGTACATAGTACACGCCGGCTACCCCTCCTGTGGTGCCGGATGGCTAAATTCCAAAGATTGTCTGTCTCTGTGGAATAACACCCTGAAACAGGCAGACAATTTCTCAGGCATATCAGATTCCTGGTGTTACCTGGACAATAATTGTGCTCGCGAGTACAATACGCCAAAATCAAATTATCAGGATACTTAAGAATCGGGTCACGACTCACCTTTTCAAAGAAGTAAAAGAGGTCCGATCGGATTACAAAGGACAAGTAAGGACCCTTGTGGTTGGTGATTTCGGCAAAACTGCCCGCCTCGATACATGGACCATCGTCAAGATGCTGTCTCGGACCGTGGGCTCACCGTCCAGGGATCGGGTCGTGCAGTACTGTTGAGGTATCGCATCTCATCCAAGAAGGGGCCCCCTTTCTCACCGTCCGATCCCGGTCCGATAGCCGCGTCAACACTTCAACGAGATGGCATCAATCTTGAGGGTCCCTAATCGGGCGCCAACTATAAAAGCAAGGAAATATCGGGGCTGAGTACCACAAAAGGAAATACACCAAACACGGGCTATAAAGATACACAGATCTTTAATACTGCACAGTTACAAAGAAACACAGATCTGTTACAGATAGCTATCTGGCTCTCGACCTCCTGCAATGAGTACCAGCCCGTCAGAGTGAGGAGGGAGAGTGCTGGACATCTAAACATTCATATTTTTATACAATTCCTACAATATTGTCCAGCCCCTCTACAGGTTAATAATCTGCGGTCTAGAGTTTGTGCCGAGTTAACATATAGCTCATACAATAATATGCACATGGATTACATAGGTTTGTGTTTCCAACAAGTCACAATGGCAAAGTGTATTCCTGGATTTAGCAGTGAGCCTTAGTACAAATCCCTTCACAATGTAGTTCTGCCAGTGTCCACGCTCGACATTTACATAACATTGTCCTCGATGTGTATTCGTGGATGAGGCTTGTTAGTGCAGACAATCCTAGGACAACAAGTCATGCTTGGTGCATGGTCTCATTACCTAGTCTAAACAGTCGGCCCTCGGACAGTCTAACCATTAACAGGACTCAAAGGTCGGGAAGGCTCGGTTGCAAGTTAGAAACACAGTCCACCATTTTAGAACAGAGAATCACATACGAACAGAAATCAAAATGGTGGATGATCCTAAAATGGTGGCAAAGTCGATCTAAAATCAGAACTTTGCAGCACAGTTTTCTTCGCAGAGTGACTAGGCTTAGGCCAATATTAATGTGAAAGGAGGCACAATATGATTTCCTGTTTAACACAGTGATGGCATTGTCTTGTGCAGTTAGCTGGTTCAGCATGTGCAAAATGATACAGCTACAGAATGTTATGTCCTGGTACCATTCAACGCTGGAATTGTTTGCTCACTAGTAGTCACTTACAGCAAATGTCACATGTTTGTATGTCTCCAGTGTGTTACAAATTCATGTACAGCCACTGGAACTGATCTGTTTTCAACTACATTTGGGATTTCGTTCCCACTAGTAGATGTTGCAACTGCAGTTCTTTGTCAAAAATAACTCTTGGTTGGGAAATACATAATCTGTATTCAGAGATTGTGAGTGGATTGAGTTGGCACTGCTTGGTTTTCCCTTGGAGCTTCTTTGCAATATGCACAGTCATCCAGACACTCTTGGTATTAGGTTAGACCTTATGGATCTTTTTGATATCCTGGAATACAGAACCATCTTTGAAAGATTGTGCACCGTCGGTGAGGTGTGGAATCAGCCATTGTAGTGGTTCTGATGGTTCTCATTGATCAAACAAATTGTATGAGTCTAGCCAGCCTGGAGACAACCATATGGGTCAGCTTTGCCCCCAGTATTAATCACCATTTATGGGGAGCCATTTTGTGAATTGCTCCACCTGGAGTTTGCGTGTCAATGTTATGCAGACAATTCCAAGCTAACTTGGCTGCTGAACATCCTCAAGATATTCTGAGCCTTACCCATCTGTGGGCTGGGAAGGAGGGCAATGAGGCAATCGCCCCCCTCACCAGGGATTGGCCTGTTGCTCACAGGGTCAGAGTTACAAATAGAAAAAATTATTATTGAAAAAGGTAAAATCCTTCAGAATCCTCGCTGCCTCAAAGGAACTGAGTGCTGCAAGGTCTACTCAGCTTCTTTGTAGATGGGGTGAGGGAATCTCTTGATTTCAGAAATGCTGCAGATGTGCCTGTATGGCTCACACACATAGTCCTCCACAGTAGGCCTCCACAGTGAGTGAGAGTGAGAAGTGCATAAGCTACTGGGGCTTGTACATACCACCCAGTGGTAATGTGGCATTTAATTGACAGGTTCTGTGACCCAAAATCGTAATGCTGGAACCCCTGCACCCCATACACCATTGGTCTGTTACAATCTTCAGCAGTTTATCATGACTCATTCTTGCCAAGAAAGTAAGGGTCCATATCTTATTATGGTTTGTCCTCGGTTTCATTCTGCAAGAACAATTCCCCAATGTCCCAGTGAATTTCATTATCACGAGTGAGTTTCTTACAGAAAGAGTTTACATGGATGTTAGTATGGTGGCTATGGAAATAGATGTTGGATTTTTGGTGGTACTCACATTTGGGGGTCACAGTTGGAAAACATGCACAGAAATATGTAACATTCAGGGATTCATTATTATTAGTACCGAGGGGTGGGGATGTGGCAGCCTCCCAGCCAATGAGGAGGCTCGGAACAGGGGAATCACCACATGGTTATCCACCCCACTCCGAGCCTCCTCATGTATGGAGGCTTCCATCTTATCCCACCGGGGATTCAGGTAAGTGCTCCCCTTTCTTCTCCCAACTCCCCATCCACAAATTTCCCTTCCCTCGGCTTACGTCTTTGGGAGCAGACATGCTGGAAACACTTCTGTCTCAAGCCTGTCCACTGCCGAACTGCGACACGCCACCATGGAAAGGACGAAGGAACTCTCCTTTCTATAGTGGCCATTTTTGTTGTTGACGTTTTTCCTGTTTTTTTATTGGCCGCCATTGAAATGGAAAAGGGACTATATGTAATACATTGGCCCTCATTACAACCTTGGCGGAGGTTAGCACCATGGTCCATGTCGCTAAGGTTACGATTCCGCCATGGTGGATGGCGGAATTACCGCCCCATTCCAAGGTGAGTGGGGCGGTAATTCCCCATTCACCATTTGCCCTTCCCCATTCCCATTTTTGCCCCCATAGGGCATAATGGGAATGGGGAAGGCGCTAATTATGGCACCGTAAATTACTGTGCCGTAATTAGCTCCAAAGTCCCTTTGCGGGTTGGATTTTTAACGCTTGCTAAAAGCAGGCGTTAAACACCAACCCACAAAGGGACACTTGTAATCAGGCGTTAAGGGTTAACGGCGCCGACGGCGCCTGAGTTGTAATGAGGGCCATTCTCCCTTTCCATGGCACCCATTTTGTTTTTATTATTTTCAATCGCCGCCATGGAAAGGGACAACTGACTTTCTTTTCCCTTTCCCGATGGCCATTTTTTTGTCTTTTTTTTGTCTTCCTTTCTGAAACTCAGGAGCATTTTGCAAAAGAAGAAACACGCACTTAGTACCCTGGTCCAGTGGGCCTGGGTACTAGTAGCAATAAGTTCCTTGCCGGGGGCATTGCCGAGTCAGATAATGCCCCCCCCAACCCCCGGCTCAGGGATTATAGCTTAAGTAGACTGTAAACAAAGGGGATCATTCAGAGTTGGGTGGATTTTCTTATATGAAATATCGCTGGAGAAAGTTAATACCTCCATTATTGGTATTTCGCAAAAATCTACCCTTTCAGAAATACCACTACTGCTGTTGGTGACAGAAACAGGTGATTTAAAAAAAAAAAAATCATCTGAAGGTGGATATGGATTATGTACATTAGTGCCCATACCACTACTGTGCATTTTTAGTATGCACAAAAGGGTTAATTCTGACCCTTTTAAGCATTACATGGGTAATTTGACAAGAGGGGGTGACAGAGATGCCCACATTTGTAACCACTTAAGATGGCTCTTTGTAAAAACAGTTTTCACTGTACAGTAATTTTTAGTTTGAAAACAAGCATTGGCAAAGCCAACCATGTGGGCTTTGAGTAGGTATGGGATTGGCATTATCTGGGCACTGATATAGTGGTACTAACGGTCATGAGATCACAACAGCTGGAAAATAGTGTGATTTCCTGGGAGTATGATGACTGTGCCTGACAAAGGCCTATCTAGTACCTCAAACCAAAACTGGGGGATTTGTCATTGTTTGTTTTTAACAGGAATTCACTCCATGGAAGAGATATAAATCGGGTGGCAGAAGGCAAACTTGGTTAAGATATTTGTATTACACCAGTAGCCATTACAGCTACAATTAAGCTATTAATTTTCAGCAGACTGCTTCGGAAAAACACTTGCAGGCTAAAGTTTGATGTTACTCCTTGATAGAGCAAGTTCAAAGAGATTCAAGGTGGATGTGTTTTGGGCTGAGAGGGGCAAGCAGTGGGTAGGAATGGCCATAGAAATTAGTATGGAGATGGGAAGTCAATTGGTGGGTAAATAGCTAAACACTCACAAGATGTGTGCCCCTCCTCACATGTCATCTCCCTCCTACCTGTACTCCAATGCAATAATTTGGTATCCAGTGATATTAACGAATAAAAAAGAAAGAAAAACGTTAATAATGAAACAATAATAATGAAAAAATATTTTCTAAAAATATAAAAAGATTTTTAAAACAAAGTACATATGGGGTGGGTTGGATAAGGGGTTTAAATGGGTGGTGATGGGTTTGGGGTGGGTTTACAAGCATAGGTAAATGGGAGGTTTCGGGGAGATCTCCCAAATAAAAAAAAATATATAAATGTTTTGTTGTAAAATCATTCTCTGTAATGTAATTAAGTAAAATCACACAGAACCCAATATTTTCAATTTATAGATGGCTCTTAAGTGCCACCTAATATACCAAACTAAACATTGGGTTCAATTTGGATTTTTTATCTCCACCACTAAGGTGGAGGTAGGAAAGTGCGGATTTACTGCAGAAAGTCATCCTAAAATACTGCTGTTGGTAGTCTTAATGAATACCGCTGGTGATATTTGATCAATTGCTGAATTGGGTGGATGGTAAAATTGTTGCTACTTACCAAATACTATAGATTTTACTGTTACCCCTCAATTCTTAATGACCCCCTAAGTCTGTGATTGTTTGTCATTGTCCTGTCCAGAACACTCTTATGAAAATAGTCCCACATTACAAGTTTCCTGGTGTGGATAAATGCTGGTAAAAGTGCTGGTAATTCCAGCACCGGCACATTTACTGCACTGAGAAACTACACGTTTGCAGGTGGGGGTTTACTGTTATACCTCCAGCAAAAAGCTGGAGGTAAATACGCCCCGGCACCAGCAAATAAATGCAGGTATTTCCTGACCGGAATTACCGGTGCAGGACATACCAACAGTCTCCTCCAAGGTGTCCTATGGGACTCCCCATAATGGGGATTTACTGGTGTTTCCACTGCTTGTAATATCCTGTTAATACCGGGATATGAGGTGGCAGAAACGGTAGGTGAGTTTGCTGTTATCCCGCCGGAATAACCGGCCTAAGATAAGACACACATGCAAATCAACAACAGATTCAAATATATACATGGTCACATGGACACATATACATCGGTCCACCTTCACTTTATACAATCACACATACACTCAAACATATCACCACAATCATAGAAAAGGACACATGCCCACTCCTCACCTTCTGTGAGAACACAAATAAATATAATAGGTCACTCCTGCTCTCTTGTTATCACCAGATTCCAGGTGGGCTCCCCTCACAATTCTCCTGCTCCGTTAATTGAAATTTGCAGCTCACTTTCCAGGAAAGTGCAACTTGGGAGCATAATAAGAGCCACGTCCCTCGACGTCAATCGCTTTTCGTTGTCCAAGTGCAGACCCCATAAACTGACTGGCGAACAAATGTGGTCTACTAGCTTCATGCGAGCCAAGGCAATGGAAGGTGTTCTGTGACAAGGAATTGGTGACTGAGCAATGTGGGTAAGGGAAAAGGGTGAGGGCAATGTAAGGGAAGGGCATTGATGTAAGGGTTAAAGACTGGTGCAAAAGGGGAAAAGAGATCTGATAGTTAATTGTAAAGAAGGGGTAATGGGCCATCAAGGATCTGGTGCAAGGGAAGGACACTGGAAGTTGATCGGTAGGCAGAATAGGGTATATGAGACATAGTCAGAAATCTAGAAAGGTAGGTCAGCAGGTCGATTGACTGTTGCTGAGATCTGTGCCTGACCTGCATGCCACTGTACCCGATTGTGGGACTGACTCAACCCCTTTCTTTTTCTAACAAAGTTATTCATACTTTTTATGAGCATATATTTCAAATAAGGCTTTGCTTATATTTTTCCATGTTGCTTTATTGTGTGACTTTGTGTTTTGAACGTAGACACAATTGTACAGACCAATATTATAATTCCAGTGATTTTTCATTATAATCTGAGGTTGTACTATTGCGTGTTCTTCCAGATCTTTTCACCTTGGGATACAGACTATTAAGAGGCTTTTCTCTTGTAGATACATTGGTGTTTTGAAAGCCAGATTTATGAACAGTGTGTTAATTTGTCCCTTGAATTACAACTTTGCAGAAAGCGTTTTTTTGGTTCTAATAATGAAGATGGAATAGGAGAAGATGAGGTCTTCTCTGATCTCTAAATTAAAAAATATGGAAGCAGGAAGATAGGTCTCAAAGACCCACCTTCTATACTTCATACATTATATGATCCTGAGCTGATCATTTTTCGTTACTGTGCCTTATTTTCCTTAACTATCTATAGGGAAATTCTGACTCATATGGGTTTAAAAATTGACAGTTTTCCTCCATAAATCATTGCAATTGTAACCATTTATATAATGAGAATTGGTGGGGAGGCAGATTGCCAAGTGAGCGTCTTATGTGTATAGGCTTGGACGGCAGAAATAGTGTCAGGTATGAGTTTTGCGTTGTGGTTTGGGGGGCAGGAAGCCAGGTATGAGTCATTTTCTATACCAACCCATGTTTGACTCTGTGAGAGAGCCCAGAACCCTGATTCAGCTATGGCTTGGCTCAACCAATGAATTATCTAGCTTCGCCACCCCTTCACATTGATTTAAAACTAAAGATGGGATTGGAAGGGAAGGTACGACGTGTAGCTTGCTTTTTTAAATTGCAAACTGGGCCACAAACCTGTGCAAGCTTTCCCATTACACACATTACATGACCCCCGGCAAAATCATTTTACCAGGCTAGGCATGGAGGAGATTTCCCTGGGGTCCTAGTCTCTATGAAACAACAAACATAACTGAAATATATGTTACATAAAACGAAAGTAATCTCAATATGTCTTCTATATATATACTGGAGAAAGTTTATTTATTTATTACATTTATTTAACGCCCAGTCCTGGGGATATCACAGTGTTCGGTACAGAGAAAAAGCATCTGAAGATAGGTCACAGGAGACAATAGTCATATTTATTAAACAACCACATATTTACACGTTTTTTAAACGTTGGGTAGTATTGTTCATTTCTGATGTGCGGCGGCAGAGAGTTCCAGAGAGTGGGCATTGTGACACAGAAACGAACGCCTCTTGCTCTCGTTTTGTTGTATAGCAGAGTGAGTAGTAAGATGCTGGTGGCAGATCTTGGCGAGTGACATGATGTTTCATAGCAATGCTGTTATTGAGGTGGAAAGGGGCCACTTTGTAGATGCAGCGGTGTGTTAGTGTTTGCACTAGTCAATGCAGGCCAAAGCACCTCACGCCTGGTAGCTGACATATGCTCTGATCTTTGTAGGCCAAATTTGCACATCAGGCTTTGTTTTATAGTAGTTGGAGTTTGGCTAGGTTGGTAGCTGAGGTGCCCATGAGGAGTATATTGAACACCCAGAGTTTTAACGTGTTTCAGGACTGATATTGCAATGCCATCGATGCAGATAGTGGAGAAGACTGAGTCAAGACTTTTAAGCCGATACCGTGCGCCAACGATGAGAAGCTCAGTTTTATCGTCGTTAAGGCAACGATTGTGGGAGGCCATCCAATTTTGGATGGTTCTGTATACTTTGTTTATGATGTCAGAGTCACAAGAGTGGTAGCCAGTGATATGGGTGAAGATGTGGGTATCATCTGCGAAACTGGCATAGATGATCCTGAGGGAGTCCAGAAGGTCGAAAAGGGGCTTGGTATATGTGTTGTAGAAGGTGAGAGCCTTGGGAAACACCAAGGATCACCAATATGCGATCAGCAGCATATCACCAATGAGGTGGGTTCACTGAGAAAGGATTTAATCCATGTTGTGGCTGAGAAGATGAAGGCTGAGCTGAGGTGTTGGCATAGGGTATCATGGTCAAAAAGGTAAAACGCTGCAGAGAGATCAAGTAGGAGAAGTATAGCTAGGTTACCAGAGTCACGGATGTGGATTTTTAGGTCACGTAGTGCTGTTTCAGTGCTGTGTTTTGGGTGGAATCCAGATTATCTAGCTCCTAGCAGGAGGTGCTGTTCAAAGAACAATGGAACTTGTGAGTTGGAGGGAGACAGAGTGGTGTTAAGTTAAGTTGTTCTGGATTCTGGGGTTGATGCATTGTGGCCTTCGGCCACTGTTCTGCGCCGTGGGCCAAAGAAGTAGACTTGCCCCCCAGGCCGAAAGTTGCCAGTCCTCCTCTGGCATTACCTTAATTTGTCCAGCATTACTATTGGTTTCCAGCAATACACTATATCGTGCATTGTCATATGTAAAGATAGTGAGCATGTACTTGATTCCTAACTAGATATGACAACCCAAATCAATACACTTGTTTTCCTTTCAGTTCCATTAATCTTATTGTTCAAGGTGCTTAAATGCTCTAATACCCTAGTGTAATTTGCGCTTTGCCGTATTAATAGCATAACATAACATACACTGACAACAAATGTCACATGTCATGCAAGGTGGCAGCTGTCAGTTTCTGTTCCTCATCAGTCACTGAATGGTAATCTCTCACCTGCCTCCAACAAATACTAGGATTTAAAAAAAATAACCACCCTATCCTATTTCAATCGTCTACTTCAACCTCAATCACATTAATGTCATTAAAATGAAAGACCGTCCCTATATACCTAAACTAGCCAAGCCACAGGAACACACATGTTTCCACAAACTATTATTGTAGCCCCCCCGCCTTTTTTGTCTTGTGGCTCCTTGAAACACTTGTGTATAGGCACCATACAAATATCTATTAAATAAAAACTATAGGATTTTCAAAAATTAACCAACCTCTCCAATTTCAATGTTCTAACGCTACCTCATATAAATCCTATTGAAATGGTGTATCTTTCCCTCACACTAACACAACTAAACTGACAAATCCTTTCCTATCTGCAGTAGCCAAGTCGCCAGCCACTGCTTTCCCCTTGATCGTTGGTGCACGCAAGACCAGTCCTAATGCAAGATACTGACGTAGTCAAGAAATAATGACACTCCTCCCTCCATAAACCAGATCCGAATGGACAGTGAAATCTGGCAGCCGGCAATGTCGAATAGAATATATGTTTGTTGAAATGTCTCGAGAGAGACTTTGAGTACAAATTCTTATAACATGGTAACTTCATTCCTAGCATCAAATCTCACCACAAACTGGATCATCTATCGCCGCCTAATAAGGAGTGTTCTTACAGCCCCACTCCCCGGCCCTGGATGTACCAGCCTCGGAAGTATGACGGCTGAGTAAGGCTTGCAGGAAACCAAACCTGTGAATCCAGGCTGCACACATTGTCAGCAGAAGATGCTTAACTTGCTGAGCCATCTTATTATTGGGCAGTGTGACAGACATCATCTATTTCCATACCTAAGCACATCTTTTAATTAGGGGACCAAATGATATTGTTTGAACAGAATGCCCACCTTTCCAGTCCTGCTCTTTCATTGATCAAATGATGCATTCTTGGAGTTTTAGTGTTGCTAACCTCCTTTGAACAAAATAGACATAATCACCGTTTACCAATGATTTTTCAAAGTAAAGTGCGAGACAAGAACAGCGTCTTCCGTTGGCAACTGAATCATCTTGTCACCCTAGCCAATAACAATTTTACTGGCTTTCAATTACAAGTCCATGGAAAGGAACTCATCAATAAGAGCAGAAAAGCGGCGTGTAGTGTGTCCCAGAGATGCAAGTCAGCAACCTGTAAATCTGTAACAAAAGAAAAACACAGCAAAAGGCTAGATCTGATGGCTTTATTATCTGCCAGCAGATAATCCATCTTGATAGCATCTCAACTCCACACACCCTGGACGTAACCTAAAGCATGGCCACTAAGAGAACCGAGTTTCTCAGCTATTTTGTATTTCTCAGACGTAACAAACAAATACCCAGTAAACGGTCAATTTCATTCAAATCAGACACGCCGCAGCCCCCTATCCCCTCTTTTCAAATTCAAAGTAGAATCGTAATGGATTCTCGCCTGAGCATAATCGCTTCATCATCTCGCCACTAACCTCTGCGAACAGACTCACGAACCATTCCTATCTCTGTGGAGAAATGATTTTCTTTTCCATTTGTGGCTGAGAACAGGTACTGTGCGAGAGCTAGGAATGGCGGGGGCGGCAAGACAGTTATGGATCCCTCGTCTTTATGGGAGGAGAGTGATCTCCTTGTTTATCTGTCAACACAGGAATCGCATCCAAGAGCCAGGCAATTTCATGTTGTGTTGCATGTTTCTGAACGTAGTTGCAAGTCCGTTCCTGTCACGCTGTCAGAAATTGTGAAAGCGCATAACAGGCCGACTCTGCAAGCAGTGGTGTCAGCACAGTTGTTATTGCGCCCCAGTGCCAGAGGTACTAGCTTTGAAAAAGGGGATACATAAGAAAATACGGTAGCGAGAGTGAGCGCCCTGAGGCGGCGTACAGTGGCTGACACATTTTATGTGCTAAAATGAGAGCTCTTACTCACACTCTCCTGGTTCTCCTCTATCCACGGGTCACAGCGATTCATACTTGCGATTCATACTTTTGTGTTTTTAAACCCAGATAGCACTTAACAGAGTTTTGATGGTCATCCCTTCGGTGCTGTGGATTTTAAAATGCCTTTTTCAACAAAATCCAAGACAGTAAATGTTCTGTAGAGGAGTTATGTATGGCGTACCACCACCATGGGATCCTGTGTGTTCTTGCAGCAGTCAGCACTTGTCACACAAGCAGGTGGTGTAGGTGACAAGATGCCAAATCAAGAGGTCCCTCATCAGAATGCCCTGATTGAGCAAGTGGAGGAGGTAACAGAGGAACAGCATGTTTGCAATGCTTTCTCCTCCTGAATTTGGGAATAGAAGTATGTTTTCTCATGCTTCGAGACATATTATGCTATACTCACACCAAGAAGAGAGCCCACATCCAAGCCTGCGTCTCCACAGTATTTAACAACTCGGCCAAATTTTTTAAAATCTGCAAGAAGCTGGCCAATCCTTCTGCAGTCTCTACCTCTCCTGTCCCCTTCCAGGCTCTGTGCACGGCCCTGGCTTCCCACTTTATCTCTAAAACTCAGGGCATCCGGTCCTCTCTCTCTTCCTCTCCGCCTCCTCCCTCTACTCCCTGCTCTTTCTCTGACCCCTCTGTGACCACCTCTCTTCCCTCCTTCTCTGCCTTTCCCCTGTTCTCCCCAGACAAGGTTTCTAGACAAGTCCGATCTATGAAAGTCTTATCAAAACAGGTTCACCTCTGTTCCTCCAAAACCATCAAGGACCACATTGACTCCCTGGCTCCTGCCTTGGCTGACTTCTGCAACCACTCCTTCACCACTGGAGTCTTCCCATCCCCCATGAAGCACTCCCTTGTGTGCCCTCTTCTCAAGAAAACCTCTGCTGACATGTCCTGCCTGGCTAACTATCACACAATCTCCATCACTTATTTCCTGGGCAAAATCCTGGACAAGCTGGCCATCTCCCAGCTCAATCTTCACACTGCATCTGTTGGTTGTCTCCATGATCATCAGTCTGGCTTCAGAGCTGCCAGAAGCATGGAAACTGCTGTCCTGAACATCTGTGAAGACCTGCTCTCCAACCTTCAGTCCAGCACCCCCTGTGTCCTCATCTTACTTGATCTCTCCTCTGCCTTTGACACGGTCAACCATGCCATCCTGCTCAACTGTCTCCGTGAGAACCTGGGGATCACTGGTCAGTCCCTGGCGTGGCTGACTTCTTTCCTTTCTGACCGACCCTCCAAGGTTCAACTTGGGTCTTTCCTCTCCTCTATCTCTATCTCCACCTGTGGTGTTCCCCAGGGATCTAACCTCTCTGCCTGGCTGTTCAACCAATATCTGGCACTTCTTGCACACCGCATTGCCACTCTCTGCCCCAACTTCCAGTGCTATGCAGATGATACTCAACTCATGTTCAGGCTACTCTCAGCCACCTCCTCTCCCTCTCTCATTTCTGACTGTCTGCTATCCAGGAGTGGTGTGCCGCCAATGATCTCTGCCTTAATGCCAGTAAGACTGAGATTCTCCTCATCGGCACACCTGCTCCCTCCTTTCCTGTCACTCTCTGGCCGGCCTCTCTTGGCCCTCCTCCTGCTTCCACCTGTGAGGCTAAAAACCTTTGGATAATCTTCGACTACACACGCTCCTTCTCTCCTCACTTCTCGGACGTCTCTAAGAAGTCATACTACAAGCTACATCTCCTCAGAGGTATTCTTCCTTTCCTCGCCTTCCCCCAGAAACTCACTGGGCCTCATTACACGGTAGGCAGAGGACCAAGGTGCTGTTAGCACCTTGGTCCATGCCGGTAAAATACCGGCACCGCCTTGGTGGAAAGGGGAATTACCGCCCTATTCCAAGGTTGGTGGGGCGGTAATTCCCCCTTCCCCCATTGCCCTTCCCCATTCACATTTTTGCCCCATAGGGCTCTATGGGAATAGGGAAGGCGCTAATTACGGTGCTGCAAATTGCCGTACCGTAATTAGCACCCTGGTCCCTTTGCGGGTCGGTTTCTAACGCCTGCTAAACAGCAGGCGTTAAAGCACTTACCCGCAAAGGGACCTCGTAGTAAGGGTTTACCGGTACCGGTGCCCTTACCGGTACCGGTAAACCCTTACCGCCGTCCGTGTAATGAGGCCCACTGTCTCCAGAGCTCTGGTTCTCACTAGGCTGGACTATTGCAACATCCTCTTTATAAATCTGCCTGCTTCTACTGTTCGCCCTCTGCAACTCATCCAGAACAGGACTGCAAGACTTGTCCTTGGCCTCAAGCCCAGGGATTGTATTTATGCAGTACTGAAATCTCTGCACTGGCTCCCAATGGCTGCAAGGATTAGGTTCAAAACCCTCTGCATTGTCCACAAGGCCTTCTGGAGCCTGGGGCCCCAATACCTCCAACTCTCTCTTCCTAAATATCTTCCTTCTCAAGCTCTTCGGTCATCCACCTCCAACTCCCTCAGGGTCAGTTGCTTCTCCAAGCAATGAGTTGGTGGTAGATCTCTTTCTTCGGTGGGGACCTCCTTCTGGAAAAGCCTCCCTTCCTCCCTGAAACTTGAGGAGAATCATCTCTGGTTCCAGAGGCACCTCAAAACCTTTCTCTTTGCCTCTGCTTTTTGTCTTCCTCTCCACTGCTGACCTCCTGGCTGAAACTGAAACTGCACTGGTTACCTGACCACCCTCTGTTCTCGGGCCCAGGTCCCTCCCCCACCAGTCACACACACACCTGCACTGCCTTCCTGGCAACCCCCAAACTTGGAGACTGGTTTCTGTATCCCTACAGTCCCACTACCAGCACTTGACACCTGATGTCTGCACTTACCCTTGCACATGCCACCTGATGGCTGTACATTTTTACTTATTGTTATTTATTCTATTATCCCATGCACTGCACTGTTCCCTCCCCTCCCCCCCGCACTTTCCCCTTCCCCCTTCCCATCCACTTGCATGATCAGAATGACACCTGGCCTAGTAGGATCGTTGTCTGTCTCCGCTCTGTTTCCCCTCCCTTGCCTCATCGCGCCTTTAAACACTTGTGTATAGGCGTGTTATAAATGTCATATCATATCATATCATACTCAAAAATTGCCCCCATGCTGATAGGATCTTTCAGGACATAACAAACCACCTCATCTGTAACTCTTTCAGCATATACGGACCCTGTGTCACAACATTTGCTCAACTGAAGGTATTTTCCTGTGCTGTTGTTCAGTGCTGCATTTACGTCCACAAAAGAGTGCCATTTAAATAGAAAGGAATAGTCCCACCCCACCACACTAACACAACTTGAGAGACAGGTGTGGTGCTGGTTCTTTAAAGATTAAGTAGGTGTTCAGCAGGATGGTGAACCATGCTAGTGGATTCCATTACAAGGATGTGCACTGTGGGATATATTTTGGGGTTACGCCTACATTTGTGGTATTTTTATTATGGTGGTAAAAAGTGGTATTTTATGGTGGTAGTATCTCCAGTGGTAATGTGTTGTGGTATCTCTTTTTTACAGTGGTGAGACTAACTTCAGAATATTGCCTAACAATTGTTTTTACCATGGTTACTTACAATAACAGACTACTGGACTTGATACACTCTGGGGAGGTAACTTATGCCCACATCTCGCAGTATTGTATGTACAATATTGCAATATGTCCTTATGACTGAGTTTCAAAATCATTAAAAAAGAAAATTGAAATACTGCACATTCATTCACTTTCTAGCTAGACAGCTCACAGCAGTTATTTACCTTTCGGATATTTCACCCGCTTCTTTGTGAGGGTCAAATAAAATGACCGACCGCCGCAAAAATGCACCAGAACACCAAGTAGCTTAATAATGTTTTGCTTTATCCTAACAGATAAACTTACAAATTACACATGGCAACATTTATGCATATAACAGACTTTACAACGCAAATGATTTATAATGAGTAACAGCACATTTCAGAATAGAATAAGCTCTGACCAGTCTTACCATCCATCCTTGAAAGCGAGGAATTTTGGCAAGAGATGCACTTTGAGAAAAGCGAGAACAAAACCGCAATGGCATTCATGTAATTTCGAAATTGCATGCACTTTTAAAATCAACAGGCCCTAAAATTAAATGACCTATTTCCCTGACTAACTGACCGACAGGCAATCCAACACCCCTCACTTTAGACTTATATTTACCCAGATATGCTGGCGATATTCCTGGCTCAGCTGAACATGGGAAACTCCATTGTTTTGTTTTCTCCTGTCTCCTTCAGTGTCGGCCACACAGATAAGGACTGTTACGGCACCAGGTGTCAAAATCTCCCTTCTTTCTCACCTTTTTATCCTTGTTGGCGTTCTTCCGGGACGTGTCTTCTTTCTTTTTCACCGACCGTGACTTGTATAAGCTGGAACGCGAGTCCTCGGGTTCCACCATAGAAGCCGGCTGCCAAGCCGGTAGCGTTCGAATATCCAGGAACAATGGCGATTAATCCAGGAAGGAGGATAATGAAAGGTACGGTATAGAAGGGGGTGGGTTCCAGGAGTTAAGGAAGATAGAAAGCACGATACACAGGGAGCAAACTCGAACACGTCTAAAAACTCGTAGGTGTAGAGTTGAGACGCTCGAAGCCGCGGCAGCGTGCTGGTTTTCAAGGAAGCTGGTGAGTGCACGCAAAGGCTAGACTGCCGCAGTTCTGTGTCGGCAGCCATTTTGGATGGGTTGCAGAGTTAATGCCGCGGTGCATCAAGGACCATGAAGTCCAGAATGGTCGAACCCAGCCATTCATGACAGCATGCCTCCTCCTGAGCCCGGATCCACCTTGTTTGCTTTGGCGTATTCGATGAAACCTTTGCAGTAGACGAGGAGCATTCATGTTAGAAACTGGTTCCCATGTACGCTCACTAGGGGGATATCCTTTCCACTCCACTAAGTATTGTAATTGACCTCGTCTATACCTGGAATCACATATCCTGGAGACCTCAAATTCGACTCGATCGTTGATACTTGGGAGCCAGTTTGTTAGGCCGTAGATGTCGAGGAAGGAGTCTGGAGGATGGCCAGACTTTGTCCCCTATTTAATAAGAAGGGATAGGTCTTCGCCTAGCGCTTGCATATCGTTTAACAGCTATCCTGGCCTTTTCCAAATGTTCTTTAGCATCCTTGTGAACGTTCACCAACTTTTCAATCCAGGAATCTACTGCTGGTACCGGGGTAGGATGTGGCAAAATTGATGGTAGAACCGAAGGATGGAGTCCTTGACTGCAGAAAAAAGGGCTTGTCTTGATGGCCGAATGGTCAGAATTGTTGTAAGCAAATTCAGCTACCGGAATCAATAGTGACCAATTCCTGGACCTTGCTAGCAAAACAGCGGAAATATTGCTCTAAACTCTGGTTGGTTCTTTCTGTTATCCCGTTGGTTTGAGGATGATACCCTGAAGACAATGCTCGCTGAATACCTAGTATTTGACAGAGGTATTTCCAGAACTGAGATAGGTACTGGGGACCTCTGTCGGAGATGATCTTGTATGGTAATCCATGAAGTTTGAATATGTGTTCAATAAATATCCCGGCAAGTGAAGAGGGCAATTTGAACAGTGGTGTGAAATTAGCTGTATGGGTAAACAAGTCAATTGTAACCATTATGGTTGCATATCCGCTGGATGGTGGTAATTCCACAATAAAATCTGTAGCGATGAACTCCCAAGGACGTGTTGGTAATGTAGGTTGATACAGAAGACCGGCAGGTTTTCTATTATCGTATTTGTTTTGATTGCACACAGCACAGGATTGAATGTAGTCCTTTATGTCAGTGGTCATTCTTGGCCACCAAAATTGTCTCTGTATGAGCTGAAGGGTAGTAGTGATGCCTCGATGTCCTGAATGAAAGGTATCATGACAGAGGTTCATGACTTTATTTCTCAGTCCTTGTGTAGGGATGACCAGCCGTTGATCCTTGAAGAGATAACCATCCTTTGTATTCAAGTTCCAATGATTATTCTGGGTGTATTCCTTCCAGAGATCTGAGGAAGGAGTAGGGGCATGCATGTCTTCCAGGAGGCAATTAGCTTGTGCCACAAACACAGTTTTTGGAAACATCTTGGGAAATGCCCTGACCTCCACAGATTCATAGTCAGGACATCTGGACAGTGCATCAGCAACAATGTTATTGATTCCAGGAAGGTGGTTGATCTGAAACTGGTACTGTGCAAAAAAGAAGGCCCAACGGGCCTGACGACTGTGTCTGCACTCCAGGGATTTTAAACTTGTAAGTTCCAATGATCTGTTCGTACTTGCACTGGATATTTAGCTCCCAGGAATAATGACGCCAATCAGTGAACGCTTGTCGGATGGCCAAAAGCTCCTTCTCCAGGACCGAGTAATGGCATTCACTTGGGGTCAAGGTACGGGAGAGGTAGGCAATTGGATGTTCCCTCTTGTACTCAAATTCTTGTTTTAGGACTGACCCATAGCATAGTCGGAAGCATTGGTTTCCACCAGGAAGATTCGATCTATGACGGGTTAGGCTAGGATAGGACCTTCAGTGGACTTCCTTTTTAGATGTTGAAAGTCCTTCTCTTGTTCTGTAGACCAAACAAACGGTGTATCCTTCTTTAAAAGAGCCACGATGGGTTGTCAATAGCAGAAAAGGTAGTAATACATTTTCTGTAAAAGTTTGCAAGTCCCAAGAAGGATTGTATTTGCTTCACAGTAGTAGGCGCCGGCCACGAAAGTATGGAATCTATCTTGCCAGGGTCCATTCCAATTCCTTTAGGACTGAGTACAAAACCCAGGTAGTGAACGGTTTGGGTATGGAATAAACATTTTTCAGGTTTGGCCAGGAGTTTGTTTTCTCGTAATCGCTGTAGAACTGCCTTAACATGCTCTTCATGAATCTGAGGGTCTTTAGAATAAATAAATATGTCATCCAGGTATACGATAACAAAAAGGAACAACATATCCGAGAACACTCTGTCCATGAATTGTTGGAATACCGCAGGAGTGCTGGCAAGTCCGAAGGGCATGACCAAATACTCGAAGTGGCCAAAAGGAGTTCTAAAGGCCGTCTTCCATTCATCACCCTCCTTAATTCTAATGAGATGGTAAGCACCCCTAAGGTCGAGTTTGGTGAATATAACAGCTCCTCGAACAGCCTCCAGAATATCTGAAATGAGTGGTAATGGATAAAGGTCCTTGAGGGTACATTGGTTAAGACCACGGTAATCCAAACAAGGTCGTAACTCCCTTGTGTTTTTCTTGGGAACAAAAAACAAGGCCGCACCTGCGGGAGACTTTGAAGTCCGGATGGTTCCATTTGCTAAATTGGTATCCAGGTACTCACGTAAGGCCTTCTTTTCAGGCTCGGATAATATAATTATTCTCCCAAATGGAATCACAGCAGAAGGGTCCATTCCAATGGCGCAATCCTCAAGTCTGTGGGACGGAAGAGCTTGAACAATGTCTGTTGAAAACACATCAAAAAATGCCTGGTAAGTTTGTGGTACTTGGATAATGTTGGACACGCTTAATGAGGATGGTTCATGGTTCTGAGAGTTTACTAGAGGGAACCGGGATGTGTCCTGACATAAACAGTGTGATATACAATACTCAGAGCCAAGGAACATGGTACCTGCTGTCCAATTGATGTAAGGGTTGTGTTTCTGTAACCAGGGCATGCCTAGTACCATGGGATAGTGGGTAGCCTTTATGATGTCAAACCGTATTCTTTTCTGGTGGTTGTTTATTGATAATTGTAGTTCCTTTGTTTGGTGAGTAATAGGACCTGAAGACAAAGGTCTTCCGTCGATTCCTTCCACAGGTTGAATCACTTCTTTGAGCTTTCTCGGAATCCCATGAGCGGTGGCCCATTCATGATCAATGAAAATCCCCATGGCACCGCAGTCCACGAGAGCCAGGATGGGAAAGGATTCATTCTCTGTAGATGTCAGTACAGTTTGTAAAAGTACTAAGGTGTTCTGTCCAGGAGTATTCAAGGAAGGAATGGATGCGGAGCAGGCATCTCTTTCCCGAAGCTGTGCTCCGTTTAGGATTGGGAGCTGGCGTTTCCCGAACGCCGGGGTGGTGCTGTAGGACATTCTCTGACCAAATGTTTGCCAGAGGCACAGTACATGCAGAGACCAGTATCGATTCTGCTGAACCTTTCTTGTGGAGAAATTGGTCCCCTAAAGGCACCTAGTTGCATGGGTTCCGGATCAGCGGTTCGTGGAGCAACGGTCTCTTTGGTAGTTAAGTATTCCGTAGTTGTCTTTGGGGAGGTTTTTACATTTCTTTTTTCAGCCTTTCTCTCCTGGATCCTGAAATCTATCTGCAAGGAAAGATCCATAAGGGCCTGAAAGGTTGCTGGACGAGCCACTCTGGCTAGCTCATATTAAACCTCATTGTTTAAACCTCTTCTGAAGAGAGTGAAACTGGCTTCTTGCGACCAATCTGCTTCTTTGGCTAGCTGCTTGAAGCGAGTGACCTAAGAGAGCATGTCCTTACTCCCTTGTTTAAATTCAAGAAGTCTTTCTTGTGCGCTGTAGACGAGCTCAGGTCGATCGAACATGGCTTTTAGGGCATCCACAAATCCTTCGTAGTCATCCAAAATCTGATCTTCAGAATTAAACAAGGGAGTAGCCCAGGTTAATGCATTACCTGTTAAGTGGGATATCATGAATCCAACCTTTGCATTGTGGTGTCGAAAAATAATAGGGTTTGAAAGGGAAGTGCACTAAGCATGAATCAAGGAAGGAACGTAGGGACCTAGAAAATCCATCATACTTATCCACAACTCTGCCAAGCAGAACGCTTTCCTTGACTGCGGAATCCCGGGATAGGACCAGCTGTTTTAAAGCTGCATTTTCGGCCTTAAGATTTTGAACCTCGGTAGTTAATTCCTGCATTCCACTCATGAGGTCTTGGACTGCCACTTCCATATCAGTTTCCGTATCAGGTTTTGGGTGTCTCAATCTGTCAAAAGCTCCCTTCTTTCTCACCTTTTTATACTTGTTGGCATTCTTCTGGGACGTGGCTTCTTTCTTTTTCACCGACCGTGACTTGTATAAGCTGGAATGCGAGTCCTCGGGTTCCAGCGTGGAAGCCGGCTGCCAAGCCGGTAGCATTCGAATATCCGGGAACAATGGCGATTAATCCAGGAAGGAGGATAACGAAAGGTAAGGAATAGAAGGGGGGGTTCCAGGAGTAAAGGAAGATAGAAAGCACGATACACAGGGAGCGAACTGGAACATGTCTAGTAACTCGTAGGGGTAGAGTTGAGACGCGCAGAGCCGCAGGGGCGTGCCTGTTTTCTAGGAAGCTGGCGAGTGCACGCAAAGGCCAGACCGCTGCAGTTCTGTGTCTGCGGCCATTTTCTATGGGTTGCAGAGTTAATGCTGCGGTGCATCAAGGACCAAGAAGTCCAGAAGGGTCGAACCCGGCCATTCATGACACCAGGCAGCTTGCCAGCGCTGAGCTCAGTCTCCAGTCAGGCCCAGCAATTCACCGTCCCTCTCAGTGCAGTGTCCAAGGATGTCTAATCTGACAACACCCACTCACAGCCTTTTTAATAGGTTCTCCTCTCAGTCAATGCAACACATCCCATCCAGATCCTTCCCACAGCACCTGATCTGCTCTGTGTATTTTACAAACTGTATTTCTGAAAAACAAATGTTACATTTCTTCCTTTGCTTCCTGGCTCAACAACAGTTTCCCTCAGCAGAGCAGAATATCATGTCTGTTAAACTTACTGCACCACGCTCAGTCTGCACAAACTTCATTTTATAGAACATCATGCATTTTCCAAAACTTTCAAGACTATTCCACATAGACTAATTAGCACTATATATTATTAAGGGGACATGTTACTGAGGTTGGATTAATTATGTTAATATGTTAGTATTAGTTTCCATGCAAATCAATCAATTGAAATATCATCCTGAGATAATATGCAATTTAAAGCATGGTCTGCATTTCTGAACTCTGTGCATTTTCCATCATGGGCCTCATGCATTGGCAACCGTGTCCCTTGCGCATATGGTTAAGACTCACATTACAGCTACATGTGCACAACTACATTATTAAACCCCTACTATTCAGAGCCCCCAGGTATTCAGAGCCCCCAGTTACTCCTCCTACACTTCCTCCCTTTTTTAACTGCTGGGATATAATCCAAAATCACTGCAGGAAAAAACAAACAAAAAAAATATTCTCAAACTCATGTGCTGCTCCCAACTGAACATACATGAAAATAAATAAATAACACATAAATGGAAATCCAGGTATGAGAAGATTAATTACATATCTCCAGTCTTGAGTAAAATAATTATGAAACTTTTTTACAATAACAAACAACAATATCTTTGAAAAGGAATTAAACAAAAATAAATCATATTTTGTTTTAATCTTTTTTTCTTGATGACCCTTTCTTGATCTCTTATTTTTATCTGTTTTCCTATCTTTATTTTGAATTATTATTCTTTTTTTTAAACAATTGTTTAGTGAATTTTTTTCTCTTTTGTTATGAGATCTTATGTTTTTTACCTTAATATTATTTAATTGGTGAAACCAACTTTTTTTATAAGCAGCAAAAATCAAATCATTAACATTTTTAAGAAAATATCCAATACATGATATGATATAGTATGACAGTTTATTTATATAGTGCCTATACACAATGGGTCCCGATTCACAGAAGCATTTTATAATGGCACAATCCCATAGGAAAACACTCTGTGAATCCCAATGTGTTTCAAAGCGCTTAAATCTGTGTCATTCAATCCAATGCAAAACACACAAACAGCAAAAATAAAATAAAATAAAAATCAGTTTTTGAAGAAATTAGAGTTTGTTGTAAAATCACACAGGAGACTGTTGTTGGTGTAACTCCTCCATTGCACGACTCCATTGGACCTTCCTCTGGGTTGTCATCTTCATGTCTTTTGGGGACCTCATCTTCACCCCCTTCTTCGGTCCTGGAGGCTCTCCAGGGGACTCCAATCTAGTGTTATCCTCCAGGTGTCCAGCACTCCAAGGATCCAGCACTGACAAGGAAAACAATTATTTTTCTAGAGTAAAAGGAAAAGACACATTAAGTATCAAGCATAATAAACCTTTAATTTCCCTTTCCATTAGAACATCTGAAACCAAATTCTATTATGAACAC
Organism: Ambystoma mexicanum; assembly: GCF_040938575.1. Lineage (NCBI taxonomy): Eukaryota > Metazoa > Chordata > Amphibia > Caudata > Ambystomatidae > Ambystoma > Ambystoma mexicanum. The sequence continues at coordinate 697,453,275 of NC_090926.1, read as the reverse complement.
AAATACAGATTATAGAAATAACATACCATGCAACCAAGACATTTTTCCAATAAATACACAACAATCACATGGTTCAAATAAGAACCCCCTTGTGCTTCTGTACAGTAGTGCTATTTATACCCAATCATTTGCTATGGCAATTCTATTATATATTTTGTTTACTCTCTGTTAGTTTCAACTTGCTCTAATCTTTTGATTTCATGTTTCGGGTGAAAAGGCTTGATCTGATTAACATGGACAAACTGTTCCACTGTTAATTCATCTTCCTTTTTAGCAATTCTGTAGACCATAGGTGAAACCTTATCTGTAATTTTACATGACCCTTACCACGCTGCAAGAAATGTAGAGTTTTTATGTTTCCCAAAATTAAAACTTATATACCTGGTCTCCTATTTCATATTCTCTCACAGATGCCTTCCTATCATAATATGTTTTTGCACCATCAGCAACATTTTCCAAATTCCACTGCACAAATGCAAACGCATGTTGTAAGTGCGTCATCAACTCTTCCAAATACTCATGAATTGTGGACACATTTACAAGGACTTGTTCATTTGTTTTCTAAAGTAAGTGTTGTGGCAGCACAATTTTCGTTCCTGTCAATATTTCATGGGACAGAGATTTTTAGATTTAGCGGGCATTAACCTGATAGCCATTAGTACCAACGGAAGCCGTAAATCCCAACTAGAACCTGCTTCAGCTCCAAATGTTTTTAACATGTCAACTATTGATCTGTTACACCGTTCTACTCCCCCTGAAGAGGACGGCCGGTAAGGAAAGTGTAGTTTTCTCTTCACACCCAAAATGTACCATATTTTTGGCATCAATGCACTAGTGAAATGACTTCCTTGGGCTGACTCTATCCTTTGTGGTAAACCAAATCTTGAAGAAATATGATTTACAAGCAATGTTACTGCCATTTTTGCACTGCAATCTGGGGTTGGAATGCACTCCACCCATTTGGACATTAGACAAGTTACTGTCAGCATGTATCTGTTTCCCCTTGCTGATATGTTTACAGGCCCGACATAGTCGATTTGTAAATCAGACCATGGGTTTGTCAAACCCCTTTTCATCAACAGTGCTCTATGAGTAGGTGACCCAAGTTGGAACTGTGCACATACTAAACACCCTATGGTGTTGAGTTCAACATCTTGGGTAATGTGTGGCAAATAAGCCAAATCTTTAAACATTTCCAAAGTTATTTGTGAACCTCTGTGTCCTGCAGTTATGATATGTGGGTGTGATGTAGCATCAACCCCCAAAATGACAAAGGCACTACCCATTGAATTTGGCCGATCACAGATTCTGTAATCATCAGTTCATCATGCAATCTAATTTTATTTTTGTCTTTCAGTAATACTCTCAGTTCCTCGTTTCCTTTGCAGTCCTCGTCAGTCAGAGGACTTTGCTCTGCATCTAACAAATGGTTATAAAATAGGCCTAGAATAAGGTCTTCCTTTTGCACTTTGATCAGGTCCTGATCTGGAGTATCAAAACTCCATTGCGGCACAGGCTGCTCAACTGCTTTTGAAGTCTTGGAGCACGTTATTGCACCTACATATATTTCACCAAGCAAGTGTTCAATTGCAAATAACTCCCCCATCACAGCTCCAATTTTGGCTAACTGATCTGCCTTGTCATTCCCCTCTTTGTCCTAACCTGGCATTTTCAAATGGCCATGTATTTTCCTTCAATGTATTATCAAATAATTTTCTGACACAAGTTTGTCTATGGCTTGAATCATCTTGACATGTTTAAGTGATTTCTTGTTATAGGTGAGCATGCCTTTTGCTTTCCAGCCAGGTAAATATTCTTCAAAGCTATTGCCTGCATAATCAGAATCAGTTACTAGAACAATATCTTTGAGTTTATTTTCCACTGCTGTAGATATTGCCTTGTAAATAGTGGTCAATTCTGCAACCTTACTACTTCTTGGACCTATCCTCATGCTTACTGTTGGAATGTTATCACATTTAAACCATATGTTTCCTATCCCTGCTACTAACACTTTTTCTGTATTATTTTTCTACATGGTATGCACATCTATCTATATACATAGTTGGTAATTCCTTACATGTTTCTTCATTGCATGTTGTGTGAGGATTGCTCAAATTCATTCAAACTTGTTTCTAGCTCTCTGTCATCAGGTGCACATACAGCTGCACAATCATGCAACTCTGCTAGTCCTTGGGCAACCAGGCTCTTTTTATTTTGTCCATATTTAACTTACACAGGAAATCCCTGAACCGCTAATGGCCAGGAAGTGATTCTTGATTGGGCCAAATTCCCTGATCTGATTATCTTACTTTGCAGATATTGTAGGGGCTGGTGATTTTATGCAATAATTACCCTAATCCCTTCAATTATGGGACAGAAATGTTGCAATGTCCAGACGGTGGTCAGAAGCACTTTCTCACAATCAGTAAATTTGGTCTCTGCCTGTGAAAATGCTTTGCTAGCATATGCAACAGTTTTGTTATTCACATCATGCTTTCGATATAACACTGCTGACGTGCATTGATCAGTGAATCCTATTTCTACAAAGAAATTTTGGTTCTTTATTGGATATGCCACACACAGTGCTTTTATTAGACACACTTTTAGCCTGGCTACTGCCTCACGTTGTTCTTTATCCCCATTTCAAGGGTGCACCATGCCTCAGTAATCTCATTAAAGGTTGTGTAATCTCTGAATAATTCTCAATAAATGTCCTGTTGTAAACCGTCATCCCTAATAAACTCTTCAAACCTTTCAAATTAGTGAGATCTTTAAGTTTATATATCACCTCCACTTTTCTCTTTTGCGGGTTTAACCCATTGTCGGTCACTTCATGACCTAGGAAGTTCACCTTCTTTTTACACCATTGTGCTTTCTGTAAAGATAATTTTCCCCAACTTTCTGAAGCTGGCTAAGCACTTGTCTGATCTCATTGAAGTAGCTTTTTAGGTTTTCATTATTGATTAGCACATCATCCAAATAAAATATTGTCCCACTTTCAGCTGCATTCAGGAATGGAATGGAACTCACTCCCACTGTTGACATACCTAAAAGGTGTCCAGGACCACGCATATTGTGATTTGTGAAAAGAAAATGCAAACAATTTTTGAATATCTTCAGCCAGTGGTACACACCAGTATCCAGCTGTAAGATCTAATGTGGTAAATACCTTTGACCTGTGAACCTGTGAACCTGTGCGAGACCCTGATCAATAAATGAAAGGGGCCACCTTGAAACAGTTACCTTTTTGTTTAATTCTCATAGATCTGCACACAAATGCCATTGGCCATTTGGTTTTAATACACCCAATATAGGGATATGTGAAGTGCTATGAATAGGCCTAATGATTCCTCTGGATTCAAAATGTTTGATTATCTTAGCTAGTGACTCCAAACATGCCAGGAATAACCTATATTGTCGCACAAATACTGGCTCTCTACCATATCCTTCTGATAATGTGGCAACATGCAAATCTGTTAACCCACAATCATATGCATCTTTGGCAAAAACCTGTTTGAATTCCATAAATATGTTTCTCAAATGGTCTTTTTCTGTGCAAGCATCTGCAGCTTGAATTTGCTCTTCTACCATTTTAGAAAACTTTGGTAAGTTTGTTTGTTTGTTTGTTTATTCATTTGTTTATGCGCACCAAACCCGTAGGTAAAAGGGCGCAGCAGTATGAAGATGCGAAGCTTACATAGTTACAAATATACATTGAATATACACAAATATACACAGAAATTACATAAGTAGAGAGTATACAGAATGTGAAAATATATACAGAGGTGAGGTGGCCTTTGTAGTTGCAAGAATAAACATGAGCAGTGTGCAGAAATATGCAATGCTTAGTCAGATCCTCTGTCTATCACTAAGGCACGCAGGTGAGCTGGAGCAACGGGCATAACCTAACAAGTCAGAGGCTAAGGGTCTGTAGCGATAATGTGTTTTATAACATTTTTTTCTGAAGTGTAAGTAGGGTTGGTCCTCTAAAGGAGGAACCTCTGTATTTTCCTCTAACTGTGTGGCGTTATCTCTTTGGAGGTTGACACACTTACACATTTTGGAATATTGACCTCCATTTCAATATGCTGTTTTTCACTTTCAGATTCGCTTAATTTGAATGGAATGCAATCATCTTGATGACAGCACACTATTTCACTTGGCTCATAAGGGTACATAGACTGAACTTTAAAGATTCCTTTAGGCTTAGAAGCCAAGGATTCTGGCAACTCACCCCATGCAGTCATAAAGTTTTCAGGGATATTCCCAATCACTGCATTATTGAACTCTGCAGTGTAATAAGATTTCTGTATTGCCATTCCTATTGCTGCAGTCTCTTCCCAAATAATTTCTTGACACCCTTCATTGTCCACCAGAATTTGAATGGGTCCTTCCCAACCTCTATCAGTGGTGTATATTCGCATTCTAACCCTTGCTGGCTCCTCATGGATTCCTTTAGGCATACAAATGCATCAGAAGTTTTTACCTGTTGCCCCTTTCTATACTTTAATGCTATTGTAATTTGTCTGGTGAATGCAGGAATGGTAACATCTTTTTTACCTACAGTTATGATATGATATGACATGGCATCTATAGCATGCCTACACACAGGTTTTTCAAGACGAGGCAAGGGAGGAGGTACAGAGGTAAGACAAAGACAGTGATCTTACTAGGCCAGGTGACATTGAGATTGTGCAAGTGCAGGGGCTAGGGGAGAGGGTAAGTTCGGGGGCAAGGAGGCAGGGGCAGTGCAATACATAGGATCAACAGTAAAGAATACATAAAATAAATAAAACAATAGGTAAGAGTCCGGCCAGCTAGTGGCAAGTGCATGGGTTCAACTGCATATGGTGCCATCTGTGTGCAATCATACGCTTATCTTCTGTCTTGAAATTCAGACATGGCCCCACCTAACCTCGACCAAACCTTTTGATTTAGAAAGTCTAACACCAAATACATTCTGTACATGATGTAATATCCCAAATAAAATGTGTTTTGTGTCCCGCTCATGGTCCACACATTGTGATGAATACTCTTAGGACAAATTGTAATCTTTAACATGCATCTTCCTACAATCCTTTGCCCTGATTCTGGATTATCTAGGGCAACAATGTGTTGATTCTTTATTCTGATCTTTGGTATCTCCTCCCTGTCAATTATTTGCTGCAGTATATTTTCATTAATACAACTTTTTTCATGTTCAAGTGTTAAAGTGGCTTTTATCATTTCAGGATGCCCTTTCACATGGATTGGAATCCATGGCTGCCCATCTCTCATGTGTATTTGTCTTTTAAATGTTTTTATAGTTTGTATTCAAACTTTTAACATTTAACATAAGTAGGCAATTACATTTCGTAAACAAGCATGTATTGTTCATTGGTTTACATTGCTCATTTGCCCGAATTGCATTATCCTGAAGATGAGGTGGTTGTTGTTACCACCTAATATCTTGGCACATCTTTCTGTTGAATCGTATTGTGGTTGTTCTGGAGGAAGCATATTTGCAAATATTTGTCTTTGGTTAGAAAGGGCTTGGTATTCCATTATCAGGTGTTTTATCGATTAAAATTTGCTGATTAGTTTGCAGAATCTGCAGTAGATGTTCTCCTCAGGAATTTGTCTAGTTTTTATGAGGTATTCTCTTGGCGGGAGGATGTTAAAATGAAGCCTGAGGAAGGAGTCTCTCATGTAGCAACAGGAAAATGTTGTTAAATATTTTGGTAGTTCATTTAGCGCTCTTGTATCCATTGCTATGTTTATTGACATTGATTATCGCTCTTTCTCGTCAATGGTTTTTATCCAGTTGGTTATTTATATCAGTTTTTTTACCTCCATCTGTCTGTTGGCCAATATTTCAGTAGTTATCTTGTATTTGATTATTATTGGCGGCAGGACTCTTTCTGTCTGTTCAGAGTTGTTTCGTTCAAAGCTGAATTCCTGAAGATGTTAATAGCTGGAATGTCCTTGTCGCTAATAATCTTTCTGTATAGGTCTATGTGTTTCCAATTGGTGATTGATTCGAGCGATTGAAATTCCAATTCAAAATGGATTCTACAGCTGAGAAATGACAATGGAAGGGAGAGTATCTTACTCCAAAAGATTCCTTTCACTGTATTCCATATGTGGCGGGGTATGTTGAGTAGGCTCTCAGATCCATATGTTAGAATTGAAGACACTTTTTGCCTTCAAAATGTGAGTATAGCTCTCATAAGGAAATTGGCCGCATTTCTTATGAATTATGAAGCCGTGTCTGGCAATTGAGCGGGATTTGTTTTTTAAATGTTCCGACCATTGAGCTTCAATTTCTAACTGGTTGAGCCAAGAAGCCAAGGTTTTTGTTATTTTGGCTAAATCGAGTTGGTTCCCTTTTACATAGATTTGAGGGGCTTTAGTTTGGTGGTTCTTCCTGGAGGCCAATAGAATCACTTGCGATTTATTGGTGTTTACTGTCAGGTCATTGGCATCTGAATATTCTTCGAATGCACACAGTCTCTTTTGCAGTCCAGTTTGGGTCTTGTCTAGTACAACAAGATCGTCTGCATAGAGGATGTATGGTAGATGGATTAGTTTAGGTGTATTTGCTATAAGGGTATTTTGATTTTCTTTTAGATCAAAGAGATAGAAGTTGAATAGAGTCACAGCCAGGGGACATCCTTGTTTTAGTCCCCTGGCTGTGTGGATCGATGATGAAACCGCTCTATCTTGGGTTAGGCAGTCTCTGACAGTTGTGTCCGTGTAGAGAGCCTTGATAGGGTCGAGAATTTCAGTGGGGCATTCTCAAGTGTGTAATTTATTCCAGAGTTTTGTCCTATCAATGCTGTCAAAGGCCAATTTTAGGTCCACAAAGGCAGCAATGTGTTTTTGTTCTATTTGCTTCCTGTTTTAGTATATTGACAATTAGGGGATTGATGTTTGTTCTTGTTTTCCTGACGAATCATGTCTGGCGCGGTTCTTGAATACCCTTTTTAGTTGCCCATTACGTCAATCTTTTTAATAGAACAGATGCATAGATTATCCCCAATGGATTGCGCATTGCCAAAAGTGTATAGTTTTTAGGCTGTTTTCTATCTCCATGCTTGTATATGGGGATTAGAGTGGCAGATTTCCATGTTTTTGGTATGTATTTGTATTTGGAAATCAAAGTGAAAATGTGTAAGCATAGTTCTGCTCAATCTTCTGGATGTTGTTTTATGGTGTTGTCGGTAAGCCTGTCAGGTCCGGGAGTGCTTGAGCTGTTGAGATGTCTTATATGAGTAAGAATTTCTTTGTGGTCCCAGTTATTGAACCATTTCCTTTGCTGTCAGGTACTTCCACGGTCTGGTCTGGTGTTTTTGTGGACTCAGTGTATATCTGGGATAAGTATTCTGTCCACACTCTTTCTGGTACATCTGCGAGTAGCCAATATTGATTCAACGAGTTCCTGTTAAGGAGATTCCAGAGATCTCAGGTGTTTTTGTTTCTTAGTGTCCTCAGCATCGATTCTGCATCATTCTGGGCTAGCATTGCTCTTGTAGATTTCATCCAGTTTCGATGTTTTTGTTTCAAACTACGAACCGAGTTTGTTGCTCCTTCTGGGTCCATTTTATTGGCAGCAGCTAAGTTCTTTCGGTGTTGCTTTTTCTTTGCAGCAATCAGTTCGTTATATGAATGGCAGGCTCTAGAATGAGGTTGACTCTATTTCCAGAGGGAGTTTTGAAAGGTATCAGGAGTCACTCGTAGTCAATTTTCCCTTTGCCGGATCTTGATGATTCTTGGAACATTTCTTTCATCTTTTTTAACTGGGGTGCAGAAATTCATAATCTGTTTAGACCTGTATTTATTTCCACTTTGGTTATATTTTCCTTCGTGTGGTAACGAAACCAGGCAGACCATGTCAGGGAGATTTTGTGGTGATCACTCTGGCTCGCAGTGATGACTTCCACATTTTTGGTTGCTTCCGGGATCTTGATTGATGTATATATATAGTCCAAGTATGCTGTAGATTTGCCTCTTGACCAAGTGGTGTTCGGTGTTTAGCTCCAATAATTTCTCTGTTTAGTAGTGATAGCTACCTACTGGTTATTTCATTTACCCATGATTGTGCTTTGGGTTCAAGTTTATTCTACGGTATTTCCTCCCCATTGGCATGGGATAAGTGCATGTTCAGGTCGCCACAGATGATCAAGTCTAGGCTGTTGTATTTGAATTGGAGATCATCTATGTTTGTTGTGATGTCATCTATAAATGTGGCATCGCTCAGTGTTCCAATATACCTGTGTCAGGGCAATTACATTCTGATCTTTAGATCTGGATTTGCCAATTTGCCAATTGCGTTGAGTTGTCCATATTCTAGAACCTTGATTTGGATTCAATGATTTGGGTTATAGGATTCTATCAGATGCAGATTGGCTTCTATTTTCCATAAGGTCATGAGGCCCGCGTATGGTTGCCCTTTTTTCACATTAGAGCGGGGTTGATGCAGTTCAAATATCCGTCACAAATAGGTTGTTTGACTAGCCAGGTCTCCTGTAAGCAGATTATTTCGTATTTGAGTAGATCTTGGTTTCCTGTGTTATATAGGTGTGAAAAGCCTATGGTATTCCAGGAGCACAGGTGTATCTGCTGTTTATCTTCTTTGAATGGGAGTTATAGGCGAGACTTCATTTGGGTTTGTTCTTCTTTTTTTTTTTATTTAACATTTATAAAGCGCTCACACAGCCCACAGGCATCGAGGCGCTGTTACAGGAATTGTTTGTTTTTCTTAGTTGTGTAATTGTGTTGTTTTCTTTTGTCTTAGTTACGTATTTATAACGCGCTTAAACACCCAGAGGTTTCTAAGCGCGGACCCGGGGATCGAACCTGTTGTTGCTTCGTGTCGTCTTGCTTCCAAGACGCGCACGCTGCCGCTGAGCTATCCTCCCGGGTTTGCTTTCTATTTAGTGTATATGAAAGGTGTGTTGGTCTGTCATGGTTCTATGGGCTTCTGGAGCTTCTTCAGGCCCACATGTTCTTTAATGGTGAATCAAGTAACTCTTTTGTGGATAAATACATGTCTTTTGTTGCTTTGTCAATATCATGTTGGCTATCTTTGAAGGCTATCTTATTAGAAGGAGTGTTGCCCATGGTATAGTTGGATGTGCAATTGAACCCTAGATATCCGAGGTGTGGAGCGCAATCCAGTACTCTGTCAGCATTGTGTTGCATGTGAAAATAGACCTCTATCCAGTCTGTCCTTTCGTCCCTTGGGAATTCCACGACTTTTATATTTCTGAATTTCAAGAATTCAAGTGGAGTAACTGCGTGGAGTAGGCGCAGCAAATTTGTCCTTTTTCAATATCAGCCCACCGTTAGAATCAGTTTGTCTCTGTATCTCTGTATATTAACTGAGAATTTTGTCAATTGGTGTCGCGGGTCTAATAATATGGGATGTTTTAGGTTTTTGCTGGCTTTTCCTAGCGGTTCCACTGAAAGGGTGTGCCCTCATTTGGAAGTTCAGATTGGTTGACATCTGTGTTTTGGGTGTTTCCCTCAGTAGTGCATATCGACTCGTTGTTGTTATCGTTAGTCCCTGGGAAGTCGTCTACCCAATCCTCTTCATTTTCGGATATCTTTTCGCATGATAGAATGTCTTTTTCACTTGAGTGGGTATGACCTTCCTTGTACTCGTCTAAGTTATACAAGGATGAGGTTTCTTCCATTGGGCTCATGCTTCCTTCTATAGTAATTACCAATATTTATTCATTAGTTTCATCAAGAGCTCCATTTGTAGTTTGTCCTCTATTGTTTGGGGATCCAATAGTTGGATTATGACTGTCTCTTCTGTTTGCTTCAGGGCTAATTCTATTTTTCTTGGTATTGTTCTGTTTGTCTTCTTTTTGTTTGGAAAGGATTGCAGCATTGGGAGGCAAGGTCAAGTTCCTTAGGAATGCATGTTTTTTGCTTAATGTTCCTTTTTTTTGCCATTTCATGGGTTTGCTTGCTTTTGATGTCATCAGGTTTTCTACTGCTGTCAAAAATTGGAAAAGGTTCCACTTCAATTGGTGTGGCCTGTGTTGTTTCTGGATTAATTTGATCTTGAGTCTTATTCAATCTCTTGTTAGATATAGCTTGTGTCTTCTGGGAATTTTTAGGTTTGTGTTTTTTGTTCCTGATTCTTTCAGGGTTTCTAGTTGCATATTACTTCCTGCCGGCTCAGAGCAAGGCAGGTGGTTTTCCTGTTCTTCAACTTGGTGATGTTGACTACATTTTCTATGTTCCTTGTTTTTGTTATTGTGTGGTATGTTTTTCTCAGTGACCGGGATTGTTTCAAGATGACCATGTTTGTCCATCTCCCGTTTGTTCTCATATTTTTCATGTTTTTCATGTTGCTTAGCTGAGAGCAATTTGAGGAGAGTTGTTGTAATGTGTTCTTTCTCAGCCCGGTCACTTCTCGCTATGTCAAATAGTCTGGATTGCCACTGCTCGGCTTTCTCAGCTTCAAGATCTAAGCGAGATTGGATCTTGGTGGCAAAGGCTTCCATGTATATTTGTTTCATGTGTATGAGAGCGATCAAGGTAGCTTGATCTTGCATGGTGTCTTTGATGGATTCATAACGTTTTGTGAATGGAAGTAAAGCTAGGCTGGTGGATGCAATCAAGGTACTTTGTAGTTTGGCCATAGTAGTGGGTATTGGCACATCACAGTCTTCTCTTTGTGAGTCACATTTACATTTCTGATCATTTTTCACATTGGAAATGTTTTTCTCTTGTGTATATGGATTTGGATGGTCGTAGTTTTGTTTTTCGTGCCTGAGGGCTTCTTCAGCTTGGCCTATCATTTGCACGGCTGAGAAGGAAGCAGTTACACAGGATGAGTGTTCGTTTCTTGGCTTTGAAGTTCTATCAGGATCTCTCAGATCTAGTCTGGAAGGTATGAAGTTCCCGAAGATTTTGTCTCATTTCTCATGGTTTGTCATTATTGACTCTATCTCAGTGATGTCGAGAGAGAGTCTTGCAAGGCGTCGTTTGTCAAATGTATTCATGGTGATTCTGTGTTAATGGAGATCGGAATTTTGTTGTCACATTCTCTTGGCTTGTATCGCTATCGCATTTGTTTTTTGGCGTGTGAGTGTTGTCTTCTCTTTGTCTTTTGTTAGCTGTTCAATGTTATTTGGTGTTGGGACATCATTATCCCTGTTGTAGATTCTTTCAGGTATTCCTTCTTCTGCGGACACCGCATTATGCATTAGTCCACTTTCTTTTGAGACGTTTGGCTGTGCGAGAGGTGCTCAGGAGTCGTCTCTTATTGTCAAGTTCTTGTTAGTGCAAGGCGCTATGATGGGTTTTTCGCCTAGAGTTAGTTAGATGTTGGTTGGAGGCGTAAAGAGATCAGGGGTATTCTTATTGTTTCCTCCTCTTTCATGTTCCCTTTTGATTTGGGACTTTTCAGGGTAACGTGTTTTGTTAACAGTTGAAGTTAGCACTTCAGCGTGAGCTCTTTGTGGAGTGTGGATTTGCTTGCGGAAGCTGGTTTCTGTCACAATAGTTTCTGAGTCGCGAAGACTCGCGTCGAGGTTAAGGATCAGTTTGGACGAGGAAGGAGTGATTTGTTGAAATGGGGGGGTGGTTTAATTTCGGCGGGGCTAATGTTTTTTTCTGGTTTGAGCATAGTTTAGCCCATTGCAGAGTGAGCGGGCCATTTGGATCGACCATGGTGTTCAGCAGCTACTTCTGCAAAGGGCTGCACGCAATAGGATATAACAAATCATCTCAAGTGGGTAAACATAAAGGATTGCAAAGTCAGGTTGTAATGAGCTTACCTGGGTGCAAGAAGGAGACCGCTGGCTCTGCGCAGACTCCCGAAGACTCCTTAAGACTCAGCACCAACTCTGTGCCTCTCCGCAGCCAAGTCTGGTGCTTTGAGTCAGTTGCTCCTCCTCTTACAATGAAGAATGAAAAAAGAATTGCAATGTCCACAATCAGGGGAAAGAAATGTTACAGTCCTGAATCCTTAAGACTCAGCACCGACTCTGCACCGCTCCGTGGCCGAGTCGGGTGCTTTGAGTCAGTTGCTCCTCCTCTTATAGTGAAGAATGAAAACAAAATTGCAATGTCAACAATCCAGGGGAAGGAATGTTAGAGTCCTGAATCCTTAAGACTCAGAAGGACTCCGCCCCGCTCCATGGCCAAGTCGGGTGCTTTGAGTCAGTTGCTCCTCCTCTTACAATGAAGAATGAAAAAAGACTTGCAATGTCCACAATCCAGGGAAATACATATTAGAGTCCTGACTCCTTAAGACTCAGCACCGACACTGTGCCGCTCCGCGGCCGAGTCAGGTGCTTTGAGTCAGTTGCTCCTCCTCTTACCATGAAGAATGAAAAAAGACTTGAAATGTCCACAATCCAGGACAATAAATGTTAGAGTCCTGACTCCTTAAGACTCAGGACCAACTCTGTATTTTTACAGATCTGTGCAACAAGAACCATAACTTTGAACACAATCTGATAATCCAGTTTTTCTCCTCCTTGCGGTATTCTGCTCGGAATACTCTCAGGAGGCATACCTGAACAATGCTTCCTTCATCAAAGAAGTTTTCAAGTGCCTCTTTTCCTACCTCAGTGGTAATCCTGTCCTTCCATATTGTCACATTTTCTTAAGACCAAACTGCATGGGAAACAAGCTTTGCCTCAAGATAGTTTGCCAATTCATGAAACCCACTCTCGAATTGGGACATGCTGACAATATTGTGTAAGTTAAGTGAGCACACAGTACTGCACCACTCCACAGCACTAATTCATTTAATAAGTGCACATAATGGCTATGCTTAGAATGCAATGCCATGCCCAGAAACTGTTGTAAAGTTTTCCAATGGCCAACACACCAAATATGTGGGATACATTTTGGGGTTACTCCTAACATTGTGGTATTTTTATTATGGTGGTAAAAGGTGGTATTTTATGGTGGTAGTATCTCTTGTGGTAATTTGTTGGGGTATCTCTTTTTACAGTGGTGAGACTAACTTCAGAATTTTGCCTACAATTGTTTTTACCATGGTTACTCACCATAACAGACTACTGGACTTGATACACTCTGGGGAGATAACTTATGCCCACTTCTCGAAGTATTTCATGTACAATACTGCAATATGTCTTTGTGACTGAGTTTCAAAATCATAAAACAAACTGAAATACTGCACATTCATTCACTTTTTAGCTACACAGTTCACAGCCATTATTTCCCTTTGGGATATTTCTGTAATGCTCAACTGGTATCCACGGGGACGTCACTCAGCCTGTTCTTACCACTTACGACCTCCAACCCTTCCCTGGAGTCTACCCGACTGGAGACTGGGCCTGAAACACAGGATTGGTAGGGTTTAACTCCCTATTGTCTCTGTGTGCTTGAACCCCTTCTTCCCTGGGGTCCAACCCTTCCCTTTGATCCACAGCTCACCTTGTTTTCTTGGAAAGTGTGCTTTCCGTCCTGCTTTCAGCGCAGGGGCACGTTGATTGATGCGGGCTCGTTGCTGCCTAGTTACTTCACTGGCAAGAGTCCGACAGGTAAGTATAATGAGTCTTTTGAACAGTTCTCTAAGTTTGTTCCTTTCCTTCCTTAGATGATGGCCGGCGTCCGGGGATGGCGACGTGCTGCTGAGATGAGTAGCGCTGAAGGTGAGTGAGAGCGTGATGCACGATGCAACCCTTTCATATTTGTATTGAACTGAGTTCTTTTTCAGTGTCTTTTAGGTGCTGCAACATTTTCAGCGTGGATGCCAGTTATGAAGAAGAAATGCGATAGGTAAGCGCGGTATGCAGCACCTCTAGATGTTTCCACGCTAACCTGGAGTGTCTTTTCCCTCTTGCCGATGGATGAGAAGTTCCGGAGACAGAGTTCCCTCAGAGCGCCTGGGATTCAGGTAAGCGTTTGAAGCTCGTACAGTCTTTAAAAATAAGCGAAGATTTGATGAATGCTTACTAATGCCTATTTTTCTGTTCTTTTCCCTTTTCCTTAGTAAGCAGCGTGCCGGGATGGGAATGACACCGCCGAATATGCCCGCAGAACAGAAGAAGCGATGAATGATGGGCAGAAGCGCCGCAAGGTAAGGCTGTTCCTAACGGTGTTCTTGTTCTTGCAGGAGCTGAGCGCAGAAGAAAGATGCAGGCCAACTGGAGACCGATCCGAACACGGTGAGTGTCACGCTGCAGGTGCAGAAAACACAAAGCATGTTTCTCAGCCTGGGCGTGGCTTAAATAGTCTCTGGGTATCTCAGGTGTCTCTGGGCTGAACCACACCCAAAAGACTAGACTGCACATGCACTTCTGGGAACCAAAATATGTGGGGGCATCCATCTTGTCCCCATCAATGCACTACAAGTCCAATCCCCAATGTTATCCTATGGGAGTGAGTGAGTCTGGTGACACAAGCGCCAAGTCTGACTCCAAGTGGGTCTTTGGAGGGATGGAGAGGTCCTTGAGAGCCATGTAGGTGATCGTGGCCTGGCTGCAGCCTGACATCTTGGAGTGCTGGGGACATGAGGGGCAGGAATCATGACAATGGGCCTCATTACGACCCAGGCGGTAAGGGGTTAACGGCAGCGTTAACAGCGCCGACCCTTACCGCCTGAGTACGAGGTCCCTTAGCGCCATGGCGCTTTTAACACCTGCTTTTAGCAGGTGTTAAAATCCATGGCGCTAAGGGACCATGGAGTTAATTACGCCACCGTAATTTACGGTGGCGTAATTAACGCCTTCCCCACTCCCATTATACCCTATGGGGCAAAAATGGGAATGGGGAAGGGTAGATGGGGATTGGGGACTTACCGCCCCGCCAAGGTCGGAATGGGGCGGTAAGTCCGCCAACCACCATGGCGTAAACGTAGTTTACGCCATGGTGGTAAAGTCACGGCCCAGGCGGTAACTTACCGCCTGGGTCGTAATTAGGCCCCATTTCTAGTTGCACACCCGCTTCTTTGTGTTGGTCAAATAAAATGACTGACTGCTGCAAAAATGTACCAGAACACCAAGTGACTTTATAATGTTTTGCTTTATCATAACAGATAAACTTACAAATTACACATGCAACAGATATGCATATAACAGACTTTACAATGCAAATGTATTACAATGAGCAAAAGCACATTTCAAAATACTATAAGCTATGACCAGTCTTGTCATCCGTCCTTGAAAGTGAGGAATTTTGACAAGCGACGCACTTTGAGAAAAGAGAGAACAAAACCGCAATGGCATTCATGTAAATTCGAAATTGCATGCACTTTTAAAATCGACAGGACCGAAAATGAAATGATCTATTTCCCTGACTAACTGACCGACAGGCAATCTTACACCCCTCACTTTAGACTTATATTTACCCAGATATGCTGGCGATATTCCTGGCTCAGTTGAACATGGACATCCCCATTGTTTGTTTTCTCCTGTCTCCCTTAGGGTTGGCCAACAGATAAGAACTGTTATGGCACCAGGCAGCTTGCTAGCACTGAGCTCAGTCTCCAGTCAGCCCCAGCAATTCACCATCCACCTCAGTAGTGTCTGAGGATATCTGATATGATTAGTGGGATGACAAACTGCGGATAATGATGGGTGCTGGGGGGCTTCAGGCTAATCAGCCCGAGTCCGGGTGCCAGTTGGGCTGATTAGCCGTAAGATGAGCTCTGAATAGGGCTGGTGGCTGGTCCTCCCGAGTCCGGGTGCCAGTTGGGCTGATTAGCCTGAGATCAGATTACTACTTGCCCTGAAAAAGACTTAGGTCGAAACGCGCGTCGGCTGTTTGCACTCACCAATGGGTTAATGACTGTCGTTATCTGCCACTATGATGTTTCATTTTTACCGTGTGGAATTGCAAAAGCAATAATAAAGCAATATGTTTTAAGCACAAAGAAGATTGTTCTGATCTGACCATGAACCTATATCTAAACATAATCGCTACATGCCTGGGCCATTGAAGCCCCCCAGCGCCCATCATTATCCGTAGTTTGTCATTCCACTAACCATTCAGCCATTTGGGGATCTGGAGTTGGTCCCCAGACGAACAAGGAGTGAGGCTGCAGGTTGACTTACCGGTCCCCAGACGAACAAGGAGTGAGGCTTCAGGTTGACTTACCTAGTGGTTCTAAAGAAAGGTGCGCGGTAGGTAGGGATTCCCGACCCAGATAACTCCAACCAATTGCAACCGATATCTGATATGACTACACCCACTCACAGCCTGTTTAATAGTTTCTCCTGTCAGTCAATGCAACACCTCCCCATCCAGATCCTTCCCACATCACCCTATCTGCTGTGTGGCTTTGTGTATTTTACTAACTGCATTTCTGAAAAACAAATGGTAAATTTCTTCCTTCGCTTCCTGACTCAACAATGGTTTGCTTCAGCACAGCAGATTTGCATGTCTGTGTAACTTACTGCACCAAGCTCAGTCTGCACAAAACTTCATTTTACAGGACATTATGCATTTTCCAAAAACTTTCCACACTATTCCATGTAGACTAATTTGCACTATATATTATTAAGGGGGCATGTTACTGGGTTTGTATTAATTATGTTAATATGTTAGTATTAGTTTGAATGCAAATAGGTCAATTGAAATATCATCCTAAAATAATGTGCAATTTAAAGCATGCTCTGCATTTCTGTGCATTTTCCATCACACGCCTCATGCATTGGCAACCATATGCCTTGAGCCTTGAGCATATGGTTAAGACTCACATTACAGCTACATGTGCACTACTACACTAAGAGATCCATTCTATTCAGAGCCCCCCGCTATTCAGAGTCCACAGCTACTCCTCCTACAGCACTCATTGCCGTTATAAGTTAAGAACTCAGATAGAGCATAAAGGGAGGGACCAACATAGTTGTGAGAAGCCAAGATAAAGACAGAGGTGTCAAACGTATGGGAGATGAGTCGACAATATGCATTCTGTAGTATTTAAAGAAGACTGAGTAGAGATGAGAAAGAGGTACTGAGAACATGTTTTAAAAGAAAGTCCAAGAACTAAAGTATGTTTACAACTTCGACTGGCAAAGCCTTTCCACCCATCTCATAATTAGAGGGGATGGGAGCTAAAAAATATTCCATGCACCTATTCTGAGCGCTAGCATTGTTTTTAAGCACTTACTCCCAACAAAGGACTTCCAGCGATGTTGCTGGCAAGTCAGAATGTACATGCAAACCAATTGTGCCGAAAAGATGGAGAGTTGAGGTCAAAGACACAGAGGTTTATGGTTCTTCGATGAACTCTGACGGAGTTGTCTCACTAGGTTTAATTTAGGACATGAGAGTTGTTTCTATAGAGTTGATGGACCATTCTCAAATGCAGTCCTGTAACAATGAAAACAAGACTGAAAGATATATAACTCTTGCCACTCCTGCCTACCCACCATATGCATCGGCCCTCATCGTACAGATGAGATGCCACAGAAGATACATGTAGGGATACATCACTAATGAGGATTGACTAACAGATGGTAGAAAGGATTGTAGTGCTCACCTCGTTCAGGAACATAGGGACAATGAAGACACAGACAACAGGGTAGCAAGAAAGAATGCTTTGTTTAAAGTATATAAATGTGTTTAACTTAGCTTTTTGTATACAAGGACCACAGACTGTGCCATGCAGCAGCAACCTGAAACTGGAAGGAATCTTGAGGAGGAAAAACAATGGACAGGCCTCCCCCTGTCCAAGGAATGGACTGGGCAGGGGAGAGAATTTAAAACAGGAAAAATAAAGTTGGAAGGTAATGGAAGGTAAGGAGAGGGCCAGCAGTGGGCAGGAGGCAGTGAGCAAGGTTCCCTGCGGGAAATTAGCAGTTCTCTGGGGTTGTAAATGCTCCGTAAACCAGGCTGCATACCTTTCACCAGCAGACATAAAAAAGTGCTGGACCTCTCCAAACAACTTATATAGCATAGTCCCACACAACACATCTTCTCACCATGGGCACTCAAGACTTCCCTCGGACACTGATTTCCTCAAAGCCTTAGCCACTGACCCATAGAAACAAGCCTGTATCGAGTACCAGAGAACATCCGAGTGGCAGGTATCAACACAACATTCAAGCTTCCCTACATCTTCTTTCTCTCCCTAAAAATCAACCTTCCCCCTCTCTTTTCCAGGTCCGACAGACCACCAAAGTATTCTGCTAATTGCAGTGAAGCATGGTCTAAAACCAGAGATGACCCACACACTGACATTTCAGACAAAGAATCTGCACATGCACACTTGGGTGAAATCAGCTCTGCACTCCAATGCAATGCACATTGAGTGATCCTAACTGTAGATGTGCATGCCCTGGCTGGTGTTGAAAATGTCAAGCAGATTACAAAGCATTCTAGTAGTTGCATTTTAAAGTAATTCTTTGTAATTTGCCCAGAGGTTTTTGAGATCGACACACATACAAATAAACAACTATTGTGCAAGGTACACAAAAAGGAAGTGACTGTGAGAAAACAAAATAACAAGATAAAAAATGTAGTTTTTCGCAAGACATATTGGGCCTCATTACAAGGTAGGAGGTAGCCATGGTGCTATCAGCACCATGGCTACCCCCTTACCACATGCCGGGTCGGGGTTTCTTGGAATGTGTGCTTACTGGGTCATTCCAACCTTGGAGGACCCGGTAAGTCCCCATTCTGAGAACCATTCCCCATTCCCATTTGAGCCCCCACAGGGCTCAATGGGAATGGGGAAGTAGCGAATAACGGTACCGCAACTTGCGGTACCGTTTTCTTAGCTCTGAAGTCCCTTAGCGGGTCCGGTCCTTAACACCTGGTGAGACCAGGCGTTAAGGAAGGGACCTCGGAATTTGGAGGTAAGGGATTACCGGCACCGGCACCCTTACCGGTGCCGGTAATCCCTTACCTGCAGCAATCCCTAAAACTGCAGCAATAATAGCTGCATACTCAGAAAAGGACACTTCAATACTCCTCTGTTTCCCAGAATGCAGCATCAATAGTTCCATTCTAACACAAGGTTTATTGGATGATTTAATACTGGTTGGCTCAGGGGCGTCTTATCCATAATTGGTGAGGAGACGCAGACCCGCCAGAACCCTTGCCATCATGGAGCAGCCGCTGCAGCACAGAAGCACTCCCTCTGCTTCCTTTTGAAGCTGAGGGAGCATTCCTGAGCTAGCTTGAACTGTCAAGGGGAAACACAATTTCCATTTCACATTCCATATCCAGCCGCTTATGTTCAATGTGCCATGCAAGACCCAGAGTGTTTTGCTTCCCCATGCTTGCATGGCACATTGGTGATGCAGGCTAGGATAATGCACATGTGTATTTTCGAGTGGTGCTCCTCACCTTCACACATGTATCAATGATTGGGGCAATTGTTCAGAAGCAGTCCGGCTTCTGCATGCCTGTGCATAGAGCAAAACAGCGTTATTCACTTCCCGGTTCCAATTCGTGCTGCATGGGAGCCGGATGGCTTTCTGGCAGCGGCAGCAGAGCTGCATGCAAGATTTTATTTGTTTGTGAGTTTTATGTGTGTGAATAAGTGAGTATATGATATATGGGTGAGGGAATGATGTGTGTGTGTGAATCTAATGAACAAGTGAATGTGTTGTGTGAATGTCTGTGCATGTGTATGTATGTGCTGGCCCAGGGAATATGTGAGGGGGCACAGCAACATCGCATTTTATACTAGTCATCTATCAAAGATGGCCAGTAAAACATCACCATCCTTTCTTTTATCAACCACACTTCATCACTTTCTTACATCTCTGCCTTGCTCACTAACCCCTCTGTCTGTTCATTCATCTTCTCTGTCATTTATCACTTATCTATCTGACACACATATCTCTCTGACACTTAACCCTGCCCCACTATAAATGTCACATTCTCCACTATCTAGCTCTCTGGGATCCTAAGAGTAGAGAGAAGCGCAGTTCTACAGCCTGTCTTGCCTTCCGCGGATGTTAGCAAATTAAAGTCATTTTGACCTTTTCTCAGCCAATCAGAAAGCTTGAAATGCAGTGACTGAATGCTGCTATTAAGTACATTTCTGACAATGGGCCTCATTACACGGAAGGCGGTAAGGGTTAACGGTCACCGGTAATGGTACCGGTGACCGTTAACCCTTACCGCCTTACTACGAGGTCCCTTTGCGGGTTGGTACTTTAACGCCTGCTTTTTAGTAGGCGTTAAAAACCAACCCGCAAAGGGACCAGGTTGCTAATTACGGTACCGCAATTTGCGGTACCGTAATTAGCACCTTCCCCATTCCCATTATGCCCTATGGGGCAAAAATGGGAATGGGGAAGGGCAATGGGGTTAGGGGGAATTACTGCCCTGCCAACCTTGGAATAGGGCGGTAATTCCACTTTTCTCCAAGGCGGTGCCGGTATTTTACCGGCATGGACCAAGGTGCTAATAGCACCTTGGTCCACTGCCTACCGTGTAACGAGGCCCAATATGACTTCAGAAGCAGACAGGGAAGCATTACAAAACATTTCTCTGCATTTAAGAAACAGCAATGGCATTTCGCATCAACGTTTCTTTAAACAATGCACTGCAAACTAATTTAACTCACCAAAGTGACAGCTAAAACATAGAACAATGATTTCACTTTTGTAAGGAAAACACATTGGCCCTCATTACGACCCTGGCGGAAATCGAAAAACGATAGCGGAAATGTAATACCGCCATCGAATACCGCTCGGTGCGATCATGACCCGTCACCGTAAAGTACGATGCCATTAGCGACACCGTAGTGAACGCCAACGCTAACTGCACCAAGTACGCGCACGCGCGCCATGCAAAACCGTAATTACCACCATGGCGCAACGGTACGCGAATTCCGACCCCAGCAGACATTTACTTAACGCCATCAAGCATGGCGGAAAGTACCATTCCGTCATGGTGAGAATTACGGCATCGTGAACCAACCGTAAATGGCCCTACCGAGTGCCTGTACACCACTCCCTGCCCACATTGCACAACTCCTCGTAGGTGCAATGAAGTTACACAATGCAACCAGTGAAATGTACAAGTCACCCATGCATGCCAACGAACAAATGAATGTAGGGGCTCCAAGTGCCTTGTGAGTGGCCATCCATATTTGGCATGTCACCATTGCCGTACTGATGCAGCACAGGCATGTGAAGGTTCAAGTACAGCAATATGAACTGAAATATGAGACAAAACAACAACAGGCCCCCATCGCATGACACCAGTGTAAGGCAACATTCAAAGCAGTATCCTGAGGGAGACTGCACCAGCCCTGTACTCTTGCCAGTAAACAAACCAACCATCAGCATAAGCATGTACCACACAAGTTGGCAGAGTGACTGAGCAGCCAGGCTCATCTCAAGAGGGGCCAATGGGAGCTGCAGGGCACAGATGGCACGAATACAGAAGCTATCCCAATGGACATGACCTCAGTCTCCCTCCAAGAAACGCACGCAAACACAGGCACCTGTGACCAGCCATTTTCTGATAATCACATCATTCCACCAATCCACCTGGCTGACCGGCATCTGTTACACAAAAGCTAATCCCCCGCCCCTGAGCATGACATCATTAAAACAGTCACAATGGCAGCCCCTATCCCTGACCTCACTGGGCTTCGTAGGCAAACGCAGCCAGTACAGTACCACGCAACCATACTCAGAAGCCGGAACCCAATGCAGATCTACTCACAATACATCGCTCCACAATAGGAATATGCTACATTACTTGCAAAGAATAACGCTACACGGGTAACATCAGAATAACATTTAATGCACATCAAATTCACCAAGCCCACAAAGCTATTAGGTCATAAACCCCAAAATATTTTCAATACTGTGGGCTGCATCCGCAATAAATGACCAGCTACTCCTTGTGTGACGCCCTGTTACTTCATGGTACACAGGGGCTACATTCACGTTCAAAAAGGCAACATGGAAGCGCCTAGAACCGCAGGGCCGTCCCATTAGGTAGGCACCAGTCCAGCTGAAAGGTTGATATGTTGCTCCTAGCCACTAGTACTGCGTAAGGGCATGTGGCCCATTGGCGATCGTCCCATAAGATCGTAATGGTGCTCCACTGATTAACTCGAAGCAGCAGGTGTCGGGAGTAAAAGCCATCTGCAGGAGTGGCATACAGATGGCAGCAGCAAAAGGGGAGGAGATACCTGTCACCCAAATGAAATGAAAAAGAATAGTATGGGCATCAGAACTTCATTAGTATTACTCACTTCAATGATCACACTAACAGGCCGATTCATGGAATAATTAGCGCGGCGCAAGTGGGCAAAAACGTGCGAATCGCAGTGCAATTGCGAAAATCGCACGAAAAGCAGCGCACGTCTATTCATGGAAGGCCGTGCGCGAGAAAACCAGTGGATGTGCGATAAAAAAGTGCGCGGCGCACGTTGGCGCACAGGCCATCTAACAGCGTGCGCCAGGTCACAGCGAAAATCGCACAGGCCACAGCGAAATTCGCACATAGCGCGGCGCACGCAACAAAAGTAGGCGGAACACGGGCGTAACACTCGGAATGGGGAACAACTTGCCAAAACGTGGGCGTCACGGGGGAAGTACAGGGCACAAGTGCGCGGAACGCCCACACGCTCGCCTACAACACGTATTCATGGAATAGAATAGGGCAAAGAAGCGCACGCTCAAACCAGCGCACAGGCACAAACACGACCGCCACAAGAAAGAAGGCGGTAGCGTCTCTGCGGCTGTAAGAAATGTGCGCCAAAAGGTGCGCCAACAAATAGCACCTATATACTGCCATGATGAATGTCCCATACTGTGGCCCTCCAGGAAAAATGACGTGCAAAGGGGTACCCCCACAAACACGGACACCCGCTGACAAAAAATACGTGTGCGTGTATACCGGGGTGCGCGGGAAGTCTAACACGCGATTTCAGCAGGGTACGTGCATCACAGGGGTTCGCGTGAAGTTATTCATGCGATCGGGCCTGGGGGAGCGGGCTACGTGTATTTCAGGGGTTCGTGTGAAGTTTCACACGCGATCGGGTCTGGGGGAGCGGGCTACGTGTATTACAGGGGTTCGCGTGAAGTTCCTCACGCGATCGGGCCTGGGGGAGCGTGCTACGTGTATTTCAGGGGTTCGCGTGAAGTTTCACACGCGATCGGGCCTGGGGGAGCGGGCTTCGTGTATTACAGGGGTTCGCGTGAAGTTCCTCACGCGATCGGGCCTGGGGTAGCGGGCTACGTGTATTACAGGGGTTCGCGTGAAGTTCCTCACGCGATCGGGCCTGGGGGAGCGGGCTACGTGTATTCCAGGGGTGCGCGGGAAGTTCCACACGCGAATAGCCTGGGGGCGCGTGTAGCCTGGGCGCGTGTATTTCAGGGGTGCGCGGGAAGTTCCACACGCGAATAGCCTGGGCTCGTGTATTTCAGGGGTGCGCGGGAAGTTCCACACGCGAATAGCCTGGGGGCGCGTGTATTTCAGGGGTGCGCGGGAAGTTCCACACGCGAATAGCCTGGGCGCGTGTATTTCAGGGGTGCGCGGGAAGTTCCACACGCGAATAGCCTGGGCGCGTGTATTTCAGGGGTGCGCGGGAAGTTCCACACGCGAATAGCCTGGGCGCGTGTATTTCAGGGGTGCGCGGGAAGTTCCACACGCGAATAGCCTGGGGGCGCGTGTATTTCAGGGGTGCGCGGGAAGTTCCACACGCGAATAGCCTGGGCGCGTGTATTTCAGGGGTGCGCGGGAAGTTCCACACGCGAATAGCCTGGGCGCGTGTATTTCAGGGGTGCGCGGGAAGTTCCACACGCGAATAGGCTGGGGGCGCATGTATTTCAGGGGTGCGCGGGAAGTTCCACACGCGAATAGCCTGGGCGCGTGTATTTCAGGGGTGCGCGGGAAGTTCCACACGCGAATAGCCTGGGCGCGTGTATTTCAGGGGTGCGCGGGAAGTTCCACATGTGATTTGACAGTGTGGGTCCTCCCAGGTGTACCCTGTACACCCTCCACGGCCCCTGCAGGCAGCCCACACCACAGGGGACTACCCTGCATCCCTGGTCATGTCCCGCAGGCAGCCCACCCACCATGGGCATGCCCCCCAGCAAAGGCACATGTCTCCTTGAACTAATGAACACCAACTCATGTCCCCTTGCACCCCCAACCCCCAGCACTGTGGGGCACCTGCCAGCAGGCCCCCACCCATGTCCAACTCATGTCCCCCACCCCCCCACCCCCCAGCACTGTGGGGCACTTGCCAGCAGGCCCCCACCCATGTCCAACTCATGTCTCCCACCACCCCCAGCCACCAGGGTCACCCTCCACCAGGCCCCCACTCATGTCTCCCACCACCCCCACCCCCCAGCCACCAGGGGCACCCTCCACCAGGCCCCCACTCATGTCTCCCATCACCCCCACACCCCAGCAGTGCAGGGTCACCCTCCACCAGGCCCCCACTCATGTCTCCCACCACCCCCACCCCCCAGCCACCAGGGGCACCCTCCACCAGGCCCCCACTCATGTCTCCCACCACCCCCACACCCCATCAGTGCAGGGTCACCCTCCACCAGGCCCCCACTCATGTCTCCCACCACCCCCAACCCCCAGCCACCAGGGGCACCCTCCACCAGGCCCCCACTCATGTCTCCCACCACCCCCACACCCCAGCAGTGCAGGGTCACCCTCCACCAGGCCCCCACTCATGTCTCCCACCACCCCCACCCCCCAGCTACCAGGGTCACCCTCCACCAGGCCCCCACTCATGTCTCCCACCACCCCCACACCCCAGCTACCAGGGGCACCCTCCACCAGGCCCCCACTCATGACACCCACCACCCCCACACCCCAGCAGTGCAGGGTCACCCTCCACCAGGCCCCCACTCATGTCTCCCACCACCCCCACCCCCCAGCCACCAGGGGCACCCTCCACCAGGCCCCCACTCATGTCACCCACCAACCCCACACCCCAGCCACCAGGGGCACCCTCCACCAGGCCCCCACTCATGTCTCCCACCACCCCCACCCCCCAGCCACCAGGGGCAGCCTCCACCAGGCCCCCACTCATGTCACCCACCACCCCCACCCCCCAGCCACCAGGGGCACCCTCCACCAGGCCCCCACTCATGTCTCCCACCACCCCCAAACCCCAGCAGTGCAGGGTCACCCTCCACCAGGCCCCCACTCATGTCACCCACCACCCCCACCCCCCAGCCACCAGGGGCACCCTCCACCAGACCCCCACTCATGTCTCCCACCACCCCCAAACCCCAGCAGTGCAGGGGCAGCCTCCACCAGGCCCCCACTCATGTCACCCACCACCCCCACCCCCCAGCCACCAGGGGCACCCTCCACCAGGCCCCCACTCATGTCTCCCACCACCCCCAAACCCCAGCAGTGCAGGGTCACCCTCCACCAGGCCCCCACTCATGTCTCCCACCGCCCCACACCCAGCCACCAGGGTCACCCTCCACCAGGCCCCCACTCATGTCTCCCACCACCCCCACCCCCCAGCCACCAGGGGCACCCTCCACCAGGCCCCCACTCATGTCACCCACCACCCCCACACCCCAGCAGTGCAGGGGCAGCCTCCACCAGGCCCCCACTCATGTCTCCCACCACCCCCACCCCCCAGCTACCAGGGTCACCCTCCACCAGGCCCCCACTCATGTCTCCCACCACCCCCACACCCCAGCAGTGCAGGGTCACCCTCCACCAGGCCCCCACTCATGTCTCCCACCACCCCCACCCCCCAGCCACCAGGGGCACCCTCCACCAGCCCCCCACTCATGTCACCCACCACCCCCACACCCCAGCCACCAGGGGCACCCTCCACCAGGCCCCCACTCATGTCACCCACCACCCCCACCCCCCAGCCAACAGGGGCAGCCTCCACCAGGCCCCCACTCATGTCACCCACCACCCCCACCCCCCAGCCACCAGGGGCACCCTCCACCAGGCCCCCACTCATGTCTCCCACCACCCCCAAACCCCAGCAGTGCAGGGTCACCCTCCACCAGGCCCCCACTCATGTCACCCACCACCCCCACCCCCCAGCCACCAGGGGCACCCTCCACCAGGCCCCCACTCATGTCTCCCACCACCCCCAAACCCCAGCAGTGCAGGGGCAGCCTCCACCAGGCCCCCACTCATGTCACCCACCACCCCCACCCCCCAGCCACCAGGGGCACCCTCCACCAGGCCCCCACTCATGTCTCCCACCACCCCCAAACCCCAGCAGTGCAGGGTCACCCTCCACCAGGCCCCCACTCATGTCTCCCACCACCCCCACCCCCCAGCCACCAGGGTCACCCTCCACCAGGCCCCCACTCATGTCTCCCACCACCCCCACCCCCCAGCCACCAGGGGCACCCTCCACCAGGCCCCCACTCATGTCTCCCACCACCCCCACACCCCAGCCACCAGGGGCACCCTCCACCAGGCCCCCACTCATGTCACCCACCACCCCCACACCCCAGCAGTGCAGGGGCAGCCTCCACCAGGCCCCCACTCATGTCTCCCACCACCCCCAGCCACCAGGGTCACCCTCCACCAGGCCCCCACTCATGTATCCCACCACCCCCACACCCCAGCAGTGCAGGGTCACCCTCCACCAGGCCCCCACTCATGTCTCCCACCACCCCCACCCCCCAGCCACCAGGGTCACCCTCCACCAGGCCCCCACTCATGTCTCCCACCACCCCCACACCCCAGCCACCAGGGGCACCCTCCACCAGGCCCCCACTCATGTCTCCCACCACCCCCACCCCCCAGCCACCAGGGGCACCCTCCACCAGGCCCCCACTCATGTCACCCACCACCCCCACACCCCAGCCACCAGGGGCACCCTCCACCAGGCCCCCACTCATGTCACCCACCACCCCCACCCCCCAGCCACCAGGGGCAGCCTCCACCAGGCACCCACTCATGTCACCCACCACCCCCACCCCCCAGCCACCAGGGGCACCCTCCACCAGGCCCCCACTCATGTCTCCCACCACCCCCAAACCCCAGCAGTGCAGGGTCACCCTCCACCAGGCCCCCACTCATGTCTCCCACCACCCCCACCCCCCAGCCACCAGGGGCACCCTCCACCAGGCCCCCACTCATGTCTCCCACCACCCCCACACCCCAGCAGTGCAGGGTCACCCTCCACCAGGCCCCCACTCATGTCTCCCACCACCCCCACCCCCCAGCCACCAGGGTCACCCTCCACCAGGCCCCCACTCATGTCTCCCACCACCCCCACCCCCCAGCCACCAGGGGCACCCTCCACCAGGCCCCCACTCATGTCTCCCACCACCCCCACACCCCAGCCACCAGGGGCACCCTCCACCAGGCCCCCACTCATGTCACCCACCACCCCCACACCCCAGCAGTGCAGGTGCAGCCTCCACCAGGCCCCCACTCATGTCACCCACCACCCCCACCCCCCAGCCACCAGGGTCACCCTCCACCAGGCCCCCACTCATGTCTCCCACCACCCCCAAACCCCAGCAGTGCAGGGTCACCCTCCACCAGGCCCCCACTCATGACTCCCACCACCCCCACCCCCCAGCCACCAGGGGCACCCTCCACCAGGCCCCCACTCATGTCTCCCACCACCCCCACACCCCAGCCACCAGGGGCACCCTCCACCAGGCCCCCACTCATGTCACCCACCACCCCCACACCCCAGCAGTGCAGGGGCAGCCTCCACCAGGCCCCCACTCATGTCACCCACCACCCCCACCCCCCAGCCACCAGGGGCACCCTCCACCAGGCCCCCACTCATGTCTCCCACCACCCCCAAACCCCAGCAGTGCAGGGTCACCCTCCACCAGGCCCCCACTCATGTCTCCCACCACCCCCACCCTCCAGCCACCAGGGGCACCCTCCACCAGGCCCCCACTCATGTCTCCCACCACCCCCACACCCCAGCAGTGCAGGGTCACCCTCCACCAGGCCCCCACTCATGTCTCCCACCACCACCACCCCCCAGCCACCAGGGTCACCCTCCACCAGGCCCCCACTCATGTCTCCCACCACCCCCACACACCAGCCACCAGGGGCACCCTCCACCAGGCCCCCACTCATGTCTCCCACCACCCCCAAACCCCAGCAGTGCAGGGTCACCCTCCACCAGGCCCCCACTCATGTCTCCCACCACCCCCAAACCCCAGCAGTGCAGGGTCACCCTCCACCAGGCCCCCACTCATGTCTCCCACCACCCCCACCCCCCAGCCACCAGGGGCACCCTCCACCAGGCCCCCACTCATGTCTCCCACCACCCCCAAACCCCAGCCACCAGGGGCACCCTCCACCAGGCCCCCACTCATGTCTCCCACCACCCCCACCCCCCAGCCACCAGGGGCAGCCTCCACCAGCCCCCCACCCATGTCTCCCACCACCCCCACCCCCCCAGCACTGTGGGGCACCTGCCAGCAGGCCCCCACCCATGTCCAATCCATGCCCCCCTGCACCTGGGTCCCAACATTCCCCAATCATGTCCGTAATGCCCATCCTCCCCTGCCAAAAGGCCCAACCAACTATCACACCCACCCACATATCAAAGGCAATTACATGTTACACCCCCAATTTAAATAATGCAATTGAACACATGTCTGTCACACACAATGGCTGCAAGTGAATGACAAAACATCCAACATGACATGCCTGAAAGCAATGAGATGATACGACACATTGAAGAATCAAAAAAAATATGTATTGAACAGCAAGTAGAATGGAAATGAAATAAGAAAAAACACAAAGCAAATCAAACAAAACAAGATGAATGTCCAAGAAAATAATCTGAAAAATTAAAATAAGCCAATGAAGAACCATGAAGAAGATCATCCTGGGTCCATGAGCCCAACCAAATTAAACCTAACTATGACTACTAACTAAAAACTGAACTATATACAAAAAAGTGGTGCATTGTCCAATCGCAACCAAAAAAAAATCAAAAAAACAAAGGAAACCTAACCCTAACTATACAACTATATACAAAGGCAGCGGGCTATTCGGACGGCTCACTGGTTGTTGTCATGGGCCAGGGCATCATCGAACTCTTGGTCAATGGCTTGGAGGCGGGCATGTTCCCTGGCCCTGAGGTCCCGCAGGGATAACGCAGTGTCAAGCTCAAACTCCCTGCGAAGACCCTCGAGGCACTCAGCCCGCCTCAGCGCCCTCCGCATGGAGTCCTCCGCCCTGACCATCGTGAGCCGTTCCTCCTCTGCCCGCTGCCGCTCCGCACCTATCCGCTGGCACAACCGCTCCCACACGGAAGCCACTCCCATTCCAGGGTTCTCCTGCCCTCCGGCCGATGCCTGCACCCCTGATGTTGATGGCCCGAGCCATGATGCCTCCCACGTTGAGCCTGCTGCTGCCTCCGACGCAACTGCCTGTGCCAGCACGACGGCATCCAGGCTGATGGAAACCACCGACGCCGTCGTGCACGTGCCCTGCCCGATGATGCCGTCACATCCTCCATCTGCTGGGGTCCAGTTGCTGTGGTGTCCACCCCTGCTGGATCTCTGACTCCCGACTGTGGCAGGGATGGGATCCCCACCGAGCTGGCTGCATTGGTCGGGGCAGGTCCACAGGGGGCCATGGTGGCATCTGGGCTGGAAGACGGCAAGGAGAACGACTGGTGTATAGCCTGCACAGAGGAGGAGAGGGCCGCCACATTGGCCAACACATGCAGGAAACCCCCAAACATGGCCGATCCCAATTGGGCCACGTCGGCACGGTGCACTTCGTGATGACGTGCGTGCTCCTCCCGGGAAGCACGCACGGCGTCACGAATCACAGCCGTGCGCATCGCGACCCCAATCAGGACCTTCTCCGCACGGCCAGGGGTTCCCACGTCCGCAGGTGGAGGGGAGTCAGGTGACATGGACATCCCCTCTACCTGCGGACAGGCCTGGGACGGGGCATCCCTGCTGGTGCATGGTGGTGCACTCACAGGGTCAGGGACAGCGACATGCACAGGCCCCTCCACGGTGACCTGTGCTGCCTCCTGCCCCTGGCCCTGGACTGCACCACTTGCACCAGCAGGGATGCCCCCACCAGGCCCCATGTGTGCCCCAGTGGCGGCCTCCTCCTCCTCTGTGCAAACCACCAACCTGGATGGCTCCTCACCGTCTCCCACCGTAGCAGGCCCCTGTGGGGGCTCACCCACCCCTTCCGCTGCAGCCGTGGGGGCATCCCCGCCGCCTTGCTCCACAGCGCCGTCTCCGCCCTCTTCTTCACTAGCCGCTACGTAGAGGGAGACAAAGAACACAAGCATCAGGGCACTGTACAATGGTCCCCTAGACAGGAAGCAATAGCAGATGAGCACCACTGTCAAAGTACACTTCCATCATGTCCCTCCACAACACATGGGTCAGTCCAGGCAAAACACACACAGTAACAGGCATGGTGCATTCCATGGACATTTCCATGCATGTCCAATGGACTCTTGAAACATTCAATGATATGTAACTCACATGCATCATGGCTCATGCCTATCACATGCACACACTTCACCTCAGTCACATCCATCTGGCCCCAAACACACCAAACACAGCGGATACAAGGGTAATTTGGCTGCTTTACTGAATCTGTGCATTGTCACACACATGTGTCATGCATCCATGGCATGCACAAGTCACAGACACGCAGGTCAGGCACACAGACATGGCTACCATATATGTACCTGGCATCAGCACCCATCCCTCACCCCCACCCATGTCCAGGTACAGAGACTGGCATGCTCTCATGTTCAAAATCTGCATAGGGCTCCCCATGCGGCATTTCAACACATGCAACAACCATGTGCATCACACATCACTGGTCGCACATGCATTACCATGATGTCCCTGCACACATACATGCATACATGGCCTATGGCACACATACAGGCAAGTATCATAGAACCAGCACACCGCAACATGCCCTATCTCACACAGTAATGCATGGACACTTACCGCTCAACTCCAGACGGGCCTCCCTCTCAAGGATCTGGGCGTGGAGCGCTGGGCGTACGCGTTCCAGGACCCTCATCTGGATGGAACTCATGCGGCCCCGGCCCGCCTCCACGAGGCGCCGGGCCTTCACAAGGGTCCTGGACCTCAAGTCCTCCCAGCGCTTCTTGATCTTCAGGACGTCGCGGGTTGCCACCCCCTCCGCGTTGATGGCAACCACACAGTCGGCCCAGATCCTCTGCCGTCCTTCCTTGCTGGCGCGGGACGATCCAAAGAGGGCATCATAGGGCCCCAGGACATGCTCCACCAGGACACCAACTTCGGTGACAGTGAAGCTGGTGCCCCTCTGCCCCTCTGGCCTGGGGTTGCCACTGGTGCCAGATGTGGAAGTGCCCGACATGGCAACCCCAGAGGCAGGTGTGGGTGGGCAACTGGGTCCTGGGGCTGGGCTGTGGAGCGATGTAATCCCAGTCGGGAGTCTTCAGTTCCAGCAGGGGTGGACACAGCAACTGGACCCCTGCAGATGGCTGATGTGCAGGCACCAAATGGCAGGGCACGGTGGCAGCAGGCAGGCAGGCAGGCAGGCAGCAGCAGATGGCACGTGGGAGGCTGCTCGGGGCACTGGGGGGCAGCAACTCGGCCTTCTGGGCAGGAGCGTGGTCTTCCGTGTGTTTTCGCGTGGCCAGCTTGATACGGAGTGATTTGGCACGTGAAAATCCTGCACGTCAGCGTGAAATCCGAGGAAAGGCCCTTAGCGCGTAAGCGCGTCAGCACGCATACGCGTTTCTATTGGACCAGAGTCCCTCAGCGCGTAAGCGCGTCTGTGACGTGACCCGCACGGGTGTTCCCCACTCAGCACGTGATGACGGGGCACACGTGGAGATACTGCACGTCAGAGTGTCATCGCGTGTAATTGGACAAAAGTGCGCGTACACGCGATTGGCCTATGTACGTGTATTTAATGGGTGCGCGGGCACTTACACACGCAAGTACGTCAGCGAACCTGTATCCCGTGGTGCGTGTGAATTTCCACACGCTATTGGACTGGGAACTGGATTCCAGGGGTGCGCGGGTCACACGCTGTATCCCGTGGTGCGTGTGAATTTCCACACGCTATTGGACTGGGAACTGGATTCCAGGGGTGCACGGGTCACACGCTGTATCCCGTGGTGCGTGTGAATTTCCACACGCTATTGGACTGGGAACGGGATTCCAGGGGTGCGCGGGTCACACGCTGTATCCCGTGGTGCGTGTGAATTTCCACACGCTATTGGACTGGGAACTGGATTCCAGGGGTGCGCGGGTCACACGCTCGCCTAGAACACGCGCAAAGCATAAATTTGCGGACTTTAACAATAACAAGCTCAGACGCCAGGATGAACATACCGTTCCTAGCAGCAGTGGCAGTGGGCTACCAAAGGAGGAGGAGGAGGATAGTCAGGGCCAGAATATTCACACCCAGAACCAGCCTTTTCGGGATGCCTGATGACCAGGTGTATGGGAGGTACAGGTTTCCACCACACATTATACTGGACCTGGTGAGTGAGTGGGAGGATGACCTCACATCACCCACCCTGTGCTCCCAAGCACTCAGCCCCCTGGAGAAGGTCCTCAATGTACTGCACTTCTTAGCCACTGGATCATTTCAGCGGACAAGTGCCATAGTGGGTGGGGTGTCACAGGCCACCCAGTCACGCTGCCTACACCAGGTCTTGAACATCATCACTGCACGCCCATCAGCACGCAGGCACATATACCTGCCCAGAACACCTGCAGAAAGGCATGCTACCGCCCTGGATTTTTACGCTGTGGCACGATTCCCCAAAGTGCTAGGTGCCATCGACTGCACCCATGTGGCTCTACGTCCCCCCAGGGCATCTGAGCACATCTATAGGAACCGCAAGCACTGGCATTCCATCAACGTGCAGGTAGCATGTAATGCCAAGGGAATCATCACCTCAGTATATGCCAACTATCCCGGCTCCACCCACGACAGCTTCATTTACCGAATGTCCACCCTAAGCCGGGACCTAGAAGCTGGGCGGCATGGCAATACATGGCTGCTTGGTGAGTATGTATGCCACTGCACATGCATGCATGTTGGATACTGAGCAAGGTCACAACCCCACCAATGATACCAATCACCACCTCCACAGGGGACAGTGCCTACCCTCTCAGCCCCCACATGATGACGCCAATTCGGAACCCCACCACGCCACCCCAGGTAAGATATAACACAGCCCACATTACAACCAGGGGCATAGTGGAGCGCACATTCGGAGTGCTAAAGTCACGCTTTCACTCCCTTGACCGTTCTGGCGGGCAGCTGTTATACGCTCCCCCAGTAGTGTGCAGGATCATAGTGGCAGCATGTGTCCTGCACAACGTTGCAACACGCCGGGGCCTGGCCGTGGACATGGTGGTGGCCCCACATCCCCAACCACATGCACAGCTGCTGCGCATGGGAGGGGAAAGGGCACGGGGGGAGGCAGCCCGTACACAGCTAGTGGCTAATTACTTCACATAGAAATCACACCCCTGTGGAGTGCACACTGCCCTGGCACATTCCATCTGACAATCAATGATGACTCAACCTGACACTGATCCTGAATGTCTGGAGAATGAACCGGGAATACCATGTCAGCCTGAGATTGTTCACCTGGAAGTGTCACAATGTGTGCATCCCTACCCACACAGACACCACCAATGCAGTTTTGTGAAGTTACACATTGAAGCAGCTAAAATGAATACCCACTTGCAAAATGCAACAAGAGGACAGTGCCATGTCAGCCAACCCAACCCCAGCACCGCCACACGACACACCGTGCCATGTCATGCTAATTGCAGGTAAACAAAGTAATCCCCACAACATGACATCAGTCTCACTATGTACAGTGGCACTATTAGAAACCTGCAACACCTGAAATGCTCACAGCAATGCCGGACCAACAACATACTTGAGCACGTAGTACCATTAACATGACATCACAAATGTTACATATTAGTAGTCTCACCACCTGGAAATGCCTGCACTCCCACCACTACCAACTGTGCAGTGTTGTCGCCATGTAGAGTTGTAGGTGCACTGCTGCCAACATGGACCCCATCTCCAGACTAGAGGTCCTTGTGTGGACATGAGGAAGGGACCTGCAAATTGGGAGGTAGACACAGAAGAAGAGTTACACATCAATGCAACATGCAGTGTACAACACAACAGCAATATGCACTAGGAATGTATACACAGTATTGACTACAGACTGCCCACACAGCTCATGGGAGTCCAACGTCACTGTGTAATTCACTGTCACTTGGGCACACCCTTTGCAAGCCCATGGAAACGGGAAGCAGGAGGGGTGTGTGTGACTCAAACCCAAGCATCTGAACCAAATACATTACAAGCCTGCATGTGCCCAGCCACAATGCAGCGTATGCCCACAGGAACCACGGAAGCCAACAGATCGTCCCAAAAAAATTGGGAATAAAAGAAATCAAAATAAAAATAAAAATAAGAAACAATCAAAAATGGCCATTGATGGGCCCGGGGGGGTTGGGGAGGCCACCCAGGAGGTCCGAGGACAGGATGCACACCAGAACCCACCTGCGTGGATCCTGGGAAGATAAAACACCTCCATGGGCTCATGGCCCACACGGCTACCCTATTGTGGGAGTATCACTGCTGTCGCTATTATCACCCTGTGCAGCTGCATCCGGAGGTGGTTGCACTATGGGAGGCAGCCCACGCAAGGCCCTAGTCTGCTCCTCCATGGCTGCAAGCATGCAGGTGTGGTAGGTCTGGTTCTGGAGGATGAGTGTGCGGCGGTCCCCATGCAACAACTCACGGGATGCCCGGACCTCCGCCCTCGTTGCCTGCATCTCAGCTGAGAGCGTACGGGTGAGACGCTCCAGCTGCTGTTCTGTCCTTTGGTGTGTTGAAGCCTCAAGCTCAACAAGAGTCGTCCTGAGGTGAAGGAGCTCCTGCCTCAGGGCTTCCCTGTGGCCCTGGGACTCAATGGAGATGGCCTCCTGCAGAGTCGCCAGTGCCGCCCGCCTGTCCCTGTTGGACCCCAACATGTCCTCCCTGTGTGACTGGCAGATGGAGTCGGTTGCCTGCTCTAGTCGCTCCATCAGCCTTTCTGGGGGGACAATGGAAGTGGCCACCCTATCCATGGCCTGAGCCATCATCTCGGATGATGCAGCCTGTTGGGTTGCCATACCGTAAATGGATTGCTCCCATGCGGTATTGCCGGGTGGCGTACGGCCACCACGTCGGCGGGCACCACACCTGTCTGGGGCAAGGCGAACTGCGCCTTGCTGTGCCGGCACTGCCTGAGGCTGCAGGACTGCATTCCCCCTCTGATCTGCTGGCCCAGGAACAGGATCAGATGTCGCGGAGTGTGACCCTGCATCCGTAACCACCGAAGGCGTAGCTGCCAACACTGACAACCCCATGGAGGGTTCTGACCCTGGTGCAGGTGGGTGAGACAGAACAGAATCCCTCCCTGGAACACTCACCTGCGACGGCACATAGGTCTCATCCGAATCAACACCTGAGTACAGCTCGGGGGAGGTGCAGCCAGAGACACCCCTTGAGAGCACGACCTGCAGCACTTGTGGGTTCTCCCCCACCACCACACCACGTCCCTCACTGGTGGTTGGTCGGCCCTCGGACCCCTCCTGGGTCTGCACCATCTCCACAACCCCAGCAGTATCAGGTGCGTCTTCCCCTGCAAAGACATGAAAACAAAGAAATGGAAACAGGCATTAGCACCATGGCACACATTGAGGGCTGAGAAGCAAGAGAACCAGTACTTGATTGACACATGTCCCACATGACTAAAACCCTCCCATGCATGCACCCTCACTGCGTATGAAGTGCAGGCAAATGGCACACACTGATGACGCCAAGATGGAAGATGAACACATTTTCTGCATGCTGCCTGGCAGTGGCATCACACATTGGCCTGTGATTGGCAGGTGAAACACACATGCCATCACACAGATGGCATGTACCATTGCTATTGAGTGAAGATGGAGAGGAGGGCAGCACCTATTCATTCAGTCCAGTTCCCGCATGTAATTGCTTTTCTAATTCTAACAGGTCAGATTTTTCACCTGGAGCTGCCAGTCTGAAATGGTCCAATTGCACAGGGACATGTGTGTACAAATGATATCCAGGTAACAAAGTCACTCCACTTTACCATACCCATGTCAGACATGTGACTAGTGGACAGCGACATGCCTAGTGAAAGTGGTGGAATGCAAACAAACTGACTGAATGAACAGTGAAAAAGAAGCAAATATGTTGTGGCAAGGTGACACTTCAAGGGCAACTGGCGTGCAGTTGGGCTAGATGTCTACTGTTGGCAGAAGGGATACTGCTATGGCCAAATGCAGCTGCGCAGGAAGGATTGCATGAAGCACATGGCTGACCCATACGACTCAGGCGCACACACTCTCACCTGGCACCCGAACAGAAGCCCTCACACACACACCATGCACATGGATGACACACACATGCATGTGCACTCACCGGACAATGCCTCGTAATCAGCTAGATCTCCCACGCCTTGGATCTGTTCCTCCGTGACGTAGGTCCCAGCGACTGACTCATGTGGAGTGAGTTCCATGTCTACTACTGGAGACCCACCTCCAGTCACTAGAGTTGCGGCATGACTTGAGGCCAGCTTACTCTTTGCCCTGCGCTTTAGGTCATTCCAGCGCTTATAGCAATCATTGGCTGTGCGCCTCACGATTCCAAGGGCACTTACGATGTCCGCAACGGTCTGCCAGTGTGCCTGGCGTTGTGCAGGTGTGGTCTTGGATCCTGCAACAATGACCATCTCGTTGTCATGTCCGGACACATACTCGACAAGTGCATTCAGTTCGTCATCCGTGAAGCTGGGCTTCCTGGACGGGCCGGACTGTGTAGCCGTGTCTGGGGCATCAGCCTGTGCCGGACGAGCACTCTTCCTCTTCCGCTTGGAAGGTGGTGGTGATCCTGAGTGTCCTGCGCCGCTCTGGACACTAGGGGCAGGAGCCCTGGTGGACTCTGTATCAGGAGTGTGGGATTGCACACTCAGCATGGGAGTTGGTGCAGGCATTGGCTCTAGTGTGATGGTGTCAGGGGGAATGTCAGCAGCATGGACTAGGACCGACACTGTCCTGGCTGGGTGTGTGAGGGCTGGGGTGGATGGAGCCGCAGCTGCCCCTGCAGCCTCTCCGCCCTGCCTCCTTGGTGCAGCAGATGACCTTGCTGCCCCAGATCCACGTGGCATGATGGCATCAACGTGCACCAGCGCACGTGTCGTAGCCCTGCTGACCTGGAAGTCAGCCATGGAGTCAGCCAGGTCTGGTGCCACAATGGGCTGGTCCAACAAGGGCTGAGCATGGATGGTGTCAGCCACATCAGCCTCAATGGGAGGGGGGGAGGGCGGGGGATTATGGGTGCCCGTGACTGGTCCTCCACACATGGGGGACAGGCTCACCCTGCAAGTTACGACCACGTCCCCTACCGGATCCACCACGGCCACCACTTGTGGCTCTTCCACCTTTGCCACCCTTACGGAATCCTCGCCTCCCAGCCATGGCACTGATGTTAATGTGCGTATGGGAGTGGATGTAGACTATTGTCCTGGGCAATTGGGGGTCAAAGGGGTTGGGTACCAGATGGTAATTGTACCCTAGTGCTCTAGCAAGGCTGAATGTAACCCCTGGGGAAAGATGACGGGTCACGCAACACACAGGAGGCCCAAAAAAGGGAGATGACGTGCACGCAACCCCTCCTAGACCACGTGTGCAGAAAGAAAAACCTGCACTACGCTGTGGCACCCAGAAACACAAGAATGAACGTATGCATGTCACACGCAGCCTAGAATGACCTCTGAAGGGGTAGGCTACACACGGGGCGAGCACAGATGTTAGATACGTGCGTGACTCACCGTCTGCCTGGTAAACTAGCGTGTAAAAGGAGCACGTTTGGTTGGCAACACCTCCGCCAAAAGAAGATTTGTCCGCTGTCTGAGGAGACAGGACAACAGTAGAAGGGAACACTGTTTGAGGGAACAGGCCCAGGTAAACCAGTAAAAGAGAAAAAAGAGAAAAAGCTGTCAGAGGTAACAGGGAATACGAACTTGAAACGCTGTGAAGTAAATCGCGTGTGAAACGACAAGAAGTACAGAATTCACCCACTCGCTCTCCACGAAAAGCACGTACAAGGAAAACGTGTTCTACACGTACCTTTTATACAGGCCCACACGTCCAGCGTCACTTACGCGGCGTGTACGCGCTAGGGCCATTTCCACCTATTACATGCTTTGTCACTTCTGCGTGTAGGGCCATTTCCACCAATTACACGCTTTGTCACTTCTGCGTGTAGGGCCATTTCCACCAATCACACGCTTTGTCACTTCTGCGTGTAGGGCCATTACCACCAATCACACGCTTTGTCACTTCTGCGTGTAGGGCCATTTCCACCAATCACACGCGATTACACTCTGACGTGCAGTCTTTCCACGTGTGCTCTGTCATCACGTGCTGTGTGGGAAACACCTGTGCGGGTCACGTCACAGACGCGCTTACGCGCTGAGGGCCTTTCCTCAGTTTTCACGCTGACGTGCAGGATTTTCACATGCAAAATCACTCCGTACCAAGCTGGCCACGCGTACGCATACGGAATACCACGCTCCTGCCCGGAAGGCCGAACTACTGCCCCCCAGAGCCCGAGCACGCTCCCACCTGCTGCTGCCTGACTGCCTGCTGCCCCTGCACTGCTGGGGGGTGGGGGTGATAGGGGACATGAGTGGGGGCCTGGTGGGGGCTGCCCCTGGTGACAGGGGGGGTGGGGGGGATAGGGGACATGAGTGGGGGCCTGGTGGGGGCTGCCCGTGGTGACTGGGGGGGTGGGGGTGATAGGGGACATGAGTGGGGGCCTGGTGGGGGCTGCCCCTGCACTGCTGGGGGGTGGGGGTGGTGGGAGACATGGGTGGGGGCCTGGTGGAGGCTGCCCCTGCACTGCTGGGGGGTGGGGGTGGTGGGTGACATGGGTTGGGGCCTGCTGGCAGGTGCCCCACAGTGCTGGGGGGTGGGGGTGGTGGGAGACATGAGTCGGGCATGAGTGGGGGCCTGGTGGAGGGTGCCCCTGGATGGTGGGGGGTGGGGGTGGTGGGTGACATGAGCAGGTGTGCAGGGTAGTCCCCTGTTTTGTGGGCTGCCTGCAGGGGCCGTGGAGGGTGTACAGGGAACACCTGTGAGGACCCACCCAGCCTAATCGCGTGTGTAACTTCCCACGCACCCCTGTAATACACGTACCAAGCCAAATCGCGTGTGAGAATTCCCGCGCATACCTGAAATACACGTACCCTGCTGAAGTCGCGTGTAAAACTTCCCGCGCACCCCTGAAATGCATGCGCCCAGGCTATTCGCGTGTGGAACTTCCCGCGCACCCCTGAAATACACGCGCCCAGGCTATTCGCGAGTGGGACTTCCCGCGCACCCCTGAAATACACGTAGCACGCTGGGAGACATGAGTGGGGGCCTGGTGGAGGGTGCCCCTGCACTGCTGGGGGGTGGGAAGGGTGGTAGACATGGGTGGGGGCCTGGTGGAGGCTTCCCCTGGTGGCTGGGGGGTGGGGGTGCAGGGGGACATGGGTGGGCGCCTGGTGGAGGCTTCCCCTGGTGGCTGGGGGGTGGGGGTGATAGGGGACATGAGTGGGGGCCTGGTGGAGGGTGCCCCTGCACTGGTGGGGGGTGGGGTGATAGGGGACATGAGTGGGGGCCTGGTGGAGGGTGCCCCTGCACTGCTGGGGGGTGGGGGTGGTGGGAGACATGAGTGGGAGCCTGGTGGAGGCTGCCCCTGTTGGCTGGGGTTGGGGGTGGTGGTAGACATGAGTGGGGGCCTGGTGGAGGGTGCCCCTGCACTGCTGGGGGGTGGGAGGGGTGGTAGACATGGGTGGGGGCCTGGTGGAGGCTTCCCCTGGTGACTGGGGGGTGGGGGTGGTGGTAGACATGGGTGGGGGCCTGGTGGAGGCTGCCCCTGGTGGCTGGGGGGGTGGGGGCGGTGGGAGACATGAGTGGGGGCCTGGTGGAGGCTGCGCCTGGTGGCTGGGGGTGGGGGTGGTGGGAGACATGAGTGGGGGCCTGGTGGAGGCTGCCCCTGCACTGCTGGGGGGTGGGGGTGGTGGGAGACATGGGTGGGGGCCTGGTGGAGGGTGCCCCTGGTGGCTGGGGGGTGGGGGTGATAGGGGACATGAGTGGGGGCCTGGTGGAGGTTGCCCCTGCACTGCTGGGGGGTAGGGGTGATAGGGGACATGAGTGGGGGCCTGGTGGAGGCTGCCCCTGCACTGCTGGGGGGTGGGGGTGGTGGGAGACATAAGTGGGGGCCTGGTGGAGGCTGCCCCTGGTGGCTGGGGGTTGGGGGTGATAGGGGACATGAGTGGGGGCCTGGTGGATGCTGCCCCTGCACTGCTGGGTGGTGGGGGTGGTGGGAGACACTGGTGGGGGCCTGGTGGAGGCTGCCCCTGGTGGCTGGGGGGTGGGGATGCAGGGGGACATGAGTGGGGGCCTGGTGGAGGCTGCCCCTGGTGGCTGGGAGATGGGGGTGCAGGGAGACATGAGTGGGGGCCTGGTGGAGGCTGCCCCTGGTGGCTGGGGGGTGGGGGTGCAGGGGGACATGAGTGGGGGCCTGGTGGAGGCTGCCCCTGGTGGCTGGGGGATGGGGGTGCAGGGAGACATGAGTGGGGGCCTGGTGGAGGCTGCCCCTGGAGGCTGGTGGGTGGGGGTGGTGGGAGACATGAGTGGGGGCCTGGTGGAGGCTGCCCCTGGTGGCTGGGGGGTGGGGGTGGTGGGAGACATGAGTGGGGGCCTGGTGGAGGCTGCCCCTGGTGGCTGGGGTATGGGGGTGCAGGGAGACATGAGTGGGGGCCTGGTGGAGGCTGCCCCTGGTGGCTGGGGGGTGGGGTGGTGGGAGACATGAGTGGGGGCCTGGTGGAGGCTGCCCCTGGTGGCTGGGGGGTGGGGGTGGTGGGAGACATGAGTGGGGGCCTGGTGGAGGCTGCCCCTGCACTGCTGGGGGGTGGGGGTGGTGGGTGACATGGGTTGGGGCCTGCTGGCAGGTGCCCCACAGTGCTGGGGGGTGGGGGTGATAGGGGACATGAGTGGGGGCCTGGTGGAGGCTTCCCCTGGTGGCTGGGGGGTGGGGGTGCAGGGGGACATGGGTGGGCGCCTGGTGGAGGCTTCCCCTGGTGGCTGGGGGGTGGGGGTGATAGGGGACATGAGTGGGGGCCTGGTGGAGGGTGCCCCTGCACTGCTGGGGGGTGGGGTGATAGGGGACATGAGTGGGGGCCTGGTGGAGGGTGCCCCTGCACTGCTGGGGGGTGGGGGTGGTGGGAGACATGAGTGGGGGCCTGGTGGAGGCTGCCCCTGTTGGCTGGGGGGTGGGGGTGGTGGGAGACATGAGTGGGGGCCTGGTGGAGGGTGCCCCTGCACTGCTGGGGGGTGGGAGGGGTGGTAGACATGGGTGGGGGCCTGGTGGAGGCTTCCCCTGGTGACTGGGGGGTGGGGGTGGTGGTAGACATGGGTGGGGGCCTGGTGGAGGCTGCCCCTGGTGGCTGGCGGGGTGGGGGTGGTGGGAGACATGAGTGGGGGCCTGGTGGAGGCTGCGCCTGGTGGCTGGGGGTGGGGGTGGTGGGAGACATGAGTGGGGGCCTGGTGGAGGCTGCCCCTGCACTGCTGGGGGGTGGGGGTGGTGGGAGACATGGGTGGGGGCCTGGTGGAGGGTGCCCCTGGTGGCTGGGGGGTGGGGGTGATAGGGGACATGAGTTGGGGCCTGGTGGAGTTTGCCCCTGCACTGCTGAGGGGTGGGGGTGATAGGGGACATGAGTGGGGGCCTGGTGGAGGCTGCCCCTGCACTGCTGGGGGGGTGGGGGTGGTGGGAGACATGAGTGGGGGCCTGGTGGAGGCTGCCCCTGGTGGCTGGGGGTTGGGGGTGATAGGGGACATGAGTGGGGGCCTGGTGGAGGCTGCCCCTGCACTGCTGGGGGGTGGGGGTGGTGGGAGACACTGGTGGGGGCCTGGTGGAGGCTGCCCCTGGTGGCTGGGGGGTGGGGATGCAGGGGGACATGAGTGGGGGCCTGGTGGAGGCTGCCCCTGGTGGCTGGGGGATGGGGGTGCAGGGAGACATGAGTGGGGGCCTGGTGGAGGCTGCCCCTGGTGGCTGGGGGGTGGGGGTGCAGTGGGACATGAGTGGGGGCCTGGTGGAGGCTGCCCCTGGTGGCTGGGGGATGGGGGTGCAGGGAGACATGAGTGGGGGCCTGGTGGAGGCTGCCCCTGCAGGCTGGTGGGTGGGGGTGGTGGGAGACATGAGTGGGGGCCTGGTGGAGGCTGCCCCTGGTGGCTGGGGGGTGGGGGTGGTGGGAGACATGAGTGGGGGCCTGGTGGAGGCTGCCCCTGGTGGCTGGGGTATGGGGGTGCAGGGAGACATGAGTGGGGGCCTGGTGGAGGCTGCCCCTGGTGGCTGGGGGGTGGGGTGGTGGGAGACATGCATGGGGGCCTGGTGGAGGCTGCCCCTGGTGGCTGGGGGGTGGGGGTGGTGGGAGACATGAGTGGGGGCCTGGTGGAGGCTGCCCCTGCACTGCTGGGGGGTGGGGGTGGTGGGTGACATGGGTTGGGGCCTGCTGGCAGGTGCCCCACAGTGCTGGGGGGTGGGGGTGATAGGGGACATGAGTGGGGGCCTGGTGGAGGCTTCCCCTGGTGGCTGGGGGGTGGGGGTGCAGGGGGACATGGGTGGGCGCCTGGTGGAGGCTTCCCCTGGTGGCTGGGGGGTGGGGGTGATAGGGGACATGAGTGGGGGCCTGGTGGAGGGTGCCCCTGCACTGCTGGGGGGTGGGGTGATAGGGGACATGAGTGGGGGCCTGGTGGAGGGTGCCCCTGCACTGCTGGGGGGTGGGGGTGGTGGGAGACATGAGTGGGGGCCTGGTGGAGGCTGCCCCTGTTGGCTGGGGGGTGGGGGTGGTGGTAGACATGAGTGGGGGCCTGGTGGAGGGTGCCCCTGCACTGCTGGGGGTGGGAGGGGTGGTAGACATGGGTGGGGGCCTGGTGGAGGCTTCCCCTGGTGACTGGGGGGTGGGGGTGGTGGTAGACATGGGTGGGGGCCTGGTGGAGGCTGCCCCTGTTGGCTGGGGGTGTGGGGGTGGTGGGAGACATGAGTGGGGGCCTGGTGGAGGCTGCGCCTGGTGGCTGGGGTGGGGGTGGTGGGAGACATGAGTGGGGGCCTGGTGGAGGCTGCCCCTGCACTGCTGGGGGGTGGGGGTGGTGGGAGACATGGGTGGGGGCCTGGTGGAGGGTGCCCCTGGTGGCTGGGGGGTGGGGGTGATAGGGGACATGAGTGGGGGCCTGGTGGAGGTTGCCCCTGCACTGCTGGGGGGTGGGGGTGATAGGGGACATGAGTGGGGGCCTGGTGGAGGCTGCCCCTGCACTGCTGGGGGGTGGGGGTGGTGGGAGACATGAGTGGGGGCCTGGTGGAGGCTGCTCCTGGTGGCTGGGGGTTGGGGGTGATAGGGGACATGAGTGGGGGCCTGGTGGAGGCTGCCCCTGCACTGCTGGGGGGTGGGGGTGGTGGGAGACACTGGTGGGGGCCTGGTGGAGGCTGCCCCTGGTGGCTGGGGGATGGGGGTGCAGGGAGACATGAGTGGGGGCCTGGTGGAGGCTGCCCCTGGTGGCTGGGGGGTGGGGGTGCAGGGGGACATGAGTGGGGGCCTGGTGGAGGCTGCCCCTGGTGGCTGGGGGATGGGGGTGCAGGGAGACATGAGTGGGGGCCTGGTGGAGGCTGCCCCTGGAGGCTGGTGGGTGGGGGTGGTGGGAGACATGAGTGGGGGCCTGGTGGAGGCTGCCCCTGGTGGCTGGGGGGCGGGGGTGGTGGTAGACATGG
Source organism: Ambystoma mexicanum (assembly GCF_040938575.1). Classification (NCBI taxonomy): domain Eukaryota; kingdom Metazoa; phylum Chordata; class Amphibia; order Caudata; family Ambystomatidae; genus Ambystoma; species Ambystoma mexicanum. Next base: position 697,409,520 of record NC_090926.1, on the reverse strand, counting down.
GTGGGGGCCTGTTGGAGGCTGCCCCTGGTGGCTGGGGGGTGGGGGTGGTGGTAGACATGGGTGGGGGCCTGGTGGAGGGTGCCCCTGGTGGCTGGGGGGTGGGGGTGCAGGGGGACATGAGCAGGTGTGCAGGGTAGTCCCCTATTTTGTGGGCTGCCTGCAGGGGCCGTGGAGGGTGTACAGGGAACACCTGTGAGGACCCACCCAGCCTAATCGCGTGTGTAACTTCCCACGCACCCCTGTAATACACGTACCCAGCCAAATCGCGTGTGATAATTCCCGCGCACCCCTGTAATACACGTACCTGGCCAAATCGCGTGTGATAATTCCAGCGCACCCCTGTAATACACGTACCCAGCCAAATCGCGTGTAAAACTTCCTGTGTACCCCTGTAATACACCTACCCAGCCAAATCGCGTGTGATAATTCCCGCGTACCCCTGTAATACACGTGCCCTGGCTAATCGCGTGTAAAACTTCACGCGTACCCCTCTAATGCACGTACCCTGGCCAATCGCGTGTTAAACTTCACGCGTACCCCTGTAATACACGTACCCTGGCTAATCGCGTGTAAAACTTCCCGCGTACCCCTGATATGAACGTTACCCGCTTTGCGTTCCTTGTTTGGCAGCCCTGTAAACTGGTCCAGGGTTAGCGCAGCCCTTTGCGATGATTTAGCGATTTTGATGGCTTTTCCTTGCGCGAGGGCGTTCTTGGGGGCGTTACTGGCGCTGCTGCAGGGTCGCTGCGATACTCTGCGCCACGGCTGGTTTGGGAGCCTAAAATCCATGAATACGCTGTGCGCGGAAATCGGTTTTAGCGCACGTGCCTGGCGCAGACAATCGCACGCGGACACTCTGCGCCAGCCGCTTGCGACACTTTTCTGCGAAATTCTATGAATTACCCTGTATATCTACAGCCATATGCATGCTAGCCCACTCAAATGGATTATTTCCACCCAAAAATCACTTGCCAATCACAACAATATAAATCGAGGTGAAAACACTATTACAAACGAGTGTTTGTGTGCATGCGTCTGTTAAAACAGAATCCATGAGATTGGATTAGTAACGTGCATAGACACAAGTGTTGGAAGGCGCGTCGAGACAGGGAGGGTTCAACAAGGGCAGATAGACGATGGTCCCACTATGGCAGCTCTGCATCACATAGCGCAGGGGAAGGGGATAGATTCCAAAAAGCCATGTACATGGCAAACTCTCAATTGAATCATCTGTCCATGCATCCATACATCATTCCCTCATCCCGGTATCAAAACGCCTGATTAATTACTCACATAACATTTGAAATCTCCATTGAGTCTGTGCGTAATGCAGTCTGCAAAATCCACTGTGCTCCAGGCCGGAATAATAGTGTTGCGGAGTAACATGTATTTGGGAACATCCTGCCTAATCGTCCACTACGCTATTGCGCATCCCATACTATTCATATCAATCATTGCATTCTCGCCATGGCCCCTGTCCCAAGGACATTAAACAATAGAACGTTATATTTGCAGTCAGACCTGTGGGCGTCTCCTCGCCGCTAGCTGAAAACCGAAAGCGCTGTCCTTCGAATTCCTCATTTGCAACATCACGTCAAAAAGGCATCTGTGACCGCTTGAAATCACAAAATCATCCATGTAGTGCGGCAGTGTGTGAAAATGGCAACTGGCTTCACTCACAAATGGGACGCCCCGCCCGTCGGTGAACCTCGGTACAGTGCTAGCCCAAAGGGGATTGCAGCTGGCACAGGTGGAATGAATCACCACAGGTGGAGGCTACACAGCCTGAAAACACATAAATTGCACACCCAACCCCCTCCCACAACCACACCCACTCCAAAATGCTACCGGCAGGACTAGCGATGTTGGCCCTGGGGGACCTGATAGCACTGCAAGTACTTCAACTTCAAGAAGAAGACGAACAACAACTACTACAACAACCGGCCGCACAGAGGAGACGCAGGAGGAGGAGGAGGGCAAGGCAGGGCCAGCAAGGCCCACCAGCACAGCCACTACCACCACGCAGGCAGCCCGCAATCCCACGCCTCCGAGCTCATCCGTTCAACCTCACTGCTGAGCAGATCCACACCCTCTACCGTTTGGACCGGGACACCATAATCGCCATTGTGGACATGACACACGCTGACCTTGTCAGCATGATAGATAGCCCAACCGCCATCCCACCCCTACTGAAGGTGGTGTCTGTACTCCACTTCCTGGCCACAGGCACCTACCAGCACACAGTCGGACAGTTGCATGGCATTTCACAGCCACTGTTCTCACGGACACTATTGCAAGTGCTCGATGCCCTCCTGAAGCACGCAGACGACTACATCTCTCTACCACGCTCGGAGCAGGAAATTACGAACACAAAAGTGGGATTCCATGCACTTGCCGGCATACCGGGTTGCATTGGTGCCATCGACTGCACCCATGTGGAATTGGTTGTCCCACATGCCATGGAGGTCCAGTACCGCAACCGGAAACAATATCATTCTCTTAATGTACAAATGGTGTGTGACTCCAACAGGATCTTTACACATTGTTGTGCCCGATTTCCTGGATCAACCCATGATTCTATGGTCTTGAGGAACTCTACAATACCACGCTACATGGAGCGACACGCAGGGAACAGATCCTGGCTACTCGGTGAGTCTCATTCCATGCATGATAATGTGGGGTATGTGATGCGGCAATGACCTGGCAGGAAGGGGGGGGATGCGTACGTTGCAATGTCATTCCACAAACATCCTTTATTGTCCACATACAGGTGATGCCGGGTATCCACTGAAGAGATGGCTCCTTACACCACTCCGGAACCCACAGAACCAGCATGAGGAGGACTACAACCATGCCCACTCACGTACCCGTGTAGTCATAGAACAGGCATTCGGCCTACTGAAGGCTCGTTTCCGCTGCCTCAGCAGGTCTGGCGGGGCACTCCTGTACCGCCATGAGAAGGTTGCAAGGATAGTCATGGCATGTGTCATGCTACACAACATGTGCGTATGTAGAAATGTGCCCATGCCCCCTGACGCAGAACTGCAAGCACCTGAAGATGGTCATGATGAGGGTGGGGATGTGGCAGCACCTCAAGGAGTCCGCGAGGCACAGGAGGCCCGTGAAATTCGTCAGAATATCATAGATTCATGCTTCTAGCACTCACACCTGGTGGCTGATGCATGGACACGGGACTTGTGGCACTGTGTGTGTCTGGTACATGCACAATGTGGACTGTACGCCTATAAAGGCCTCGTACACAAATATCAATGTCCACACATCTCATTGGATGATTATGTGATGTTTATAGCATTTGTGAAATTATATTACACACCCCATCGACCCGCCACCCAAGTAAGCCCAACACCCCCCCTCCACCCTCCTACCTCCCCCCCGAACACCAGTGTCCAAAGATGCTCATTGTCCGTGGGCAGACGCTATTGCAAGCCCCCTCTCCGGGTATCAGGGGCACCCCTGCCTGTGGAGCGCAGGTTCCTCCCAGATCTACGTTGGGGGCTGCCCTGGACGGAACTTGCAACGGATGATGTCTCGGCCTGCTCACGTCCATGCATGTCCCTAAGGGTTTGTGAGAGCTCAGTGAGCACACGGCGCACAGCGGCAAGTTCACCACATACGTCTTTGGACGTCGCATGCAGTTCCCCCCTCAGGCTCTCGGTGCTTCTCTCCATTTGTACCCTTAGTGTCTCTGTACTTCGCTCCATTTGTGCCCTAAGTGTCTCAGTAGATGTTTCTATGGCTGCCTTAGAAGCCCCACATTCATCAGCATGCTCCTTGAGGAGCGTGGCCAGTTGCTGCTGTTGCACGATCACCTGGTCGAGGGACTGTTGCCTCTGCTGGGCCATGCCCATTTGCGGTGGTGTCACAGAGGGGCTGATCACCTCATGTTGCCTTGCCACAGGGCTTGTGGGGGATGGCCAGTCGTCGTCTTGTGGGTGCCCCTGCGTGGTATCCTCATGGTGTACGGGATGATACAAACAGGGGGATTGAGACAGGTCATGGATGGGTCCTACATCGACAGCACCGTTGTCTGTGTCGGAACATGCTGGCATTAATGCAGTGTCACCTATGGTGCTGCTGCCATCAGAAGCAGTGCCTTCTGTGGCATCCATTGGGGGGACCTGTGGTGCTGCTGGTGTGGGCATGCTGGCTGCTGGGGTGCCTGTTGAAGTCCCCTCCTGTGTGCTGCCACTTGATTTGTGCTGCTGCCGTGTCTTGATCCGTGCAGCTGAGGTGGAGGGTCTTTGGCCGTTGGTCTTGGCCCTCTTTGCAGGTGTGCTGGTAGGGGTGTCCTGCAGCTCGTCGTTTGAATCGGACCCTGTGGTGGAGTAAAGGAGGGCGAGCGTTATTTATGGGTCTGTGGAAATTGGAATGGCAATGTTTCACATGCATTGGGGTGGTACCTGAGGGTGATTTGGGTCAGGGCCTTGGGGGTGGTTTCATTTTGTGTGGATTGAGGATGCAGTTGTTTTGCAGCCTGCAGTTAGGGTGTGCATGCTGCACGTGTAGAGGGTGTTTTTAGGATTTTTGATTGTTAATGTATTTGATGTGAGTTTTAAAGTGCGCTATCAGGCCAATGTATGTGGCCGTTCTCCTGGGCATGTGTTTCTGTTGCACTATGTGGACACATGGTACTTCACATGATTGGACATTGTGGATTTAGCATTGTTTTATTTGGCCCACCTACCTGATTCTTCGGATGTCTGCACTCCTTTCTCCATCCCTCCGACTCCCTCTATACTCTCCATTCCAATGGTGGAGGCACAGATTTCTTCCCAGGGGGTCAACTTGATGGGTGATTCCGATCCTCCCCCGGTAGCTGTGGCAATGTTACGGTTGGCTGATAGTATGCTCCGTACGCGTATCCGCAAGTCGTCCCATCGCTTTCTGCATTGCTGTGGGGTGCGGGGTGCGGTCCCCACCGCACTTACCCGCTGTGCCACCAGGGCCCATATGGCCTTCTTGTTCGCAAGTGCCGTCCTGGTCATTTGCGTCGAGAAGACGACGGCAGCATTCTCCTGGAGGGTCTCTGTGAGCACGGTGAGTTCCTCATGGGAGAAGTGGACCTGCCGCTTGCGGTCGCACGCTTTTTTAGCAACTTTTCCCATTTTGATTGTTTTAACTAGGGTGGCTAACGGATGTGTCTCAGGGTCGGATTTTTGATGGTTGTGTTGGGATTCTGATTTTATAGGTGTACGGCGTGCTGTTTCCCGTTCCGGACCCATGTTTTTACTTCCGTTTCCGTATATTTACGGTCACCGTATTTTGCGATTAGCGCTCATTACGGTGACCGCTATGATGGGTGGCGGAATTGCACCTAGGGCGCCGTACGACGGCGGTGAGGGCCGTTTTGGGGACATTTCCGCCATCGCGGACTTTGCACTTCCGCCATGGCGTAATGCTCGTGCCCGATGGGTCAGAATTAGCCGCACTTTACTCCATCGTGCAATGGCGGAAACGCTATTTACGCTATGGCGGTCAGGTCAGTTACTTTCCGCCAGGGTCGTAATGAGGGCCATTCACTTTAACATTGCACCTAAAGCAAGTTCATGCTAAAACTGTTCCAGCTGAACTGAGTTTACAATTAAAATGATTACCTTACAAAGACCACCTAGTTGTTTAAATTTTACAAAATGAAACCACGTTTAATTTGATAACTCGTGTTGTGTAATTTACTCATTATTAAACTAACAGGTTTTATTTGACCACCACAACTCTAAACCCGTTACTGCTACTGGCACTGGGGATGGGTTATTATTGCTATGCAACGTATGGCCCTCGGCTCCATCTAAAACCATCACTGGAGCAGGTCAGTATCCCAAGCCAATGAGCCCTCCCTCAGTTGATAAGGCTATAGTAATGCCGCTAAGTGCCTCTGCTGGTTGCTTGCTATGAAATCATGCTGGAAAACAGAGGACTGTCAAGGAAAAGGCAGAATTACACACTGCGTGTGCCCCTTCAAAGATAATGATTTATTGCTCTCTTGTCCTGAGGCCTTCAATCAGATGCCGAGGGGCTGATATGATGCCAAGGAAAGAACGACACGCTTTCATGAAAGGTCCATTTCATGTTTCAGGACTGATCCCTCTTTGGAGAGACCTTGGGGAGACACGACTATGCTGGGGAGTTGGCAATCATCCTAATTTCTGCTGGAAGGCCTTAGTCACGAGCGGACATTGTTCATGTGGTATCGTACAGGATTATACCATAAACCTGCAAACATGCCCCCTTCATCCCCTAGCTTGCAATTGCTATGGGTGCCTGGAGGCCAAGAACATGGCAGTGGTGCTCGGTAGAAATCACAGCAACATAACATGTCAATTAAAAAGAGCAATACACCAAAATCTGTTTTTTTCTTTTTCAAAAACCGCGAATGTTCTGTAATGAGTACATCACAGAAGAATTGCAGTATAGTACACGAATAGGAGGTGTCTAGTTAGGTAGTTAATTGTGCTCTTTTGGAAACAGGTACACCTTTAAACAAATGGCAAGTAAAATGACATAACAAGATGATGCACCATAATTCCAGTAGCATCTGTTTTACTCCTACAATGCATCTGGAACATTTGTAACATGTCCTGAAGTGAGGACGTTCTTCTCTAAGACAAGGGGCCTCATCATGAGTCTGGCGGTAACCCTTAAATGTGGTGGTAGCGCTATTGCCGCTGCATTTAAGGGTCCGCCACATCATGGGCTTGGCGGATTTCCCTCAGCTCTGACGTGGGGGCAAATCTGCTGCAATTTTGCTGATTTTCGGCTCTGTTACCACCAGCGCTAATGGGGAATGGGGAATTCCCGAATGGGCCCAATGGGGAATGGGAACTAACCATTCTGCCAAACCTGTGATCCGGCGTTAATAGCGCCGGGGGTTTGGCGGTAGGGCTAATAGCCCTGGCGGTATTAGCACCCAACTCGTGATGAGGCCCAAAGAACTGTACCTGGGGCCTCATTACGACCCAGGCGCTAATGGGTTAACGGCGCCGTAAAAGGCTGCAGCGCCGTTAACCTATTAGCGCCTAATTACGAGGTCCCTTTGCGGGACCCGACCTTAACGGCTGGCTTTACCAGCCGTTAAAGTAGGGACCCGCAAAGGGACCTTGGTGCTAAGTACAGTGCCGCAATTTGTGGCACTGTACTTAGCGCCTTCCCCATTCCCATTGAGCCCTATGGGTCAAAAATGGGAATGGGGAAGGGCCATGGAGGAAGGGGGAATTACCGCCCCGCCAACCTTGTAATGGGGTGGTAATTCCCCCTTTCTCCATGGCGGAGTCAGTAATTTACCGGCATGGACCATGGTGCTCATAGCACCATGGTCTTCCGCCAGGGTCGTAATGAGGCCCCTGGTGTTGGATAATTCACACAGAGGGTGTTCAGTCACTCGGAGGCCTTGGGCCTCATTACGAGGTTGGAGGTAGCCATGGAGCTATTTGATTTTACTGGCCTTTGACAAGACGCAAAACACTCGAAGAGCAATTTCGCGGTGCCACAGAGTTAAGGGAGCGGGGCAGGGAATTCGATCCTTCATAGGCTAAGGGAACATTTAGATCAGCAAAGCAAAGAGAGGGGTGGGAAAAAGTCCTTAGCATGTCACACCGGTCAAACAGTGAGCCACAAGTGTGTCGGGCATTAGATGTACTTAGTAAAAGGCAGGCGCATAACACATCAGACGTTCAATATAGATGAGGAAGGATGAGCATGGTAAATTGAATGAGTGAAGAAATGGGGGGGGGGCCTGGAGGAATTGCAGAGTATTTTGACCAGTTAAGATTAGTGAATAGCAATATAAACTCGGCTATTGAATCCATAGGATTTTAGAACAGGAATGTTTTCCTTTGACCAGAAAAAGCCCTACCTGGCAGTGCTAGGTCAATGTGGACCAATGCTCCATAGTAGCAGCTTGCCAGACACCAGGCTGATCAAACTGGGTATTTAGGGATAGGTATCTGCAATCTGGCTTAGAACAGTGATCCATCCTTATTTTCTAAGCAGGAGTGTTTTATTTTCTGTGGAGGGGCGTCCATGCATGTGCAGGAGAAGCAGGGCTCTCCGCCATTCACACAGAGGACTTACAGGTCATTTTCTCTGCTTCCCCATGGGATGGCCCAGGAGCATTGATTGAACGATTCACAACAACGAGCAGGATAATATTGCTTCTGGCTGTGCCAACGGCATGGAGGCGCAGGCTCCCCACATGGCCTGTTTCCAATAATCAATTCTTTTTTGCAGCTGGAGTTCTACACACTGCATCATCTATATCATTCCACTTTTAAATAACCGTGTCTACTCGGTCATCTCCTGCCCCCCAGCCCCGATGAAATATTGACTGTGATTGAGTCATTTACACAAACCTTTTCCTGATGGTGCCCTACCAATCATGGGCGGTAGTGCTACGTTCCCCGAGACCAAGTCCTTATCTTGACAGCCATTTAGAAATTGGACACAGTACACGAGGCAAACACATTATCTACCGGTAAAATCGTTTTGCGGACCACAAGGTGCACTTTACACAAAAAGGCACACAGACTCTACCTGAATGCAGATGGAACGACTTTGTGAATCCCACCCACATTGTCTAGAGAATGAGGCCTATTTTAGACAGCCTTGAAAGTGTCAAAGTAGACATGAAACAGCACTGAGGAACAGTCTCGCAATTATGCGAAGATGTACATGCCTGTTAACTACTCATCTCATTCCCAGGAACAAACTAACACAAAATGCACGGGGCACAAAACAGCACAAGGCTTTTCGGAAACATATGCAAATGAAATAAGCACGTGATGTCACGTCGGCTTGATGCATGAAAAGAAATCGCAAATCGGCCGAACTGCGCGTGTAAATGTACAGGTAATTCATACAAATAGCATCGAATGCACCATATTGTGTAAAACAGTGTGTGCCTGACGATTTGCTCAAAAGGTGAACAGTTACCCTCAAAACCTTTTATGAAGAAAGACGTGGCATCAGAACCATAGGTGGAGCTTGTAAGGAAATGATCAAACTTTAGGTGTCGAATTGCAGACTGGGAAGGTCACCAGATCAAATAGTTCACACAAAAAAACTGAGATGGACCTCACCCTGTCTTACATGGAGGAGCATGAAGACCCCCTTTCCAGTTCAATAAGCAATGCTTCAACATGTCTGCCTGTCATTCATTGTTATTGTTATTTTTATGCTGTTTTTTGAGCGCTGACCGAGCTTCGAGAAGCAACAGAGAGCTTTGCAGAGATATACAACAGTACAAATACACAACGCAGCGCTTTTCAGAGGTAACAGCATAACAGATAGTACTCCACTGACAGAAATTCACTGTCCTGTCTGGAACTCACCAGCAGCGCCAATGCTTTGGGGAGTTCAAGCGCACACCCAATTACATCGTGAACCACTGCAGAGACTTTAAGAGGCATGCCAAGGAGTAAGTAGTGCCCATGCAACTGGGCAGGTGGCAGACCTACCTCTCAAATAATTACCCTGGGATCTTCAAAGAAACCAGTGGCAGGTATGCTGCATATCGCGGCAGTCAATGTGATTGGCAGTAACATATGAGCTTTCCCAAAACCTATGTGTACCTCCTGTGAGTGCCATCACAATACGCTATGTGATGGATTGAACATTGGAAGGTTGGCAGCCAGAGTGTGTAGGTGCCAGAACACCATGTACCACCCGAGACACCACGTGAAGGCCAGTGAATGGCACGCCTGCCTGGTACTGTGCATATGCAAATGGTGTCTTGGGTCCTTATAGTTAATGCATTGGTCAAATGCCAGGCAGCATTGCTGGCGTGATGAGTGCATCATGGCACGATATGGCTCCTTGGGATGGTCCTATTCTCCTGAGGCTGATAGTAACAGTACTTCAGTGCTCTGTAGCCAGATGGATTCCCTTGTGTCTGTGTAGCTACCATGATGTGTCCATGCATCCAATAGCAAAGTTGTCTCAATAGGTGTAGGGCCATGATGCCAGAAGGATGTGGGGACAGTGAGTCATATATCCCTGTGTAGATCGAGCAGTTACAATGTAGAACATTGTCATGTAAATGGAACTAGGCCAAGTCAGCTACCCAGGAACAATGAATTGTGTACACGCAGACATGTCTCGTTGAACATGAGAAACAGAGATATGAACATTTGAATATCCATATACCATCTCTCCCTCACACACAAATACTGCTAAAGAGGACAACACAATGAAAGATGCATATAAGGACAATCCACCTCTACAGGAGCAGGAGAAAGCAGAGGGCACTGTGATGCAGGAGATGTCTTCACATCATGAGTAGAAGCAATGCACCGTCCCACGGGATGGGACGGAAGATGACAGCAGCCAAGGCAATAAGAGGGTGAAGAAGATGAGGTTGAAGGCCTACCATTTGCCACAATGAAAACTCTTGTGTCAGACCCGGACAAGTCACAATGTTAGCTTCAATGGGCAGGCACTAATTGGCCCGACTTCATAGCCAAAACAAAACTGTGAAGACGAGATGCAACAAATCAATTTTCCACACAGACGTGGCTGCACTCCATCCATGCGCATTGGGTGATGGATTGCAGATTCTGCAATTATGTAACAACTAACAGGAATTCCATGGTCGATGAGGCCATCATGATCCAACATTCAATTGTCATAAAGCTGGGGGACATAAGAAAGTCACATTAATATAATGCATGGAGCCATGAATTGATCACGATGTGCTAGTAATCAGATGGCGTTGCTTCCGCCAACCATATTGACGCATCCTAGAGGGCTATGTGACTGCAATGGTCACATCTTTGAGCCACAGCTCAGCATCCAGTAATGTGTCAGAACAACCAAATTGACCAACACATCAGCAGTGATCCGGTGAATTTAGGGAGAGATGTCCCCTGAAGAAGTGTTGTGCTTCATGCTGGGATTTCGATTTGATGTTATGGCATTGGACAATGGACCTCATTACAACCCTGGCGTTAAGGGTTTAACGGCGCCATAAAAGGTGTTGGCGCCGTTAAACCCTTAACTGCTGATTACGAGGTCCCTTTGCGGGACCCGACCTTAACGGCTGGTTTTTCCAGCCGTTAAAGTTGGGACCCGCAAAGGGACTTTGGTGCTAATAACGGTACCGCAATTTGCGGTACCGTTATTAGCGCCTTCCCCATTCCCATTGAGCCCTATGGGGCAAAAATGGGAATGGCAAAGGGACATGGCGGTATGGGGAATTACCGCCCCACCAACCTCGGAAGAGGGTGGTAATTCCCGATTCTGACATGGCGGACACAGGCATGGACCATGGTGCTAGTAGCACCATGGTCCTCAGCCTGGGTCGTAAGGAGGCCCAATATGTTTACCACAGTGGCAGAAAAGTAATAGTCCTCATGTGCACCCACAGCCTTGAAAGGAAAATGGCATGTCAGATTCAGTTACTGACCAATGGCCCACGTTCCAACATTCAATTGTCATAAAGCTGGGGGACATAAGAAAGTCACATCAATATAATGCATGGAGCCATGAATTGATCACGATGTGCTAGTACTCAGATGGCGTTGCTTCCGCCAACCATATTGACGCATCCTAGAGGGCTATGTGACTGCAATGGTCACATCTTTGAGCCACAGCTCAGCATCCAGTAATGTGTCAGAACAACCAAATTGACCAACACATCAGCAGTGATCCGGTGAATTTAGGGAGAGATGTCCCCTGAAGAAGTGTTGTGCTTCATGCAGGGATTTCGATTTGATGTTATAGCATTGGACAATGGGCCTCATTACGACCCTGGCGTTAAGGGTTTAACGGCGCCATAAAAGGTGTCGGCGCTGTTAAACTCTTAACGCCTGATTACGAGGTCCCTTTGCGGGACCCGACCTTAACGGCTGGGTTTTCCAGCCGTTAAAGTTGGGACCCGCAAAGGGACTTTGGTGCTAATAACGGTACCACAATTTGCGGTACCGTTATTAGCGCCTTCCCCATTCCCATTGAGCCCTATGGGGCAAAAATGGGAATGGCAAAGGGACATGGCGGTATGGGGAATTACCGCCCCACCAACCTCGGAAGGGGGTGGTAATTCCCCATTCTGCCATGGCGGACACGGGCATGGACCATGGTGCTATTAGCACCATGGTCCTCCGCCTGGGTCGTAAGGAGGCCCAATATGTTTACCACAGTGGCAGAAAAGTAATTGTCCTCATGTGCGCCCACAGCCCCTGAAAGCCTATGGAAAATGGCATGTCAGATACAGTTACTGACCAATGGCCCACGTTCTCATGGTGCCTTCACAGTGTACTCTGTCACAGGCCATACGCATCACACATGCCTCATTTTGTGAAATTATGTAGAATGTGACTATGATGTGCATCAAACTAAGTGCACAGTAAGTGCAGACCGGCAGACAGTGTTACGGTGCTGTTGGCTTTTATTTTTCTTACCTCAATTCTACACAGTTGTGGATCTAATTAAGGACTTCCCACATAAAGAGACCTCCTTGCGTGCATTGCACACACGCACCAAGTTAAGCGAACAGTAAGTGCAAAACGGCAGACGGTGTTACAGTGCTGTTGGCATTTTTCTTACCTCAGTTCTATGCAGCTGGTGATCTAATTAAGGACTTCGTGCATAAAAGGAGATCCCTCGTGCGCATTGCGCATGCACATCAAGTTAAATGCACAGTAAGTGCAGACCGGCAGAAAGTGTTACGCGTCTGTTGGCGTTTCTTTTTCTTGCCTCAATTCTATGCCACTGTGGATCGAATTAAGGCATTCCACCATAAAAGGAGCTTGTCGCGCGCATCACCCATGTGCACCAAGCTAAGTGCACAGAAAGTGCAGACCAGAAGATGGCGTTATGTTGCTGTTGGCGTTTCTTTTTCTTACCTCAATTCTATGCAGCTTTGGATCTAATGAAAGACTTCCCACATAAAAGGAGCTCCTTGCACACATCGCATTGCGCACCTCAAGCCAAGTGCACAGTAAAGGTAGACCAGCAGATGGTCAGCGGCTGTAACATCTGCCTGGTACGTTTGGTAAGCTTCATTTTTACTATGCACATATGCCCAGTAGGAGCAAAGGTTACCAGCTGCATAGCAACAGGCAACAGGCGTGCTAATCCACTGGTACACATTGCTGCTAAAAGAAGCAGCAATAAGAAATACATGACTCTTGTGTGGGATGTTGGTTGCCTGACTATGGCCAATCAGGCAAATGAGACTTTATTCTTGCCAGTGATTGACAAAGGGAAAATCGCGAATTATTTTCAATTGAGCACCCATATTATTGCCGAGATAATGTGAATTCCGTAATGACTTTCCAACCTTCAGAACACATCGTTCATTTATCAGTGCTGGAGTTCTCAGCACATTCTGCCTTGTCGCATTTAGAAAATTCTCCATTGCCGACTATGGACAACAACTCACATCAATGTATGTTATAGTTTACAACGAGAGTTTCTTGGTTTTCCTCTACATAGCTCCCTTAGGAGGAGTTTATGATCTTACAATTGAGTACTGTAAGAGGCAGGCACACAAGCCTCCCCACCAACATAGACATTACCCAAATGACTTTAAGAAGTCCTCACTGTCCACATACAACCCAATAAATAGGTGCACCCATGATAATCATCGGCCTCTCTGCCACCAATCGGAGATATCCATGACAAAAATTGCCCTTTTTTGATGTGATTGGTGACCTAATGATTTTATGTTTGACCACCCTAAATAAACACCAGACTGCATTTCAATCCTTGCGCTTTGTGGCACAGTATGTTTGGGGACCTTTTGTTCATTGCTAATGATTTTATGATCATTTCTTCAAGTCTAGTGTCATGATGTGTACATGTTCAAGATGTAAGTGTATACCAGCATACACAGCTGGAAATAAGGAGCATGCCATAAAGTGTACTACAGATGTTGTAAGGCAGGTTGATATTTAAAGAAAATCTCCCTGAAAACAAGCAAACCTTTCTCCTTCAGTGAGTGCATGCTTCAACATGCTAAGAAATAGAGTCAATCATGTTGCGCTCATTTAGTGTGTTTATTGATGTAACACAATTCACTAAAATAACTTTACAAAAATAAACCTAATTCTATAGAAAACATGTGTATCTCAGTTTGGCCCTGTATGACAAAAACGTCCTTTCTGAAGAATATTTGGGTAAAATCACTGCTGGAAATTTTTTCATCCCTGAACTGCGTCCCCCTTGAACATAGAAAACTGGATATTCAATGTTTTAGGCACTGTTACCACACTAACGCGTTTAATTCTCTCAGAAAAAAAACACTTTAACAAGATGGTTCACACCTATGAACATAAAAAAAAGAAACTGGAAACTTGAAAAAACATGGTACAAATACTGCAATCTGAAAGATGCTTTCAAAAGACAGATCCACTGTTATAAAGCAGATTTCCTTAAAGCAAAGACACATTACTAATCTGAATTAATCAATAATGTATTTTATCGAGATAAAGATTTTTTTGCAAATTATTACTGAGGTGAAAAATCCTGGTTCCTCCAGGAAAACATGTTCAAAGTATCTTCACCAACTCAAAAACAAAATGATGAGAGCATCAGCCATTTTACAAGGAAACTACTAAACATACAGTAAGATATCAATGCTTTAATTAGAAACGGAATTGGAAGCAACAATCAAACACCGGGCAACCACATTTAGCCTACAACCCCACCAGATAAACCATCTTTGTAGTTGTGTATATTATTTACCTGCGAGGTCAAATCACAAATTGTAACAAAAGCTTTCAAGACCACTTACGTTGAACCACTTTCATCCTATCTCAAACATTTCATACAGAGTCAAACATCAGGAGTGCTAGGCATTCCACACAATCTTGAACCATCTAATAACATATCAGATTGCTCACAAGTCGTTTTTAGAGCTATGAAAGTCTCAGAATCAGTACTAGTTTCCAGTTAAAATGACCTCAACATCATATGTATACCTCGACAGCTCAGCAGCCTTCGACCCTGATAACCACAGTACACTAAATAGAAGGTTTGAAGAAACCAGAATCCATCACACAACTCTACAATGGACGAGGTCATTTCTAATGGACTACACAGAAATCACTTAGCCCCCCCTTTCAATTCAAACACATGACTCTTAACTGTGAAATGGCCCAGGAATCACACCTGTCACTGCTCCTCTTAAACATATATGATCCCTTAGATGGAGATAATAACATCTATAAGGCTCACATGTTACAACTATGCTGATGACACAAACTCTATTTAGAAAATGACTGACAATGGGAATTCTCGTGCTACCCTCAGCAACTCAGCAACTGCCTCATGCAAATACATGAATGGATGACAGCAAACTTCCTAAAAGATAACCCAGACACAATGCAACTAATGACAGTATCACATTACGCCACACCTGAAGCACCTACACCAAGGCCTTTGGTAAGGGGTAACTTCCCAAAACCATCTAAAGACACCAAGAACCATGACATATTAATGGCTACAGGAACATTATGTCAATGCAGTAGTAAGAAGTGCTTCTACCATCTCTGCTCTATCTGACGGATTATGCCCTACCTCTCCTTTGCAGACAAAGTGATGGCTGTCATCTCCCTAATTATTTCAAAAATTGACAAAAGCATTTACCTAGGATGTCGGACTACCTTAGAAAAGGTATTCAACTGATCCAAAACACTAGACTAGAACACAGACCCAACAAGAGGCAACACATAACACTTGTTCTCAGAACATACCTCTGAATACAACTAAGAGAAATCAAGTTTAAAGCCCTCTTCATCACCCATACAACACTTGAAGATCCTCTCCTCAGACTTTAAGCATAGCAAATATACACTTCTAACTACAACTAACATACTCAGCCGCTGGCCAAAAGATGCCTACACTATAAGCAAGAGCTGCTCTTCTGGACACAAAGCCATAAATCTCTCCTACATGTCACACCTAGAAAGCCTACATGCATGCAGATGTCAGGGTTCTTCCAATCTATAACCTCACACAATGTACTGCAATCTTGCTTTTCTATCTCTTCCCTCCTGACCAAACCCACCCACTTTCTTCCAGATCCGCCAGGGCACCAAAAGCAAATGTTAGCAGTGTGAGGTCCAAATCATAATAACATAACATCTTTTACCGCCTTTCCCGTACTGCCTTTTATCGCCCCCCTCTCAATTCCTGACCTCACTCCTTCTATTACTGCGTTCACATTCCAGAGCTACTTCCTTCTTTTCACCTCTCCATTGTTTAGTTCCAACTTTCAACATTTACTTTCCTGGGCACCCTCCTTTCCCTGTAAAATCTTCTTCCCTCATTCCTGTTGACCTTCCTTCTGTTCTCCTAACCATTAACTTCCTCATATATTTGCAAGTGGCTCTGCAGTGCGCTATGTTTCCTCTTAATTAACTTGTTTCTTCTTTTTCTCTCTCTCCTTTTCTAAGATACGTAGTTTTTCAACCCCAGCCCCTAGTCCTGAGCTTCTCCTTCTGCTTCTCCGGCCCCATTCTGAGCTTTCATCTTTTCTCCATCTACATTTCTGAGGACATACCTGAATCCGTGTCTGGCCTTCCAGTTCCTATACTTCTGCTCTCTCCCAGTTACCTCCACTTTGTGTTCACTCCCTGAGACACATGTTTTCCCTTCTGGGGACCGGAGTACCTGGCTGTGCCACTACAATCTATCGGAGACACACCAAATCATTTGCATATCTGCTCCCAACAAGAATGGCTAAGTATATAGTAGAGTAAGTCTGCAGCAGTCATTGTCCACATTGTTGTGAGAAGGAGGTGCCTATATCAACACCAACACACCGCGGAGCGGTGAGCGGAGCTCGTGAGCCGAGGTAGAGAGCCAGTCTGCAGCAGTCATTGTCCACATCGATGTGAGAAGGAGGTGCCTATATCAACCCCAACACACCGCGGAGCGGTGAGCGGAGCTGGTGAGCCGAGGTAGAGAGCCAGTCTGCAGCAGTCGTGGAGCCAGAGCCACATGCGGTCCAAATCATAATAACATAACATGTTTTACCGCCTTTCCCGTACTGCCTTTTATCGCCCCCCTCTCAATTCCTGACCTCACTCCTTCTATTACTGCATTCACATTCCAGAGCTACTTCCTTCTTTTCACCTCTCCATTGTTTAGTTCCAACTTTCAACATTTACTTTCATGGGCACCCTCCTCCCCCTCCCTGTAAAATCTTCTCCCCTCATTCCTGTTGACCTTCCTTCTGTTCTCCTAACCATTAACGTCCTCATATATTTGCAAGTGGCTCTGCAGTGCACTCTGTTTCCTCTTAATTAACTTGTTTCTTCTTTTTCTCTCTCTCCTTTTCTAAGATACATAGTTTTTCAACCCCAGCCCCTAGTCCTGAGCTTCTCCTTCTGCTTCTCTGGCCCCATTCTGAGCTTTCATCTTTTCTCCATCTACATTTCTGAGGACATACCTGAATCCGTGTCGGGCCTTCCAGTTCCTATACTTCTGCTCTCTCCCAGTTACCTCCACTTTGTGTTCACTCCCTAAGACACATGTTTTCCCTTCTGGGGACCGGAGTACCTGGCTGTGCCACTACAATCTATCGGAGACACACCAAATCATTTGCATATCTGCTCCCAACAAAAATGGCTAAGTATATGGTGGAGTAAGTCTGCAGCAGTCATTGTCCACATCGTTGTGAGAAGGAGGTGCCTATATCAACACCAACACACCGCGGAGCGGTGAGCGGAGCTGGTGAGCCGAGGTAGAGAGCCAGTCTGCAGCAGTCATTGTCCACATCGTTGTGAGAAGGAGGTGCCTATATCAACCCCAACA